>NC_090446.1:848062838-848365804 GCF_031143425.1 Pleurodeles waltl | reverse complement strand
AAACACTTACCTGTAGCATATGGTTATTTAAATTAGTTGAGAAAGTTTAGCTAAAACAGTTGCGTGAATATTTGTAGTGAGTGCAATGCATAGTGTTGCTAATTTACAGTGACATACTGTGCAGTTCTGGGGCGGTACACAGTCTATGTGATTGTTTTTTTCCCGCTGTTCAATGATTATCGTTTACACAAGACATTATTTATGGTGTAAAAGTATGGAAGCAGAGAACAGTAAAAAAGGGAAAATGAAATGTTTAAGTGAAATGTGTGCTTGCTTTAAACTGTTAAAAGTGTGTACTACATTATTGTTAACTTTTGCATTGCAGAAACTTAATCATTATTGTGCAAATTTGTAACATGCAACTTTATCTTATACTTATTTGTTCTCTCCTTTTATACAGATCAATTGAACCATTTATTGCACTAATGTAAGTGACTAATTACATCTTTACCATATGTAATGCCTCCAATAAGACACACATATTGTGTATTGGTGTATACACTGACACACCTAAGTACACACTGAGACATACACCGAGACACCCAGGTACACATTCATGCATACACTGAAAACCCCAAGCACACACTGATAGAGACACTGACATACCCAGGCATGGACTCATGAAAATACTCACATACCCAGACAAACACTCTTGCATACACTAACATACCAAGGCAAAGACTTGTGCATACACTGACATACCAAGACACACACTTATGTATACACATACACACCCAGGCACACACTGATACAGACATTGACACAGCCAGACACACACTGATGCCTACACCAACACACCCAAGGGCACACGCATGCAAACACTCACATACCCAGGCACACACTAATTCATACACTATCACTATCACATCCAGACATTCAGGTATACACTTATATACCCAGACACACTCTCATGCATAAACGAACAACCCGAAGTAGACACTCGTGCATACACTGACATACCCAGGCTCACACTTATGTATACATTAACACACAAGCACACTATAATGCAGACACACAAACACATAAACATACTGATAAAGACATTAACACACTCAGACACACACATGCACACACACTCTCAGATACACTGACACACCCAAGCACATGTTCATATATACACTAACAGATGAAGGTGCATGGTTATGCATTCACTGATGTACCAAGGCACACACACATGCATACACAGACAGACACAGGCACACACTGATACAGACCTCGGCCATCCCAGACACCCAGTGAGGGATACAAAGAGACACAGAAAGGCCCACGTTCATATAGACACTAACACATGCAGGCACACAGTTATGCAAACACTGACATACACAGCAAAAACACTCATAACTACACCGACATAACCAGGAACACACTCATAAATACACTGAAACATCCAGGTGCACATGTATGCATGCATTGACATACCCTGGCATACACTGATGCATACGTGGAGACACCCAGGCACACACTGATGCATACACTGACATACCCAGGCACATATTTATGCATATGGTGAAATATGCAGGCACACTGGTACATATCCTGACACACCCAGACACACACTGATGCATTCACTGACACACAGGCACACACACATGCATACACTGCCACACCCTGGCACACACTGATAAATACACTAACTCACACAGGCGCACACTCATGCATACACTCACATACCCAGATGCACACTAATACATACATTATCACACCCAGGCATACACTTATGCTTACACTGACATACCCAGACACACACTCATAAATATAGGATGCAAGCTATCAGGGGGGTCAGGGTTTGACGGGCACCCTTTCCTCATTGGGAGGCCATCCCCAGCTGGGCCTCTGCCATCTTCCATGCCCAGCGTCTCAGGGCCTCCCACTGGTGAACAGCACTCCTCCCAGTTTCCCTGTTGTCCTGCGCCTCTGTCCCCTGAACCATGTGCCCACTGCCACTGACCCCAGGTCCCTGATTGTCTTGTGTATGAGGTCCCAGGCACACAATAGGGGGTTGGAGACTTCATTGTGTGAGGGCAGGCACAGCCCTTTCAGGTGTAAGTGACGACTCCTCCTCTCCCACCCAGCACAAATGGCTCATCAGCTATGCAGGCTACACCCAAGTTTCGTTTGTGTCACTGCCTAGAGAGAAGTGAAAACAACCCAACTGTCAAATTGACCCAGTCAGGGAATTCACAAACAGACAGAGTCACAGAATGGTTTAAGCAAGAAAACGCATACTTCTAAAAGTGCCATTTTGAAACACACAATCTAAAAACAAACTTTACTAAAAGATGTATATTTAAATTGTGAGTTCAGAGACCCCAAACTCCACATTTCGATCTGCTCCCAAACAGAATCTACACTTTAAGAATATTTAAAGGCAGCCCCATGTTAACCTATGAGAGGGATAGGCCTTGCACAGCGAAAACTGAATGCGGCATTATTTCAGTGTCAGGACATGTAAAACACTTTAGTATATGTCCCACCTTAAACATACACTGCACCCTGCCCATTGGGCTACCGAGGGCCTACTTTAGGGGTACCTTACATGTAAGAAAATGGAAAGTTTAAGCCTGGCAAGTGGGTACACTTGCCACGTCAAATAGGCAGTTTAAAAATGCACACACAGACACTGCAATGGCAGGTCTAAGCCATGTTTACAGGGCTACACATGTGGGTGGCACAACCAGTGCTGCAAGCCCACTAGTAGCATTTGATTTACAGGCCCTGGGCACCTCTAGTGCACTGTACTAGGGACTTACTAGTAAATCAAATATGCCAATCATGGAAAGCCAATTACACACTCATTTGACATAGGAGCACTTGCACTTTAGCACTGGAGAGCAGTGGAAAAGTGCCCAGAGTAACAAAAACAGCAAACACAGAGTCCAGCACACAGTAACAACCTAGGAAACAGAAGCAAAATGTTTAGGGGAGAGCACGCTAAGGATGCCAAGTCTAACACATGCCCCCCCAGCTGAAAGTGTGGAGCAACTACCCAACCTCATGGGAGTTCTCATCACTAAGGCAGAAGAATCTGGACATGCCATCAGTATTGACGTGTTCTGTACCATGGTGGTGTTCCACCTTAAAGTCCATCCCTGTAGGGAAATGGACCACCCCTTCAATTTTAGGTTCTCATCCGTCATCTGCATTAACCATCTGAGGGGCCTGTAGTTGGTCTGAACCTGGAAGTGAGTCCCAAACAAGTAGGGTCTTAGCTTCTTCAGTTCCCAGACCACAGCAAAAGCTTCATGCTCTAGTGCACTCCACCTACGTTCCCTGGGAAGTAACCTCCTGCTAATGAAGGCTCCAGGTGATATACGCCCTCTTCATTAAGCTGTGAGAGTACTGCTCCTGTACCATGCTCTGAGGCATCTGTTTGCACAACAAACTCCTTGGAGTAGTCAGGTGCCTTCAACGCAGGTGCTGTGCACATGGGAGCCTTCAAGGCATCAAAACCTGTCTGGCAAGCCTGGTTCCAGATCACATTCTTTGGTTGCTTCTTGGAAGTCAACTCATTCAAGGGAGCAACAGTGGTGCCATACCCCTTGATAAACCTCCAGTAATAGCCAGTGAGGCTTAAAAAGGCCCTCACTACAGTCTGGGTCTTAAGAGGCTCCCAAGCCAGAATGGTGTTAATTTTTGGCTGTAGAGGTGCCTCCTGGCCACTCCCTACCTGATGTCCCAAATACACCACTGAACCCTGCCAAACCTGGAACTTGCTTGCCTTAATACTGAGGCCTGCCTAATGCAGGGCCTCTAACACTCTGCAGATGTGCTGCAAGTGTTCCTCCCAAGTGGAACAGAACACTGCAATGTCATCCAGGTGTGCTGCGCGAAAGTCATCCAGCCCAGTCAACACCTGGTTGACCAACCTCTGGAAGGTGGCAGGGGCATTTTTCATCCCAAATGGCATCACTTTGAATTGGAAGTCTCCATCTGGGGCAGGAAATGCTGACCTCTCATTAGCCCCCTCAGTTAGGGCAATCTGCCAATACCCAGACGTCAAATCAGATGTGCTGAGGTATTTGGCAGCTCCAAACTGATCTATGAGCTCATCAGCTCGGAGGAAGGGGTCTGCGTCAGTTTTAGTGACCGCATTTTGACCCCAGTAGTCCACATAGAACTGGAGTTCTTGTGTGGCAACAGGAGCAGCAGCCTTTGGGACCAAGAGCGTGGGGCTGGCCCAAGGACTGCTAGAAAATTCAATCACCCCTAGTGCTAACATCTTAGACACCTCATCTTTGATGTTAGCCCTGACCTTACCAGTCACCCCGTAAACCTTCTGTTTAATGGGTAGACTGTCCCCAGTGTCCACATCATATGTGCACAAATATGTGACCCCTGGGATCAGGGAGAGCAGGGAGGCAAACTAACCCAATACCTGGCAACAGTCCCTCTGTTGTTCTGTGGTCAGGGTGGGGGAGAGGTTCACTCCCTCTACATACCCATCATTCTCTCCAGCAGAGAGGTGGTCAGTCAGAGGCTCACTCTCTTCCTCCACCCCATCATCATTTGCTAGGAGCATAAACAATTCAGTCCGCTCAAAGTATGGTTTGAGCCGGTTCACATGCAGGACCCTCAAGGGGTTCCTAGGAGCCTGCAAGTCTGTCTGTAGGTGACCTCGCTCTTGCCTCCACCACCTTGAATGGCCCAGTCCACTTGTCTTGTAGTGCCTTAGGCTCCACTGGTGCCATTATCCACACTTTTTGCCCAGGCTGAAACTCGACCAGAGTGGCATTCTGGTCATACAAACGTTTCATGTCTGCCTGGCTTGCTTGTGCGGGAGCTCTGAAGTGGGCAGTCTGGTTTCTGAAAGCCAGCATGTAGCTAAATACATCATGGGGAAGTTTACTGAGGGCTTTCTCTAAGCCCTCCTTCACCCGACTCCAAGGTCCCCTGACAGGATGGCCATACAGTAAATCAAAAGGACTGAATCCAAGCCCTTTTTGAGCCACCTCCCTGTAGGCACACAGAAGGCATGGCAAGAGGACATCCCACTTCCACCTCAAGGGCTCTGAAAGGCCCATGATCATGCCTTTCAAGGAGTAGTTGAACCTTTCAACCAGACCATTGCTTTGGGGGTGGTATGGAGTGGTGAACTTATGCGTTACCCCACACTTCTGCCACAGAGACTTCATATAAGTAGATATGAGGTTGGTACCCCTATACCACTTCCTTGTGGAATCCCATGCAGGTGAAAACCCCCATCAATGCACGAACCACCACAGGAGAAGTTATTGACCTCAGAGGAATGGCTTCTGGGTATCAGGTGGCATGGTCCACCAAGACAAGGATGAACCTGTTGCCCATGGCTGTCTTGGGATCCAAAGGCCCCACAATATTAATATTGACCCTTTCAAAGAGGCTAATAACCACTGTAAAGAGGTTGGAGGGGAGCCTTACATTCCCCCCACATTCTTGCCACTTGCCTGACAAGTCTGACAAGACCTGCAATGAGCATCTGAGTACCCGTGCATTAGTGCATTAGGGGCCAGTAAAAGTGGGTGACAAGCCATTCAAAGGTCTTGTCCTTCCCCCAAAAAGTCCAGCTAAAAGCACATCATGAGCCAGACCCAGAAGGAAGGCTCAGAATCACTGGGGTACCACCAGCACACAGTCTGACCCAGGCCAAGCAACCTTAGGCTCACTATACAGGAGGCCGTGCTCCCAATAAATGAGGTGGGATCCTGGCTCCTTGCCAGCCGCCTGGTCTGCAACCTGCTGCCGCAAACCCACTAGAGTAGGGCATGTCCTCTGTGCCTCAGAGAATGCCTCCTTGGTGGGTCCCTGTTCCTGCTGACACTGGCCCTCATTCTGACCCTGGCGGTCGGTGATAAAGCGGCGGCCAAGCCGCCAACAGGCCGGCGGTCTAAAATATGCAATTCTCACCCTGGCGGGAACCGCCAACACAGCCCGCCAACTTAACACTCCGCCCGCCACAGCGGTACAAACAAACAGCGCGGCGGTTCCCGCCAACAGCCAGGCGGCAGACAATGTACCGCCCACCCTATTACGACCCACCAATCTGCCACCTTTTCCGGGGCGGGAGCACCGCCGATAAGAACACGGCGGAAACAGACTACGAACGGGAAAACGCTCACCTCTACGCACTCCACGCGAGATTCCGGCAGTATGGAACCAGAGTTGCAGGTCATCCCCGCACTCCTATTCCTGCTCATATACCAGGAGCACGCCCGGCGGCGCGGAAGACATCGGTGAGTACTGCACCTACGACACAGGGGAGGGAAAAGATTACCGGCACACACCCACCCACCCACACCCACTACAACACACACATCAATGCATTCCCACAGATCACTGTCACAACCCACAAACCACCCCCCTCCGAAATAATGCAAAGACCAAAAGAAGAGATCATAAACGGGCAGATATATTGAAATATGTACACCAGTAATCCCAATAAATAAATAAACTATGTACAAAATATATACAGCTACTAAATGTAGTCCAACCACTGTCCGTGGATCACAGGGGTCCTGTGCAAAGGGGCAAGGCCCAGTCCCACGACAAGAACTCCACGGAGAGAACACTGCAGGGGCATCAGAAAGAAAATAGGACAGGCACCTCAGGGGGAAGGGAAGGGGGGGCACCTCAGCCACTTGAGTACACGACGCCAGATCCACGAGGGGACTCCATGACCACTGGGCCATCCTGGGGAGAGCAAAGCCACAGTCCAAACAGTCCATACAGTGGGTGGCCTGCCCACTGGGCCATCCTGGGGAGAGCAAAGCCACAGTCCATACAGTCCATACAGTGGGTGGCCTGCCCACTGGGCCATCCTGGGGAGAGCAAAGCCACAGTCCATACAGTCCATACAGTGGGTGGCCTGCCCACTGGGCCATCCTGGGGAGAGCAAAGCCACAGTCCAAACAGTCCATACAGTGGGTGGCCTGCCCACTGGGCCATCCTGGGGAGAGCAAAGCCACAGTCCAAACAGTCCATACAGTGGGTGGCCTGCCCACTGGGCCATCCTGGGGAGAGCAAAGCCACAGTCCATACAGTCCATACAGTGGGTGGCCTGCCCACTGGGCCATCCTGGGGAGAGCAAAGCCACAGTCCAAACAGTCCATACAGTGGGTGGCCTGCCCACTGGGCCATCCTGGGGAGAGCAAAGCCACAGTCCAAAGAGTCCATACAGTGGGTGGCCTGCCCACTGGGCCATCCTGGGGAGAGCAAAGCCACAGTCCAAACAGTCCATACAGTGGGTGGCCTGCCCACTGGGCCATCCTGGGGAGAGCAAAGCCACAGTCCATACAGTCCATACAGTGGGTGGCCTGCCCACTGGGCCATCCTGGGGAGAGCAAAGCCACAGTCCAAACAGTCCATACAGTGGGTGGCCTGCCCACTGGGCCATCCTGGGGAGAGCAAAGCCACAGTCCATACAGTCCATACAGTGGGTGGCCTGCCCACTGGGCCATCCTGGGGAGAGCAAAGCCACAGTCCAAACAGTCCATACAGTGGGTGGCCTGCCCACTGGGCCATCCTGGGGAGAGCAAAGCCACAGTCCAAACAGTCCATACAGTGGGTGGCCTGCCCACTGGGCCATCCTGGGGAGAGCAAAGCCACAGTCCATACAGTGGGTGGCCTGCCCACTGGGCCATCCTGGGGAGAGCAAAGCCACAGTCCAAACAGTCCATACAGTGGGTGGCCTGCCCACTGGGCCATCCTGGGGAGAGCAAAGCCACAGTCCAAACAGTCCATACAGTGGGTGGCCTGCCCACTGGGCCATCCTGGGGAGAGCAAAGCCACAGTCCATACAGTCCATAACAGACCCCACTGCCACTGGAGGAGGCAAGTTGGCCAGAGGACATCCTGCAGCCCTGCCCGAGATAGATCCTGCCCTGCCACGTCTGCCAAAGGGCCAGCGGTTCTTGCCTTGAAGGGCCCAGTTCAGCGGTTCTTGAGACGGCGGGGCCCAGCGGAGCGGTGCTTGAGACGGCGGGGCCCAGTTCAGCGGTCCATGCCCTGAAGGGCCCAGTTAAGCGGTTCTTGAGACGGCGGGGCCCAGCGGAGCGGTGCGTGAGACGGCGGGGCCCAGCGGAGCGGTTCTTGAGACGGCGGGGCCCAGCGGAGCGGTGCTTGAGACGGCGGGGCCCAGTTCAGCGGTCCTTGCCCTGAAGGGCCCAGTTAAGCGGTTCTTGAGACGGCGGGGCCCAGTTCAGCGGTCCTTGCCTTGAAGGGCCCAGTTCAGCGGTGCTTGAGACGGCGGGGCCCAGTTCAGCGGTTCTTGAGACGGCGGGGCCCAGTTCAGCGCTCCTTGCCTTGATGGGCCCAGTTCAGCGGTTCTTGAGACGGCGGGGCCCAGTTCAGCGGTCCTTGCCTTGAAGGGCCCAGTTCAGCGGTGCTTGAGACGGCGGGGCCCAGTTCAGCGGTTCTTGAGACGGCGGGGCCCAGTTCAGCGGTCCTTGCCCTGAAGGGCCCAGTTCAGCGGTTCTTGAGACGGCGGGGCCCAGTTCAGCGCTCCTTGCCTTGAAGGGCCCAGTTCAGCGGTTCTTGAGACGGCGGGGCCCAGTTCAGCGGTCCTTGC
Source organism: Pleurodeles waltl (assembly GCF_031143425.1). Classification (NCBI taxonomy): domain Eukaryota; kingdom Metazoa; phylum Chordata; class Amphibia; order Caudata; family Salamandridae; genus Pleurodeles; species Pleurodeles waltl. The sequence continues at coordinate 848,357,262 of NC_090446.1, read as the reverse complement.
CTTGAAGGGCCCAGTTCAGCGGTTCTTGAGACGGCGGACGGTCTATGGCCAACTGCTAATTGCCTGGTGGTGCCCTCCTGGGCAGCGGGGATGGTGCTCCTTCACTGCCCACCTGGGCTGTGGGTGGTGGGGCCCTCCTGGCCAGCTGGGCTGGGTCCTCCCTGGGCAGCGGCTATGGGGGTGGTGGGCTCTCCCGGGGCAGCTGTGCCGGTTCCTCCCGGGGCAGCGGCTATGGGGGTTGTGGGCTCCTCCTGGGCAGCAGGCCTGCTGCCTGACCTCTCCGACTTGCTGCCCTTGCCCTCCTTAGTCGTGGGCCTGTGGCCCTTTCCTCCCTTTGGAGCTGTGGCTGGTGACTGTCTCTGGGTGGTGTCCGGGGGGGATGTAGAAGGCGGGCTCCTGCGGCGCCCCTTCCGCCTTCTGCTCCTCTTCCCAGGGGGTGGGCTGGCTGTCCCCTTGCTGCTGGGCGAAGATCCAGACATGCGGGCTGGCGGGCTCCAATACCCCTGCACCCTTGTCAAGGGGGCTGCAGGGCTGGTGGTGGCTGAGGTGCTCTTCTTACCCCGACGAGAAGGAGGGGGGGGCTCAGGGTCAGGAAAGAAGTTAGTAGTGGCGAGGAAGAGCTTCTTGGGACAATGGAGAGTGGTAGGTACAGTGGGAATGGGAGTGGAGGGAGAGGATGTGGTTGTAGGTGAGTCACGTTTGCTGTCTTTGGGTGCAGGTGCAGGTGCAGGAGGGATAGGCTGTCGTGAGGTGGATGGCTGTTGGGTGGGTGGGTGGTTGCGTTTGTGTGGTGTGGAAGAGGGGGTGACAGACACAGTGGGAGAGGACACAGGGGACGTGTAAATGGCAGTGGGGGTGGTGACTGCACGTGTGCGGACTGGAGTGGAGGGTGTGCTGGTGATGGAAACACTGGCTGATGGTGAGGTGAATGGAGGTGTGAGTGTAGACGTCACAGGGAGGGAGGAGGGAGACGAGGAGGTGGGGGTCACAGAGGTGGTAGTGACTGTTGGCATGTCTGCATCGGAATGTTGCGTGTGTGAATGTCTGCGTGATCTGTGGTGCTTATGTTTGGATGAGCTTCTCTTGGGTGTTGAGGTGTGTGCAGGCTGGTCTGATGGTGTGGGTGGGACAGGCAGAGGAACAGGAGACTGGGAGGAGGGAGTTAGTAGAGGCAGGCAGGAGACAGGGACAATGGCTGCCATCAGTGCTGAGGCCAGAGCCTGGAACGATCGCTGATGGGCAGCCTGACCCGAATGAATGCCCTCCAGGTACGCATTGCTGCGATGAACCTCCCTCTCCACCCCCTGGATGGCATTCAAAAGGGTAGTCTGCCCAACAATGAGCGTTCAGAAGAGGTCAATGACCTCCTCACTGAGGGCAGCGGGGGTAACAGGGGCAGGGCCTGAGGTGCCTGGGGCGAAGGAGATGCCCGGCTTCCTGGCAGAGCGGGCACGGGGCGAACGCTGAGGGGTTGCTGGGAGGGCGGAGATGGTGCGCTGGGTGGCGGCTGTACCTGTAATGGCAGGGGGCACGGATGGTGCCACCCCCGCAAGGGAGCCCCCTTCCGAGGACGTGTCCGTGTCGCTGCAGGCTCCAGTCGTCCCCGTCGTGGAGCTCCCCTCGCCCTCCGTCTCACTGGTCCAGTCTGACTCTGTGGCATGGCCCTCCTGGGCCATGTGAGATGCAGCTCCCTCCTGCCCCGATGCCACTTCTCCTCCGCCTGATGATGCTGATGCACACAAGCACAGAAAGACAAACAAAAAGGGGGGGGGAGAGAGAAATAAAGGGATATTGAGTACATGGATCTCCGGTACAGTTAGCGGACATGACAGACACAGATGCCCCCTGCACTAAGTTGCGCACTTGGGGTCCGCTACGCATTCCGTGGAACATGCCCTACACGCCTAGAGTTGACAACTGCACCCATGGATGACACGGCCCAGGGATGGCTGTACTGACAAACTACTGAGGGTGGTGGCTGGGGACACAGGGGCTTACGGGGGTGCCCAGCCTACAGATATCGCCCTGGCCTAGGGGGACCCCCAGCCCTCCTCCCCCAACCAGACACCTCCACTGCGCGACAACAGAGTAGATAATGCTTGTACTCACCCCCTTGTGTCTGCTGTGCTGCCCTCACGCGCCCATCCAATTCAGGGTAGGCCACCGCCAGGATCCGGAACATCAGGGGGCTCAGTTGACGGCAGGCACCCCGCCTACGTTGGGAGGCCATCCCCAGCAGAGACTCGGCGGTCTTCTTGGTCCCGCGGCGGATGTCCTCCCACCTCTTGCGGCAGTGGGTGCCCCGTCGATGGTGGACCCCCAGGGTCCGGACTTCCTTGGCGATGGCACGCCAAATCCCGATCTTCTCATGGGCGCGGACCTATGTGACACGTACAGGGAGGGAGAAATACCACGTTCAAGTTTGTCAGCATTTTCCTTTCCAGTGGCCCAACTCCCCCCATCCCCGCCAGGCCCCCCGCCATGCCCCCCGCCAGGCACAACATGCCCCCCATCCCCGCCAGGCCCCCCGCCAGGACCCCCGCCAGGCCCAACATGCCCCCCATCCCCGCCAGGCCCCCCGCCAGGACCCCCGCCAGGCCGAACATGCCCCCCATCCCCGCCAGGCCCCCCGCCATGCCCCCCGCCAGGCCCAACATGCCCCCCATCCCCGCCAGGCCCCCCGCCAGGCCCAACATGCCCCCCATCCCCGCCAGGCCCCCCGCCATGCCCCCCGCCAGGCCCAACATGCCCCCCATCCCCGCCAGGACCCCCGCCAGGCCCAACATGCCCCCCATCCCCGCCAGGCCCCCCGCCATGCCCCCCGCCAGGCCCAACATGCCCCCCATCCCCGCCAGGCCCCCCGCCAGGCCCCCCGCCATGCCCCCCGCCAGGCCCAACATGCCCCCCATCCCCGCCAGGCCCCCCGCCAGGCCCAACATGCCCCCTATCCCCGCCAGGCCCCCCGCCATGCCCCCCGCCAGGCCCAACATGCCCCCCATCCCCGCCAGGACCCCCGCCAGGCCCAACATGCCCCCCATCCCCGCCAGGCCCGCCGCCAGGCCCCAAGCCAGCCAGTGGCCCCAAATCCAGATTGAATTAAACTCACTTGTTGGTCTGGAGGACCGTAGAGTAGCGCATACTGGGGGAGGACCCCATCCACAAGTTTCTCCAACTCCTCTCCAGTGAAGGCAGGGGCCCTTTCCCCAGGCGCAGCAGCCATTGTCCCTTCCAGACCGAGGTCACAGCAACACTTGCAGTATAGGTCCTCTCCTGTGAAAGTTCAAGTTGCAAGTGGATAAGTAGATAGAAAATGGCGGTGACGTCCGCGGCGGTGCGTACCGCGGCGGTGCGTCCCGCCACCGCCGGCGCCCTTCGCCATTGGCTCCTGAAACCCATAGGCTTCAATGTTAACCAATGCGGCTTTGCGCCGCGGTCTTCGCCCGCCGCCCGCCGCGGTGTGCCACGCCAGCGCATTGACCTCACATCCCATTGTCACACTTCACAGGTCAGGCAGCCGCCATTTCCAGGGCCCACATGGCTCAATTTCAACTGCGTCACACAGGCCTAGGCCTTGCATAGCCACTCAGACACGCCATTCACTGCATAGAGAATCGTATACTGTGCTAGCTGTGAGTACGTACCTGTGGGTTGCTTGACTGTGTGCTCCATGTTGTCCTTCCTAGGCACCGTCCGCTGGGTTGGGCGAGGAGACGGATGAATCCTCCCGTGTACCGACCGCTGGTGGACCTGTCGACAATGGAAGAACGCCACATTATCCTGACCTACCGTCTTAACCGTGCCACTATCCATGAACTGTGTGCCCAGCTGGAGCCCGACCTGATGTCCCCCATCCGCCAACCCACAGGGATTCCCCCTCTGGTGCAGGTCATGTCAGTACTCCATTTCTTGGCAAGTGGGTCATTTCAGACAACCGTGGGAATTGCTTCTGGGATGTCTCAGCCCATGTTTTCGAAGGTGTTATCCAGAGTGTTGTCTGCCCTGATGAAATCCGTGAGGAGCTACATCATTTTCCCTGAGGTGGGCGAATTGGCTACAGTGAAGGGTGATTTCTACGCCCTTGGACATATTCCCAACGTAATTGGTGCCATTGATGGGACCCATGTGGCTTTGGTTCCCCCAAGAGACAGGGAGCAGGTGTACAGGAACAGAAAAAATTACCATTCAATGAACATCCAGGTGGTGTGTTTGGCTGACCAGTACATCTCGCATGTAAATGCCAAATTCCCAGGGTCAGTGCATGACGCCTACATCCTCAGGAATAGCAGCATCCCTTACGTGATGGAACAGCTACAGAGACACCGTGTATGGCTAGTGGGGGACTCTGGGTACCCCAACCTGTCGTGGCTACTGACCCCAGTAAGGAATCCCCGGACCAGGGCAGAGGAACGGTACAATGAGGCCCATGGGCGTACTAGGAGGGTGATCGAACGCACCTTTGGCCTCCTAAAGGCCAGGTTTAGGTGCCTGCATATGACAGGTGGATCCCTAATGTACTCACCTAAGAAGGTGTGTCACATCATCGTGGCCTGCTGCATGCTTCACAACCTGGCTTTGCGTCGCCAGGTGCCTTTCCTGCAGGAGGATGGTCGAGACAGTGGTGTTGTGGCAGCGGTGGAACCTGAGGAGAGTGACGAGGAGGAAGACGTCGGGGCTGAAACAGACAACAGGGACAGAATCATTGAACAGTACTTCCAATAGGACACAGGTAACATTTCAAAGATAATTTAGTAAATGTTAACTACTCTCCAGCATCTCTGCTGCCTGTCTATTTGCCCCAGTGTATGATGACTGAGTTTTGGCTTTTCCCTCCCTATTTCAGATCTGGGGTCCCCACTACGAGTCCTGTGCTTCGTTTCCCCATGGACTACAGCTTTGTGGCAGCTGTTTGTTGACTTCACCATGTACAAGGACATATTTGCACTGTCATGTCAATTACAATCTATTGAAATCACAGCCAGACTCCAGATATTTTGGTGCAAAATAGGTGTTTATTTAAGTGCTCAAAATGGGATGGGTGGTTTCAAGTGGGTGGGGGCTATGGTGAAGGAATGTCCATGGCAGAGTCCAGAGTAACAGTCACACAGGTGCATTGTCCAGAGGCCTGTGGAGAGATGGAGCATGGGCAGTTCAAGGATGGACAGGGTGACAATGTGGGACAGTGGGATGACATCAGGTGGTATCCATTGCTGGCGGGGGTCTTGACATCCTACTCTGTCTTCTTGCGAGATCTCAGGGCCCTCTTGCGGGGTGGTTCTTCTCCTGCAGGAGGTGGGGGTCTGGTGGGCTGCTGCTGTGCGGGGGCCTCCTGTCCACTAGCGCCGGCGGAGGTGGTTGGCTGTTCTTGGTCCAGGCTAGTGGCAGGGGCCCTTGGGTGTTGTTCAGTGTCCGCCCTGTTGTTGACGAGGTCCTGCAGCAGCCCTACCATGGTAACCAGGGTGGTGTTGATGGCTCTGATGTCCTCCCTGTACCCCCGATAGTGTTCCTCCTGCAGTACCTGGATCTCCTGGAACCGGGCCAGTACCGTCGCCATCGTCTCCTGGGAGCGGTTGTATGCTCCCATGATGGTGGTGAGGACCTCGTGGAGAGTGGGTTCCCTGGGCCTCTCCTCCCCCCCCTGTCGCACAGCTGCCCTCCGAGTTCCCCTGTTTCCCTGGGCCTCTGCCCCCTGGCCGGTGTGCCCACTACCACTGCCCCCAGGTCCCTGTTGTTGTTGGGGTGGTGGGTTATCCTGGGTGCCCTGTAGTGGTAGACACACCGCAGATTGACGCGCCCTGGAGACAGAGGCATGGGCCCGCTGGGTGGGAGCTGTGCTGGTGTTCCCAGAGGGGTTTGGGGCTGTAGTGGCCTGGGCCTGTGTGAGGGGAACCGACTGTCCAGAGGTCCCCGATGGTCCGGGCTGGTCATCGGTGTCCAGGTCGACAGAGCTGCTGTCATCGCTGACGGCCTCTTGGGTGGGGGGTGTGGAGAATTCTGGCCCCTCCGCCGCGGTGTGTTGACGGTCGGGTCCTGCAGGGGTATAGAGGTATGGTTATAGTTTCAATGTGTGGCATATGGGTGTATCTGTGGGTTCTCGTGTCCCCAAGTGCTGGCATTCGTGTGTGGGGGCTCTGGTGAGGGTGGCTTGTGGGGGGGATGTGTATATGCATTGGGCATGCTTTGGTGATGGGTGTCCATGCTTAGTGGACGCATGCAGGCCTAGGTTTTGGGATGTGTGGGTTGTGATGGTGAGACATTGGCGGGGAATAGGTGTGCTGGGGGTGGGGGTGAGGATGGTGGTGGGGGTGAGGATGGTGGTGGGGGTGAGGGTGGGGGTGAAGATGGGGGTGGGGGTGAGGGTGGGGTTCGAGGATGGGGGTGAGGGTTGGGGTCCGATTTGGAATGCGGGTGGGGGGGAAGCAGTATTGAAGCTTCAACTTACCAGTATCCATTCCTCCGCCGACTCCTGCGAGGCCGTCAGGATGCAGGATGTTCAAGACTTCCTCCTCCCATGATGTGAATTGTGGGGGTTGAGGTGGGGGTCCTCCGCCAGTCTTCTGCACGGCGATGTTGTGCCTGGATACCATGGAACGCACCTTCCCCCGTAGGTCGTTCCATCGCTTCCTGATGTCTTCCCGATTTCTGGGGTGCTGTCCCACTGCGTTCACCCTGTCGACAATCCTCTGCCATAGCTCCGTCCTCCGGGCAATGCTGGTGTATTGTATCTGTGTGCCGAACAGCTGGGGCTCTACCCAAACGATTTCCTCCACCATGACCCTGAGTTCTTCGTCTGTGAAGCGGGGTTGTCTTTGGGGTGCCATGGGGTGGTGTGTATGATGTGTGGGGTGGAGTATGTGTATTTAAGTGAGTTGAGTGTGGTGGTGTGTGTTGTTTTGTGTGTGGATAGTGTGTGGGTGATGGTGTTGAGTGGCTGTGGCTGTTATTTTTTGGATGCTGGTGTCTCGCTCTTGCCTTCTTTACGAATTTTTTAGCGTAGGGGTTTGTGGGTGATGTGGGTGGGTGTTTTATATTGTATTGTGTGTGTGGGAGTGGTGTGTGTATGTGTATCAGGTGTGTGGGATTCAAATCGTCCAATGTGGCTGAGTTTTGTTCGTTTGTGTGTATTCTGACCGCGGCGGTGTGTCCCGCCAATGGAATACCGCGTTTGAATGACCACCGCGTGGATTCGTGGGTCGTAATGGCATGGGCGTATTTCTGTTGGCGTGACGGTGGAGGTTTTGTCACCTCCACCTTTCCGCCGACCGCTGGTCTGGCGGTCTGTTGTGGCGGTCGGATTTTCGGAGGTTTGCCTTCTGCGGGTCAGAATGACCGTGGCGGGTTTCCGCGACCGCGGCGGGATTATGGAGGATTTCTGACCGGCGGTAGGCGCCTTTTACCGCCGAGGTCAGAATGACCACCACTGTGACAGCTCAGGGACCTCCCCCAGGTCACCCACCTGTTCTCCTGTGGGCTACCTTCAAGGAATCTCCGACCCCACCTATTCAAGGGGAACTTGCACCACCATGCACAGGCACTCTGAGTTCTCGACTGCAACTACTTGGTGAAGTACACAGGGATCTACCTGCTCTTCAGACACCAGGTGACTCCTCACTGTAGTCAGACTGGCTTCTGTGTCTCTCAGAACCTCCACCCTCTGTCCGTTAATGGTCACCCATTGCCTGTACTTTTTAATGTTCTCAAGCACTAGGGTTCTCTGGACCATCTCATTGTCCCCTAGTGAGACAAGGCCCACCCACCATACCATTGTGTATGGATTGCACCCCCTCACAATCCTTTTCTTCCTCCTCCTCAGTGTGCCCCTTAGCTTCCTGGGCTGTCACCCAGACCCTCAGTACCTTCTGCAGCTCCTCCCTCATGGTGGAGCCCTTAATTTGACAGGCAAGATTTTTGCAGAACTACCTCAACCAAACAACTGTATAGCTCTCCAGTTTCCCTAAATCAAAAGCAGCTCCAGCTGATGCATTTCCAGATTGAGACATGATGAAGAATCAACAAAAGTGTAAGTTTCAAGGCAAAATAAAGGGTTCCCAGTGAAGTTCAAAAGTCAATAAAGGATCAGCAAAAGTATGGAGTTAGGGAAATATTCAAAAAGAGAGTACCAAACCAACTGCCAGGGCGTTAACACCACTGACCACAACAGTAGCCATCAACAGCCAGGTGGAAGTCAAGGTACTGCCCCCCATATTATGACATAGCATACCACTAGGATTTCTGGGGCAGAATCAATGCCATCAGAGGCCTGGTGGTAACACTGCACAGACAACAAAAGACTAACCAACAGGAACTCAGAGGATTCCGCCACCACCATGGAATCAGAACTTCAATTCTTCCCGATGCTCTACTATGCCATGGCCGTTCTGGAACACCAATGCCGACGAAGACGATGAGGGTGAGTACAGCCACCTAGCACACAAGGGAGGGAGGAAAAGGAGAGTGACACACATATGCACAACACACACCATTCACACACCATACACAGAACCAGCTGCAGAGTAAAACGAATGTCACAGAACCCATGTTAAATTAAAACAAGGACAACAATTGGAGTGAACGAACACTGAAATTTGCTGCCAACACCCACCATAATGTGAAACAAATGCAAATGCAGGCGTCAATGTCCAATTTGGGCCAATGGCCAGTCCAAAGTACAAAAGGGCCACATGGCCACAGAGCACAGTCCAGGGCCCAACTTGACTCCTGACAGCTTCCGGACTCCGCTGTTCAGGTGCATCATTTTGGAAATGGGCAGGCACCTCAGGGGGAAAACGGGTGGAGGGGGGCAACCCCAGCTGAAATGTGTAACATGCCCACTGGTTCTGGAGGGAGCTCCTTGCCCAATTCTCTCTGGTGGGGAGTGCAAGATCACAGTCTCTGAAGTGGGTAACATGCCCACTGGTTCTGGAGGGGGCTCCTTGCCCAATTCTCTCCAGCAGGGAGTGAAAGGCCGAAGTCTCTGAAGTAGGTAACATGCCCACTGGTTCTGGAGGGGGCTCCTTGCCCAATTCTCTCTGGTTGGGAAGTGCAAGGCCACAGTCTCTGAAGTGGGTAACATGCCCACTGGTTCTGGAGGGGGCTCCTTGCCCAAAGGTCTCTAGAGAGTGGCCTACATGCCCTTTGCTGGTGGAGGTGTCTCCTTGGCTGCCTCTGCTGGAAGTGAGGGATCCCTGCCCTCTGCTGGTGGAGGTATCTGCTTGGCTGCCTCTGCTGGAGGTGAGGACTCCCTGCCCCTTGCTGATGTAGGTGTCTCCTTAGCTTCCTCTGCTGGAGGTGAGGGCTCCCTCTCCTCTGCTGGTGTACGCGTTTCCTTGGCTGCCTCTGCTGGAGGCGAGGGCCCTGCTGGAGGTGAGGGTTCCTTACCCTCTGCTGGTGGAGGTGTTGCCTTGGCTGCCCCTGCTGGAGGTTAGGGCTCCTTGCCTCTTCTGGTAGAGGGGGACCCTTGCCTTTCTTTGGTGGTGAAGTGTGAACCTTGCGTTTCTTTGGTGGTAGGGTGGGAACCTTGCCTTTCTTTGGAGGTGGAGTGAGAAACTTTGCTTTCTTTGTTGTTGGAGGGGTATCCTTGGCACTCTTTGGTGGTGGAGGGGGATCCATGTGTCCTCTCTTGTGACCGGCCCCCTTGGCCTTTGACATGTGACTTGTGTCCTTGCCTCCAGGACTAGCAGGTGCCTCTATTTTCCCCTCCTACACTTTCCCCATCATTGGTTTTCGCCACCCTAGTCCTCCCTTTCTGAGGTGGAGGTGTGCACTTACTAGGAGTGGCTGCCATCACACTCAGGGGCCCTTTTGTGCCAGCAGCTGATTTTTTGGTGGGAGCAGTGGCAGACTGTTTGGCTGGGGTGCTGGGCTGGATCGTTGGGACCCTGCTTTTACGGGCAGGATGGGGGGTGAAGGGGATGGAAGAGGTAAAGTTGGGTAAGGAAAAACTTCTTAGGGACTTTGGGGTGGGATGTGGGAGGAAGGATGGGAGTGGGGGTAGAGTGAGTGGTTGTCTGAGGCGTACGTCTACTGGACTTGGGTGCAGGTGCATGGACTGTGTGTGAGGTGGATGGCTGTTGGGCGTCTGAGTGCGAGAGTTTGTGTATCTTAGGAGGGGGGCAGTCAGGATGGGAGAGGACAAACAGGACGCGTGGATGGATGTTGTGGAGGTGTCTGCAAGTGAGGTGTGTGTGCTGCAAGATGTGGTGATAGTGGTGGTGACTTTTGATGCAATGTATGCAGTTGTGAGTGCGGATGTGACTGTGAGGGAGAAGGAAGAGGAGGGGGAGACACTGGAGGTAGTAGATATTGTTGTGTGTGCAACTGTCCGTTGTTTGTGTGAGTGCTTGTGGCCTGAAGTGTGCTGCGTGTGTTTGTCTGTGCCACTCTTGTGTGATGTTTTGTGTGCATACTTGTCTATATGTGTACATGGGATGGGTTGGGGTTGAGGACACTGGGACTGGGAAGTGGTAGTTGGAGGGGGGACGGTAGGACCAGGGACACTGGCTGCCTTCAGAGAGGAGGCCAGACCTTAAAACGATCTCTGTAGGGCTGGCAACCCACCGTGGATGCCCTCCAGGTAGACATTGCATTGCTGCTGCATCTGGGATGTCAGCCCCTGAGTGGCATTCACTATGATTGACTGCCCTACAGAAATGAGCCTCTGGTGGTCAATAGCCTCTGTACTGAGGGCAGCAAGCTCACTGGGCAGGGCCTGAGGTACCTGGGGCAAAAGAGATGCCCACCCTCCTGGGTGAGTGGGCACGGGCAGCTCGGTGGGGATCTACTGGGAGGGCACTGCTGGTACAGGAGCTTCCATCAGAGGAGCAATCGCAGTCAATGTTGTCACCTCCTGTCTCCGCTGCAGTGCTCCTTCGTCCTCCGTCCCACTGATCCCCTTGTTGTCAGCGGACTCTGGCTCCTGGGTCCTGTGGGATGCAGCTCCTTTAGTCACCAGTGCCCCTACTCCTCCGCCAGATGATGCAAATGCACACATGGACAGGATGACAGAAGAAAATAGGGGGGAAAGAAAGGGAGCACTGGATCAATTACAGCACCAACATCACAGATGGTATACACATTACCATCACACACAGGGTTCAATATTGAGCACTGTTAGAAATGGGGTTTCTGGTTGGCTAGGGTATGCACCTCAGCCAGGCAGAACCTACCCACTCTAGTCAGGGCTAGGGAGTTACACGTCCAAGATAACCCCTGCTCACCCCCTTGGTAGCTTGGCACGAGCAGTCAGGCTTAACCTGGAGGCAATGTGTAAAGCGTTTGCACAACACACAACACAAGTGATGCAAAATATACACCACAAAGTAAACACAACACTGAGCTATGTAAAACTAATCTGTATTGCACAAAACATAATTAGACCAACATTACACGTAAATAATACCCTGCTACCTTAGCAGTTGTCAGAATGTTACACAAGTTACAAATACTCTGCAAGAATATGCAGTTGTCAAATTAGAACACGTAAGTACTCAGGATTCTGCCACATAAGCAGTAGTCAGGAATGATAGTAAAAAAAAAAAGGCATATACATTTGTCATTAATAATTCCTAAATACCCATAAAAGGAACATTAGAGAATATACCACAAGTCATATGAATACATATCACCTAGACATGCCCATAAAAGGAACATTAGCAAATATATGTATAACCAGTCACCAGGTAGGAAATAGTAAGTCTGTATTAGGCTCCTAGAGCCTAGATTTCCTAAGGAGTACCTGGGTTTTGGTAGAAGAGGCACTTCCAGTCCGTGGGGTGCGGGGCCGGGCGTGGCCCAGCAACAATTGCAGGATGAAAACAGGAAGGAACCTCCGGCGAGGTCTCCCTTCCCGATGTCGGCGTGGAGAAAAAGGAGTGTCCTGCTCCTGGGGCAGAGGCAGGAAAAGGGGCGCTCCCCGTGCCTTCCCTGCGTCCTGCTGGATGAGTCTGGTGAGCTCGGACCCCTCCGGGGGCTCGAGGAGACACTCGCTCGCACCGAGCAGTGCGCGAGTGCTGGAAGCTGTTCCCGGCCGCCGGGGTGCTTCCACAGAAGGAGGAGGCGACTGGTGCTCCGTGGCGCTCCTGGGAGCGGACCGTGCCCCGGGGGTGCCGTTAAGAGCATGCCTGCTTCAGTTGAGGTATCTTCGTGCTCCGGGGGCACTTGGATTAGCGCGGATCTCGCGCTAAGTAGAGCCCAGCAATCCGGGCTGCGGCGGTGATTTCTGGGGCAGAAATAAAGCGAGTTTCAAAGCGCTATGGTGATTTTTGCGACCCGGGCTGCGGCGGTGTCCTTGGGCAGAAGGAAAGCACTTTTCAGAGCGCTGGGGGCAAAGTTAAAAGCCTGTGCTGCAGCGGTGATCCCTGGTCTGCCGTTCCAAGAGAGCGCTTTTTCAAGACCTACAGAGATCCTTATATGGGTCAGGGGCTCAGCACCCTGCCCATGGGAGCAACCAGGAGACAAGGGAGCACAGGCTGGTGGGCCCAGCTACAGGCCAGCACAAGGGTTGCAGATGATGACAGTCCTTCTAGTGACCAGGCAGGCCACAGGTCATCACAGCAGCAGCAGTCCAAGGTGGTTTCCTGGTGAGTCCATTCATTAGCATTCTGTGTCCAGTTTCAAGTTCCAAGTTTGTTCAAAGTGTGTGGAAAATTCCCCTGTACTTAGAGTCAGTGCTTACAGTGTTTTACAATGGTAGGGAGAGGAGGTTCCAGCCAGATACAACTGGTTCTGGGAGTGCCCCCTCTCTCCTTTCAGCACAGGCTCCAAACATCAGTGGGGGGTTAACAACCCTATTGTGTGAGGCCAGGGCACAGTCTTTACAAATGCAGGTGTGCCCCGCCTCTCCCTTCTCTCAGCCCAGGAAGGCTTTACAATATGTAGATGCACCTCTGTGTCACCTCCACCCTCCCTGTGTTCAGGCTGTCTGAGAAGTATGCACAAAGACTATCAAATAGAAAAATATGTGGGGCACTCCTATACAATTAGTAAAGTCATCTCTAAGTAATCATGAAAATGAAACTAATGCAATTAAATGTATATGAAGGCAAAGCAAATATGTACAATTTTTAGAAGAATGTAAATGAACACATTCGGAGATGTGGTACATAGAAACCAAATATTTACTTTCAATCTGAAAAATCAATATTTATGACAGTTTGGACAACATTTAACATATAAACTAAACAGTACAAATTGGACATCAGTACATGTTAGACATAAATAAATCAAAAACAAACATTAAGGTGATATCCATAACAAGTCCATCCATAAAGAGTCTTGATGGTGACAATGAAGTTCCATCCAATCTTAAGATTCAATCATAAATAGTTCAGTTCGTAACATATAGTTCACTCTGCTTGGAAAAAACAGCCAAAAACTCCAGCCGACACGTGTTTCGTCCTATTCTGGACTTTATCAAGGCTGAATAAACAGTAAACAGAGCACAAAGCACAAAGCCCCAACTGTCAGTCTGCCCAGACGTTGATTGGAGACAAGCTGCAAAACACCAAAGTCATAAGCACAGATAAATGCGCACTTTCTAGAAGTGGCATTTCTGTGATAGTAATAAAAAATACACCTACACCAGTAAGCAGCATTTCTTACTACTGTCACAACCATACCAAACATGCCTACGCTACCCCTCATAATTAAGACATTACCCCTTACACATAAGGCAGGGCATTTCCAATGCAATCCTATGAGGAGGCAGCGCTCACAGCAGTGAGACACCAAGTTAGGCTGTTTGTCACTACCAGGACAGGCCACGCAACATGGCAGATGTCCTGCCTTCTACATACATGGCACCCTGCCCAAAGGGCTAGCTAGGGCGTACCTTAGGGGTGACTTACGTGTAGTACAAGGGGAGTTCTGGGCCTGGCAAGTAAATTTAGATGCCAGGTCCCTGTGGCAGAAATCTGCGCACATAGGCTCTGCGCTAGCAGGCCTTAGATAGGTTTGACAGGCTAGTGCAGTGGGTGGCACAAGCAGCGCTGCAGGCCCACTGGTAGCATTTAATTTACAGACCCTGGGTATAGGGATACCACTGTACAAGGGTCTTATAGGTAAATTAAATATGCCAATCAGGTGTAATCCAGTCATACCGAATTTGTAAGAGAGAGCACATGCACTTTAGTACTGGTTAGCAGTGAAAAAGTGCTCAGAGTCAAAACATCAGCCAACAAAGGTCAGAAAAATAAGGAGGCAAAAAGCAAAAAGTCTGGAGAATGACCCTTGTAAAAGGGCCAGATCCAACAAGCACTATGCACCACACAGGCATTCCATTGGCTAGGTACCACAGCAAGATGAGAGCCAACCACCACCATCTACCCCCCTCCTGGAACCCACTAAGCCCTGTCTGACATGGAGTGCCACCTAGCTAGTTAACTAGATTTTGCCATACACCCATTTACCTTGTGCTGGACCATGCAACAATGTCTGAGCTGGCATTAAGGGGCACCCACCAACAGAATCCCGTGCCAGGCAACAAAGATAGTTGGTACACACACTGTACTCACCCCCTTGTGGCTGCTGTGCTACCCTCAAGTGCTCATCCAGCTCTTTGTAGGGCACCACCAGTATGCAGGCTATCAGGGGGGTCAGGTTCCGATGGGCACCCCTTCCTCGTTGAGAGGCCATCTCCAGCTGGGCCTCCAAGGTCTTCTGGGCCCAGCGTCTCAGGCCCTCCCACCTTTTCCTGCAGTGGGTGCTCTGCTTGCTATAGGCCCCCAGGGTTCGCACGTCCTTGGCTATGGCACACCACAATCCCTTCTTCTGATGGGCGCTGACCTGCAGAGAAAATACAGACAGGAGGACACCATTAGAAATGCTATCCAGCCCGTCACACATATGGCCCACAAATACCATTTCACCTCAATTAGCCCTGCATGTACACTACCACCAGACATACCCCCACCCAAATGATACACTGCCAGCACACACATCTCCATGTAACCTTGTTGCATGCATCGTCCCCATGGTGTACTCACCTGTTAGTCTGGAGGCCCATATAGCTGTTCATACAGGGGTAGGACCCCATCCACCAGTTGCTCCAACTCCTCCGAAGTGAAGGCAAGGACCCTCTCCCCTGTCACACGGGTCATGGTAGGTTTCAGACACAGGTCATAGCAGCATACGCAGTGGAGGTGTTGTCCTGTGAAAAGTCAGGAATCGAGTGAGGGTATAGACAGAAAATGTCCGCGGCGGTGTACACCGTCACCGCTGCAGGTGATCCTCATTGCACACTGTACTCCATAGAGCCCTATGGAAGCCAATGAAGAATACATCACTTCCACCAGTCCCTACATACAGGACAGGTGGTCGCCATTTTATGGTGGTGCTCAACAATCCGAAATTGGAAACTGCGTTAATGTTGTCAATTGTACATATAGGGCCTCATTCAGACCAAAGTCCCGCCGACAAATGACCGCACCGCGGTCAAAAGACCACAGCGGCCATTCTTACATTTCCGCTGGACCGGCGGGCGCTCTCCAAAAGAGCGCCTGCCGGCCCAGCGGAAATGCCCCTGCAACGAGGATGCCGGCTCCGAATGGAGCCGGCGGAGTTGCAGGGGTGCGACGGGTGCAGTGGCACCCGTAGCGATTTTCACTGTCTGCTCAGCAGACAGTGAAAATCATGGTGGGGCCCTGCTAGGGGGCCCCACGACACCCGTTACCGCCAGCCTATTCCTGGTGGTGAAAACCGCCAGAAACAGGCTGGCGGTAAGGGGGTCGGAATCCCCATGGCATGGAGGATTCCCTGGGCCAGGGGAAAACCGGCGGGCAACCGCCGGTTCCCTTTTCTGACCGCGGCGTTACCGCCGTGGTCAGAATGGCCCAGGAAGCACCGCCAGCCTGTTGGTGGTGCTTCCTCTGCCCTCTGCCCTGGCGGTGTTACACCGCCAGGGTTAGAATGAAGGCCATAGTGCCATTTACATTGTCCAATTGCATACATGCTCAGTTACACTGAGGTGGTGGTTCCATTGTTCATTTTGTGACACTATTCTCACTCTTGTGTCCCTTAGATACCTACCACTGTGGAGGAATAGGAGGAGGAGGAGGCAAGACCCCATGTACATATCCCTGGTGGACTTAGCCAAACTGGAGGACAGGCACATAATACTCACCTATAGACTGGACAGGGCCACAATCACAGAGCTGTGTACTCAATTGGAGCCTGATCTGATATCAGCTATCCGTCAACCCACTGGGATTCCCCCCTCTTGTGCAAGTTCTATCTGTGCTCCATTTCCTGGCAATTGGTTCATTCCAAGTAACAGTGGACTTGGCAGCAGGAATGTCACAGCCAATGTTCTCAATAGTGCTTGCAAGGGTTTTGTCTGCCTTGCTCAAACACATGTGCAGCTACACCGATTTCCCCCAAGTGGAACATATGGCCACTGTGAAGGCTGGAGTCTATGGGGGTCATTACAACCCTGGCGGACGGTGTTAAAGGTGCGGCAATACCGCAAACAGGCCGGCGGACAAAAAAAGGGAATTATGACCCTGGCGGAAACCGCCAACAAAGACAGCCACTTTAACACACCGCCCGCCACGGCGGTACAGACAAGCAGCGCGGCGGTCACCGCCAACAGACAGGCGGAAGACAATGTACCATCCACAGTATTACAACACACCAATCCGCCACCTTTTCCGGGGCAGATTCACTGTGGATAAAAACACGGCGGAAACAGTTACTGCAATGGGAAAACGCTCACCTCAACACATCCCACGAGGACTCCATGGAGCCCGAATTACACATTCTACCGGCCCTTATATTCCTACTCATCTACGAAGACCAACGCCGGCGCGGGCGAAGACAACGGTGAGTACTGCACCTACGACATAGGGCAGGGGGGAGGCAAAAGTTAGGGGGACACACACAAAACAACCCCACCCCCACCCTCGCATATTACAACACACACACCAATGCATTTACAAAAATCACAGTAACAACCCACAATCCTCCCGGAAGAATGCTAAGACAAAACAAAATCAGTTCAAGCATTGTAATGTACCAATACACATGTGTCAAAAATATACAGATATTTTATAAAATCAGTCAGAAATATATACATTACGAGAAGTAGTGCAGATATGCACATATCAATGTCCGTGCACCACTAGTCCAAAAATGTATGGGCGAGGCCCACACTAGATACCTGTCCACAATCGGAGAGAACACTGCCAGGGCATCAGATAGAAATACTACAGGCACCTCAGGGGGAAGGGAAGGGGGGGCACCTCAGCCGGATGACTGCAAAGCCAGATCCACGACAGGGCTCCGTGCCCATTGATGTATCCTGGGGAGTGCAAAGCCACAGTCTCTCAAGTCTCTACAGTGGGTGGGTTGCCCACTGTTCCATCCTGGGGAGTGCAAAGCCACAGTCTCTCAAGTCTCTACAGTGGGTGGGTTGCCCATTGGACCATCCTGGGGAGTGCAAAGCCACAATATCTCAAGTCTCACAAGTGGGTGGCTTGTCCACTGGATAATCCTGGGGAGTGCAAAGCCACAGTCTCTCAAGTCTCTACAGTGGATGGGTTGCCCACTGGACCATCCTGGGGAGTGCAAAGCCACAGTCTCTCAAGTCTCACAAGTGGGTGGTTTGCCCAGTGGACCATCCTAGGGAGTGCAAAGCCACAGTTTCGCAAGTAGATAACAGCCTCCACTGACTCTGGAGGGGGACTGGTGCCAAGACTGGATTAGTCTCCCCGTGAAAGTTCCTGTCCCATCACTGTCCCAGCTGCACATGGGATAACGATGCTTGATGTGGCGGTCTTTTCATTCTTCCCCGGTGCATGCCCTGTTCAGCGGTGCTTTGCCATGGCGGTCTCTGGACTGTTCAGCGGTGCTTTGCCATGGCGGTCTCTGGACTGTTCAGCAGTGCTTTGCCATGGCGGTTCTTGACTGTTCAGCGGTGCTTTGCCATGGCGGTCTCTGGACTGTTCAGTGGTGCTTTGCCATGGCGGTCTCTGGACTGTTCAGCGGTGCTTTGCCATGGCAGTCTCTGGACTGTTCAGCGGTGCTTTGCCATGGCGGTTCTGGACTGTTCAGCGGTGCTTTGCCATGGCGGTCTCTGGACTGTTCAGCTGTGCTTTTCCATGGCGGTTCTGGAACGGGCATTGGTGTGTGGCATGACATTCTCTGGACTGGGCATTGGTGTGTGGCATGACGTTCCCTGGACTGGGCATTGGTGTGTGGCATGACGTTCCCTCATAGCCCAGCGGGGCTGTGGCAGCCGGGGCCCTCCTGGGCAATGACTCCGGCGGTGGTCTCCTGACCAGTGACAATACCTGGGCCCTCCTGGGCACTGACTCCGGCGGTGGCGGTGGTCTCCTGACCAGTGACGATACCTGGGCCCTCCTGGGCACTGACTCCGGCGGTGGCGGTGGTCTCCTGACCTATGACGATACCTGGTCCCTCCTGGGCACTGACTCTGGCGGTGGCGGTGTTCTCCTGACCAGTGACGATACCTGGGCCCTCCTGGGCAATGACTCCGGCGGTGGTCTCCTGACCAGTGACGATACTTGGGTCCTCCTGGGCAATGACTCCGGCGGTGGTCTCCTGACCAGTGACGATACCTGGGCCCTCCTGGGCACTGACTCCGGCGGTGGCGGTGGTCTCCTGACCAGTGACGATACCTGGGCCCTCCTGGGCACTGACTCCGGCGTTGGTGGTGGTCTCCTGACCTATGACGATACCTGGGCCCTCCTGGGCACTGACTCCGGCGGTGGTCTCCTGACCAGTGATGATACCTGGGCCCTCCTGGGCAATGACTCCGGCGGTAGTGGTGGTTTTCTGATCAGTGATGATACTTGGGCCCTCCTGGGCAATGACTCCGGCGGTGGTCTCCTGACCAGTGACGATACTTGGGCCCTCCTGGGCAATGACTCTGGTGGTGGTCTCCGGACCAGTGATGACGGTGCTGGCGGTGGCGTCTCGACCGCCGGGAAGGATGCCTCCCTTCTCCGCTGTGATGCTCACAACAGTCTGTGCAGACTTCCTCTGGCCCTTCCCCACCTTTGGAGGAGTCACAGCTGACTCTGCAATCCCCTTGGGACCCCTGTGAGTTGTTTCACCTCCAGGAGTCTTCACAGGGTCCCGTCGGCCACTTTCCAATTTCAGAGCCTTTACAGGGGGTGGGCTGCCAGTGCCTTGGCTCCGGGTCATACTGCCTGCCCTGGTGGCCGGTGCACTCCACACACCTTGAGCAGGCACCGCTGGTATTGGAGGCTTTTTGGCTGAGGCGCTACGACGGGACTGATGAATTGGAGGGGGGGGGGCAAAAAGGTCAACTTTACAGAGGGACAGTTTCTGACGAACACTGGGATGGGTAGTTGGAGGGGGCCTGGGAGTGGAGGAAGAGGAGGTGGTTGTAGGAGGTGTCACTTTAGGTGTTTTGGGTGCAGGTGCAGGTACTGGAGGCTGTCATGAGGTGGATGGATGTTGGGTGTGTGGGTGCTCGCGTTTGTGTACTTTTGGAGGGGGCGTCACAGACACACTGGGAGAGGACACAGGGGACGGGTAAATGGTAGTGGAGGTGGTGAGTGCAAGTGAGCGGGGTGTGGTGCTGGGTGTTCTGTTGCGAGTCCTGGTGCCTGTAGATGTAGTGCATGCAGGTGAGAGTGTAGACGACACTGGAAGGGAGGAGGGAAAAGAGGAGGAGGGGGACACAGTGGAGGCAGTGGATGTTGCTGTGTCTGTATGTGGGTGATGCTTGCGTGAGTGCCTGTGGGTTGTGTGGTGCCTATGTTTGCTTGAGCTTCCCTTGTGTGTTGACTTGTGTGCATGCTGGTCTGTAGGTGTGCTTGGGATGGGCTGGTGTACAGGGGAATGGGTCTGGGTGGAGGAGGTTGGAGGGGGGAGGCTTGACACAGGGACAATGGCTGCCGTCAGTGCTGAGGCCAGAGATTGCAGGGTTCGCTGAAGGGCAGCCTGACCAGAATGAATGCCCTCCAGGAATGCATTACCATGTTGCAACTCTCTTTCTACACCCTGGATGGCATTCACAATGGTAGACTGCCCAACAGTGAGTGACCTGATGAGGTCAATGGCCTCCTCACTGAGGGCAGCAGGGGTGACTGGGGCAGGGCCTGAGGTGCCTGGGGCGAAGGTGATGCCCACCCTCCTGGGTGAGTGGGCACGGGGCGAACGCTGAGGGGCTGCTGGGAGGGCGGTGCTGGTAGGGGAGGTGGCGGCGGTACCTGTAGAAGTAGGGCGCACAGATGGTGCCGCCACCACAAGGGAGCGCACATCGTCGGACGAGTCTGTGTCACTGCTTGGTGATCCGGTGGCCGACGTGAAGCTCCCCTCGCCCTCCGTCCCACTGGTGCATTCTGAGCCCGTGGTGTGGCCCTCCATGGCCATGTGGGATGCAGCTCCTTCGTACTCCGGTGCCACTGTACCTCCGCCTGATGATGCTGATGCACAAAAGAACAGCGAAAGCACAAAAAGGGGGGGGGAAGACAGAAGAAGAACAGGTTGAGTGCATCGCATACCGCTACAGTTGGCGGACAAGACAGACACAGCAGCCCCCTGCACTACGCCGTGCTCCAGGCCTCTGCAGATGCAATTCCTGGGATCTGGCCTACATGGCTATGGTGGACATCTGCACACATGGATGCCACAGGGGCATCTATACCTGTACTTGTCACTCTACTGCGGTGGTTTTGAGTGCCACATGGGCTGCATTACAGAGGGGCCTAGTCTACGTATTTCTGGCTGGCCTAGGTACACCCACAGGCCTCCTCCCCCACCCAGACCCCTCCACTGTGCGCAAAGTCCGCAGAATGTTGTTGTACTCAACCCCTTGTGTCTGCTGTGATGCCCTCAAGCGCCCACCTAACTCAGGGTAGGCCACCGCCAGGGTCCGGAACATCAGGGGGGTCATGGTGCGACGGGCACCCCTCCCATGTTGGGAGGCCATCCCCAGCTGAGCCTCCGCCGTCTTCTTGCTGCAGCGGCGAATGTCCTCCCATCTTTTCCGGCAGTGGGTGCCCCATCTCTGGTGGGCCCCCAGGGTCCGGAAGTCCTTGGCAATGGCACACCAAATGTCCCTCTTCTGGTGGGCGCTGACCTACATGACATGCACAAGGGAAGACAAGAAGTCATTACCAACTGCACCGTCGATGTGAGTGGCCCCCCTCCCTACTCTAGCCATGTGGCACATTCGTTCACATGCATTAATGTTCCCTGAACTCTGCCCCCTTCCCTCTTACAACCAGCCCTCTCCACCCAGGCCTAGCCCATACAACGTGCTCCCCGTGTAATAACCTGTTGGTCTGGAGGACCATAAAGTAGCGTGTACTGGAGGGAGGACCCCGTCTACCAGTTTCTCCAACTCCTGAGCAGTGAAGGCAGGGGCCCTTTCCCCAGACGCAGCAGCCATTGTCTATTCCAGACCGAGATCACAGCAGCACTTGCAGTGAAGGTCCTCTCCTGTCGAAGATCAGGTATCTAGTGATTGAACAGATAGAAAATGGCAGTGACGTCTGCAGAGGTGACGTCCGCGGCGGTGCGTATGATCACCGCCGGCGCACCTGTTCATTGGCTCCTGGGACCCATAGGGTCCTATGTTAACCAATGCAGCATTGAGCCGCGGTATAGGACCGCCTACCGCGACGGTGTGCAACGCCAACGCAGTTACCCCACAATCCCATTGTCCCAGTTTAGAGGTCAGGCAGCCGCCATTTCAGGGGCCCACATGGCTTCATTTACTTCTGCGTCACACATAGCTAGGCCTACACTCAACACACATACAGGAAGGTTTTTTTGTTTGGTGTCGTCTTCTGTGTAACTGTGGGTACATACCTGGAAAAAAATTGACTTGATTGTTGCTGTTGTCCTTCCTAGGCGCCGTCAGCTGGGACATTTGAGAAGATGGCGGAATCCTCCGGTGTACCGACCGCTGGTGGACCTGTTGACAATGGAGGAGCGACATGTGATCGTCACCTACAGGTTTGACCGTGCCACAATCCAGGAACTATGTACCCAGTTGGAGCCAGACCTGATGTCACCAATCCGCCATCCCACTGGAATCCCCCCTGATGTGCAGGTGCTGTCAGTGCTCCATTTCCTTGCAAGTGGGTCATTTCAGACAACAGTGGCCATGGCATCAGGGATGTCCCAGCCTATGTTTTCCAACGTCTTGTCCAGAGTGTTGTCTGCCCTGCTGAAACACGTAAGGAGATACATCATTTTCCCTGAGGTGGAAGATTTGCCTACAGTGAAAGGTGACTTCTATGCCCTTGGACATATCCCCAACATCATAGGTGCCATTGATGGGACCCATGTAGCTCTGGTCCCCCCCCACAGGAGTGAACACGTGTACAGGAACCGGAAGAGTTATCATTCCATGAATGTACAGATGGTCTGTTTGGCAGACCAGTACATCTCCCAGGTTAATGCTATGTTCCCTGGCTCAGTGCATGACGCTTACATCCTGCGGAATAGCAGCATCCCTCATATGATGGGTCAACTCCAGAGGCACCGGGTGTGGCTATTAGGGGACTCTGGTTACCCCAACCTGTCCTGGCTATTGACCCCAGTGAGGAATCCCAGGACCAGGGCAGATTAACAGTACAATGAGGCCCATGGGGGGACTAGGAGGATCATCGAGCGCACCTTCGGCCTCCTGAAGGCCAGGTTCAGGTGCCTCCATCTGACAGGTGGTTCCCTATTCTACTCACCGAAGAAGGTGTGCCAGATCATCATCGCCTGCTCGATGCTTCACAATCTTGCTTTGCGACGCCAGGTGCCTTTTCTGCAGGAGGATGGTCCAGATGACGGTGTTGTGGCAGCTGTGGAGCCTGTGGACATTGATGAGGAGGAAGCTGAGGAAGAAGACAACGACAACAGAGAGTCAGTCATACAGCAATATTTCCAGTGACACACAGGTGAGAACATTTTCATTTTTACCATAACATTCACTGTCACACGTCCTCCTCTATCCTGTGTGTTATTTCATGGGAATATTTGGTAATTGAGTTGTTTCTTTCCATTACGGTTTCACAGGTGTGGTTACCAACGTGTGTCATCTGCTTGCATCCTTCAAGGACTTGTGATGTGTGACATTGGTATGTTGCCTTTACATCTAACAACGCATTTTGACACTGTCATAGATATTACATTTTACCAAATCATAAACTGACTCCAGATTGTTTTGTGTTTCAAGGTTGTTTATTGAAGTGCCCAAAAATGGAAGGGGGTTGTAATATGGTGATGGGTGATGGCAGAGGAATGACCATGGCAAAGTCCAGTCTATTAGTCTCACAGGTGCACTGCCCATATGGGCATAAGAAGTGGAGCTAGGGCAGTTCAAGTATGGACAGGGTAACAAAGTGGGACAGTGGGGGGACAATCAGGGTGGTCTCATTTCCTGGTGGGGGTCTTGCCATCTTGCTCTGTCCTGTTCCTGGCTCTCAGGGACCGCTTGCGTGGTGGTTGTCCGTCTGCAGGCGGTGGGGTGCTGGTGTGGTGGTCCTGTGGCGGGGCGTCCTGTCCACTAGCGCCGGCGGAGGTGGTGGGCAGTTCATCGTCCATGCTAGTGTCAGGGGCCCCTTGGAGTGCCACGGTGTCCCTCAGGGTCTGCTGTATGTCCTTCAGCACCCCTACGATGGTGCCCAAGGCGGAGCTGATGGTCCTGAGCTCCTCCCTGAACCCCAAATACTGTTCCTCCTGCAGCCGCTGGGTCTCCTGAAACTTGACCAGGACCGTCGCCATCGTCTCCTGGGAGTGGTGGTATGCTCCCATGATGGAGGATAGGGCCTCGTGGAGAGTGGGTTCCCTTGGCCTGTCCGCCCCCTGTCGCACAGCAGCCCTCCCAGTTCCCCTGTGTTCCTGTGCCTCTGTCCCCTGGACCGTGTGCCCACTACCACTGCCCCCAGGTCCCTGTTGTTGTTGGGGTGGTGGGTTATCCTGGGTTCCCTGTAGTGGTGGACACACTGCTGATTGACCTGTCCTGGGTACGGAGGTTTGGGCCCGCTGGGTGGGTGCTGTGCTGGTGTTACCAGAGGGTGGAAGGTCAGTGTTGAGCTGTGCCTGTGCGAGGGGAATCGACTGTCCCGAGGCCCACGATGGTCCGGGCTGGTCATCAGGCTCCAGTAGGGCAGAGCTGCTATCGTCACTGTGGGCCTCTTCTGTGGGTGGAGTGGAGTTGTCTGGACCCTCTGGTGTGGTGACAGTCCTTCGTGATCCTGCAGGGGCATAAGAGTATGATTATTGCATGTGTGTGTGTGATGGTGTACAATGTGTGGGTGTTTGTGTACCCCAGTGCAAGCATTCCTGTGTGGGGGTTTGTGTGATGATGGTTAGGGGGTTGTTCTGGGTATGTGCAGTGGGCATGCTTAGGTGATGGGTGTCCATGCTTAGTTGTGTCATGCAGGGCTTGGTGTTGGGATGTGTAGTTTGTGTTATTAGTAAATTAGGGAGGAGTTGGGGTGATAGGGGAGGGTGTGAGGGTGGGGGTGTGTGATAGCATGCAGGTAGGGTGGGGGATATGATAGTTAAGATTTGACTTACCAGTGTCCATTCCTCCACCGACTCCTCCGAGGCCCTCAGGATGCATGATGGACAAGACGGTGGGGGTCCGACGCCAGTCGCTGAACCGCGATGTTGTGCCTGGAGACAGTTGAACGCACCTTCTCCCTTAGGTCGTTCCACCTCTTCCTGAGGTCCTCCCAATTTCTTGAGTGCTGCCCCACAGCATTGACCCTGTCCACTATTCTTCGCCATAGCTCCATCTTCCTGGCTATGGAGGTGTGCTGCACCTGTGAGCCAAATAGCTGTGGCTCTACCCGGACAATTTCCTCCACCATGACCCAGAGCTCCTCCTTGGAAAAGCGGGGGTGTCTTTGGCGTGCCATGGGGTGGTGTGTGTAATGTGTGGGGCGGTGTGAGTGTTGATGTGTGTGGTGATGTGTAGTGGTATGTGGTGTTTTGTGCGTGGATGTTGTGTGGGTGATGGTGTTGTGTGCCTCTGTATGGTGGGGTTGTCTTTGCTGTGCTGTCTCTCTGGCCTTCGTTCGTGAATTCTGGTCGTAGGGGTTTGTGGGTGATGTTGTTGTGTGTTTTATATTGTATTGGGTGTGTGGGAGTGGTGTTTGTATGTGTATCAGGTGTGTGTATTTGTAATTGTCCAATATGGCGGTGTTTTGGAGATGTGTGTGTATTTTGAGCGCGGCGGTGTGTACCGCCAATGGAATACCGCTGTTGAAAGACCGCCGCGTGGATTCGTGGGTCGTAATAGCATGGGCGTGTTTCTGTTGGCGTGGAGGTGGAGGTTTTGTTTTCACCAGTTTAACACTGACCTTTGGTGTGGCAGACTTGTGTGGGTGTCTGACTTTCAGGGGATTCCGAGATGTGGGTCATAATAGCTGTGGCGGAATTCCGCGGCGGAGTATTGGCGGTCTTCTGCACGGCGGTAAGCTGCTTTTACCGCCAATGTTGTAATGACCCCCTATGCAATGGACATATTTCAAATAATATTGGGGCCATGGATGGACCACATATTGCATTTGTACCCCACCCCCGGCACAATGAACTGATGTACAGAAATCAGAAGAGTTTCCACTCACTCATTGTGCAAATGGTGTGCCTGGCTGACCAGTAAATCTCCCATGTCCTGGGTCCATGCATGGCCCCTTTGTTTTGAGGAATAGCAGCATCCCATATGTGATGGCACAACTACAGAGGTACAGGGTATGGCTAATAGGTGACCCTGCGTCCCGACCCAGTGCATGTCAGTGTATGCCTTCAGGAGTCATCCCCCATACCATTGTGCAAGGCTAATGTTTGTACCTCAATTCCTGCAGGTGACTCTTGCTACCCAAACCTGTTCTGGCTCTTGACCCCTGTGAAGAATGCCAGGACAGGGACTGAGAATCGGTATAATGATGCTCATGGGCGAACCAG
Source organism: Pleurodeles waltl (assembly GCF_031143425.1). NCBI lineage: Eukaryota > Metazoa > Chordata > Amphibia > Caudata > Salamandridae > Pleurodeles > Pleurodeles waltl. The sequence continues at coordinate 848,331,363 of NC_090446.1, read as the reverse complement.
GTGGATAATTGAGCGAACCTTGGCCTCCTGAAGGCTAGGTTCAGATGCCTCCATCTGATAGGTGGATCCATATGCTACTCCCCTGAGAAGGTCTGGTAGATAGTTGCTGTATGCTGCATGTTGCACAACCTAGCCCTCAGACGACATGTACCCTATCTGCAGAAGGATGAGGGTGAAAATGCTCCTGTGGCAGCAGTGGACCCTGAGGACAGTGAGGATGAGGAGGCAGAGGGTGAGGATGTGGACAACAGGACATCAGTAATACAGCAGTACTTCCAATGACACACAGGTAAGACAGTAGAACTGACTATTCCTCTCTATTTTTTCAGTGTGACTGCTGCATGATGGCAGTCACTCCCTTTGCATGTAAACTGACTGTCTCATTTTGCATACATTGGTGTTATTACAACTGTGTACTGATGTGATGACTACAGAAAGCTACAGGTGATTATTTGTATGCAATCACGAAGTTCAGGACAATTGCACAAGATCTAACTGTTGATATTATTGCACATTTTCGTCACATGAAGCACTGTAACTCAAGTTGTGTTCAAGGGTGTTTATTGAAGTGAAAAATATAGGAGGAATAGTGCAATGGAATGGGTGATGGTAGAGGAAAGTCCAGGGTATTGGTCCAGTCTGTTTGTAACACAGGTCCAGTGTCCTAGGGGCCATAGGAAGGGGAGCAATGGCAGTTCAGAGTGGACAAGGTGACAGAGTAGAACACAAGGGTGACATTCAGGAGGATTTTATTTCCTAGCAATGGTTTTAGTCTTGGCAAGTGTCCTTGGCATCTGTCTGGGTCTCAGGTAACTTTTGTGGAGTGGTTAACCTTCTGCAGGGGGAGTGGTGCTGGTGGCCTGTGGGTCCTGTGGCGGGGCCTCCTGTCTACTAGCTGCAACAGATGTGGAGGGCTGTTCAGTTGAATGGCTAATGGAAGGGGTCCGCTGGTGTGCTGTGTAGTCCCTCATGATGTTGGGCATATCAGCCAGTACCCCTGCTATGGAGATCATGGCTGTCTTGAAGGCCTGGAAATCTTTCCTGACCTCCTTGTGGTGTACCTCCTGCAGCTGTTGGTTCTCCTGCATGATGTTTAGAATCTGATGCATCCTCTCCTGGAATTGTTGGTAAGCCCCCAGGACATTGGTGAGTGTCTCCTGGCCAGTCGGTTCCCTGGGCCTTTTCTCCCCCTGGCGCACTGCTCTCCTCTGACCATCCCTGACCCCCTGTGTCTGTGTCCCCTGAATGGTGTGCCCACTGCCACTGACCCCAGGACTCTGATTGTCTTGGCTGTGAGGTGTGGACTGGGGTCCCTGTACAGGTGGGCCCACTACTGATTGACGTGTCCTGGGGACAGAGGTCTGGGGACATTGGGTGGCTGCTGTGGTGTTGGATATTGAGGGGGGAGGCTTTGTGGTGGAGTGGGTATGGGCTGGGGTTGCCGACTGACCAGTGGTCCCCGATGGGCCAGGTTGTTCATCCAGATCCAGAAGCCCAGAGTTACTGTCATCACTGGGGACATCTTCTGTTGGGGGACTGGGTAGCCGTGGCACCTCTTCACTGCTCAGATTGGCTGGGGCACCTGTGGGGATGTAAGTGGGGTATTAGGCTACATGTCTGTGACATATTCTACATCCTTAGCTTCCCCTACATGGTTGCTGTTTCCCTACCTGCTTTGTTTGTGTATGGTGATGTATTGTAGGATTGTTAGTAGTCCATGCTGTGCATGTGTTGGAAAATGGATTATTAGTAAGGGCAGGTAAGTACCTACACTTAGCAATAGGATACTAACCTCCACTTAGGTCCAATTAGTTCTCAATAAATTAAACCCAGCTCAACCCTTGGTAGCTTGGCAACGAGCAACAAGCCTTAACTTAGGAGACATATATGTTAAGCATTTAAAAATCACAAGACAGTAAATAAGTAAAACAAAAAACACAATAAAAATCCAAGTATATGTTTATCTTTAAAATGACACCAAAACGAATAAAATAGGATAAGGGGAAGCGGAGATATGAATTTAAAAAAACATAATGCTTTTTAGGGCTTTGAAGTGAATAGCGCCAATCTGGTCATCTGGTCGCACCTCCACCTGGACAAAGTTAAAGTTTGAGGCCGACCGCGATGGAGTCCTGCTCGGCTACAGCTCGCGGGAGGTCTCCCTCAAAAGTTTACCTTCGGACATAGTTGTTTTTTCGAGATGAAAATCCTTCAACCGGGGCAAACCTGAATCTTAATCCGATGTCCCTGGAGCCCTCTTCGGATACACTGCCTGAGAGGTCCCGGTTAACTTCCAACATTTGGACTTATTTACTTTTTTGGAGATTTTCTTCACCGGGATGAACCTGCAAGTCAGGCCAGGTCGCGGTTGAGGCAAGCCGGCTGGAGTTGCTGTGGCGGGTCGGTCCCTCTATGGAGCTTTTTTCCCACAAGTACTCCAAACTTATGTATCTTCTTCCAGATGTACTTTTAAGGTACTTTTGAGGTCCACAGCTCACCCCAAGGTTCCAGAAGCTCTGAGATGCTCCTTGAGGGTGTGGACTACAATTCCCAGAATATACCTGGCACAAACTCCTTTTTGGCCTCTGGACTGTGGTCAGCTGGTCGGTTTCTTCAGGAGTTGGTGCAAGGAACTCTGGTTAGCAAGTTTCCACCTGTAGCAAACAGGGAGTCCCTCCTTGAACCAGTTGAAGCTAGGAAAAATCCTTCTTGTGGTGTGCAGCTGATGTAGTCCTTCAGAGTGCAGTGTCCAGGTGCAGGTCAGAGGCCCGGCAGGGCAGTCCTTCTTCTTCTATAGTTCTTCCTTGTTGGAATCTGGTAGGGATCTGAGGTGTGGGTACAGGTCTGCCTGTTTTATCCTTGCTCCTGCGTGAAATACAGGGGGGGGTCCTTGTTCTCCAATTAGGTGCAGGGTCCACCCTCCTATGATGACCACTTCCTGGGAAGTGTGGCAAAAATCAATCCCAGGGAGCAACATTCCTCAAAAATCCATCATGGCTGAAAATGATTTTTGGAGGTTATATCTGGCTGAGCCCACCCACTGGTGTGGATAAAAATTCTAAACGCCCTCCCTCTCCTGCCCTCTCCTAATCTAATCAAGGGGGCATCTAATTGTCTGGGTTTGCAGGATGTGAGGGAGGTGCTAGGTTACTACAAGTGTCCTTCCCTGCCTTTGAGGACCAGTTTGGCAGCCCTCCCCCTTTCCTGCTTCCTCATCTGCTGAGGCACATCTCTTTGTGTTGAGCCAGGCCACTTCACACCTCATCAAGGCAGCCTGGCCAGGCTTCCAGAGACTGGCCAATCTGAGCAAAGCACCAAAACACTGCAGGGCTGAAATTGCCAACTTTTTAGGTAAAGTTTTAACTCTTTACCTGAACAAGTTATATTAAATACAATAATTGCGCTTTGTGGGATTTATTATAACAATTAATTTGATGCCAAACTTGTGATATCTGTCACTTAAGGGGACTTCATACATGAAAATAAAGTCTCCCCATTCTAGCCAAGGGAGGCCATTCACTATATTGAAAGAAAAAACGAACTTGCCTGTTTTACCTCACCAGGGCTCATAAAATCATTTTTATAAAGTCCCTGCTTATAGTTACATGGCACCCAACCCTAGGGCCACATAGGGAACACCTTAGGGGTGACTTATATGTAAAAATAAGGTAGTTTAAGACTTTGGAACTCCTTTTAATTCCAAAGTCGAAATTGCATGTAACTTTAATTTTAAAAGCAGCCAGCAAGGCAGGCCTGCCTTTAAAATGACACTGGGCACCTCAGCAGTGCACCTATGGGTGCACCACCTATGCTGGGGTTCCAAAACCTACATGCCCTCCATATACTAGGGACTTATAGGTAGGTTGACTGAGCCAATTATAATTAGCCTAATTTGCATACTCATTTTATACAGAGCACAGGACCAGGGACTGGTTAGCAGTACCCAGAGCACCATCAGAGTCAGGAAAACACCAGCAAAAAGTGAAAGATGGGGGCAAAAAGTCATTGGGCCTCTGCAATCAGCTCTGTTTTCTCATGGCGTGCATTGATGGTGGGTGTACATGCAGTGCTGGGAGGGATGTTCATGCAGTGGGTATGCATGCAGGGCTTGGCATTAAGGTTAATCAATTGTGGTGGTACACTGTGTGGGATGGAGTGTAGTGATCGGTGTCAGGGTGAGGGGTGCTGGTGGCATGCAGGTATGTGGGGGGATAGGTACTGCCAAGACTTGCTTCTCCTATTCTGTCAGCTGTGGGGGAGGAGATGGGGTCCAGCTCCAGTTCTCTGGATGAAGAACTGGTGCCTTGCTGCCATGGAACATACATTCCCTTGTAGGTCGTTCCACCTCTTCATGATGTCATCCCTTGTTCTTCGATGCCGTCCTACGGTGTTTGCCCTGTCCACGATTCTCTGCCATAGCTCCATCTTCCTTGCAATGGAGATTTGCTGTACCTGTGCTCCAAACAGTAGTGGCTCTTCCCAGACTATTTCTTCACCATGACCTGCAACTCCTCATCTGTGAAACGAGGGTGCTTTTGTGGGGACATGTGTGTTGTGTGGTGTGTGTTGTATAATGTGGTGGGATATGGGGTGTGTGATATATCGATAGGGGTTTGTGGTGTGTGTAGTTGTTGCTGTGATTTGTGTGTCTATCTCTTGGCTAATTTTTGTGTTTGTAAAGGGTTGTGTATAAGGTTGGTGTGTGTTTTACAGTGCTGTTGGTGGGGGGTAGATGTGGTGCGTGTATCAGTGTCAGGTGTGTGGTGTCAGTTTTCACCCATGATGTGTTGTTTTGCATTTCGGTGGCCATTCTCACTGCGCCGGTGTGTGCTACCAATGGTTTACCGGCATTGAATGTCTGCCGTGGTGAATCATGGGTCATAATGTGAAGGGCGTTCTTTTGTTGGTGTAAATGTATGGGTGTTCGTACCAACACTTTAACACTAACCTTTGGTCTGGAGGATATGTGTTTGTGGCAGTATTCTGTTGGTTTAGTGTGTGTATGTGTGTCATATAATGGCGAATGAATGTTTGCCTCCGCGACGGTATGTTGGCGGCTGTCACCGCGGTGGTAAGCAGGATTTACCATCAATGTCGTAATGGGGGCCACAATCTAAAAACAAACTTTACTAAAATATGTATTTTTAAATTGTGGGTTTAGAGACCCTAAACTCCATATTTCTATCTGCTCCCTAACGGACTCTACACTTTAATAATATTTAAAGGCAGCCCCCATATTAACCTGTGAGAGAGATAGGCCTTGCACAGTGAAAACTGAATTTGGCAGTATTTCACTGTCAGGACATATAAGACACATTAGTATATGTCATACCTCAAACATACACTGCACCCTGCCCATGGTGCTACTGAGGGACTACCTTAGGGGTGCCTTACATGTAAGAAAAGTGAAGGTTTAGTCCTGGCAAGTGGGTACACTTGCCAAGTTGAAGTGGCAATTTAAAACTGCACACACAGACACTACAGTGGCAGGTCTGAGCCATTTTTACAGGGCTACTCGTGTGGGTGGCACAACCAGTGCTGGAGGCCCACTAGCAGCATTTGATTTACAGGCCCTGGGCACTTCTACTGCACTGTACTAGGGACTTACTAGTAAATGAAATATGCCAATCATGGAAAACCAATTACACATACATTTTAAATAGGAGCACTTGCACTTTAGCACTGGATAGCAGTAGTAAAGTGCCCAGAGTAGTAAAAACAGCAAAAAACAGAGTCCAGTACACACCAACAACCTGGGAAACAGAGACAAAAAGTTCAGAGGAAGCCACGCCAAGGATGCCAAGTCTAACAGAAACAATGAGCAGGGACAGACAGGTGGAAGAGAACACTGTAAGCAGAGAAATGCAGAGAAACATTAGAGGTGGTGATAATCAGATATATTGAGAATATAATAATGTTTGCCAGAACTGGAGTAATGAGAGTCATCCGACTTAAGCACCAGGTGCTGCAACCTATGTGAAAGTACAGGGGTTGTTCTTACAGAGCGGTCAGTCCTTCAAGAGGCACCTCACCAAAGGTGCTGTATGGGGCTCACTGCAACTCAAAAAGTCTTCCAGAAGTTGAAGGCTTCCAATGGCTGTGAAGAAAGTGGCCACAAGGCTTCAAATTGTTCATAATGACCCTGATGCTAGCACACCAGAGGGCCTTCGGGATACTGTGGCTGAAGATGATCCCAGTGAACAGCAGACAGTGCTGGGGAGATCCCCACTTTCAGCGTCAGTAAGTTCCACAAATGGTTATAATGCTTCCTCCTTCCTAAAACCACCACTTCCCTTCTATGCTGACAAAACGGAAAATATTGGTGACAGATGGACTGCCTTCATAGAAACTTTTGATAATTTCATTGATGCACTGGAGGAAACAGATAGCAAAAAAGATGGTCACATACTTCAAGAATCCAGCCACTTAAGGTCTAAAGGAAGTAATAAATAAAATATCACATGCTGATGAATTATCATACTGTCAAATCAAAGAAGAGCAGAATCGTAAGTTCAATCCAATGCTGAGTGTCTAGTACAAAAGATATATTTTCAGTCAAGAACAACAGAGGGCTGATGAAACAATCAACTAATTTGATTAAAGACTTCATATGCTCATCAAACATTGTAAGTTCAATGGAATCAATGATGAAGAAGCCGTACATTACTGAGTTATAGATGGTTGTTTGTCAAACTAATTCAGATGACAAATGCTGAGAGAAGCACCTAGGGGGCCATTACAACCCTGGTGGAAGGCGGAGAACCGGCGGTAAGACCGCCAACAGGCTGGCGGTCTTACTCTGTGGAATTATGACATGGCGGTTACCGCCATGGTCCTCCGCCGGTTCTCCGTTCCGCCCGCTGGGCTGGAGACCTGGGTCTCCAGCCCGGCGGCCGTCACTATACCGCCGGCGGTATTTGGACCCGGCTTACCGCCGTGTATTTCCAGCGGTTTGAACCACCATGCAATCCATGGCTGTAAGCACTATCAGTGCCAGGAAATTCCTTCCCTGGCACGGATAGGGCTCTCCCCCACCACCACCCCAACTCCCTCCACTACCCCCCCACCACCCCTGCCACCCCCCAAAGGTGGCAGGGCCCCCCTCCCCACCCCGATCCCCAACATTACTTCACCCATACCCATACGACACGCACGCAGGCACCACCTACATACTTACACGCACACACGCCGACATACATGCCTACATCCACACACACAGTCATACACGCACACCCACATTCAAACATACACGCACACATCCATACAGACATACCCATAGACATACACACACTCATTCCCATACACACAACACCCCCGCAGGCTCACACGCACTCACACACCCCCTCTACATACACACACGCACACCCCCATGCACCCACACAACACACCCCCCACCCCGCTCCCCTCACGGACGATCGACTTACCTGGTCCAACGATCCTCCGGGAGGGGACGGAAGCCATGGGGGCAGCTCCGCCGACACCACACCACCAACAGAACACCGCCACAGCGAATTACAGGATGTGATTTGCTGTGCGGTGTTCTGTTGGCGTGGCGGTGGAGGTGGAGCAACCTCCACTTCCCCGCCTCCCGCCAGTATGGCTGTTGGCGGCTCTCCATCCGTAAAAGGACGGAGAGCTGCCAACGGTCATAATAGGCCGAGCGGCAAACCGCCACCAATGGCGGCCTTCCGCACGGCGGTCCGTCAGCGGTCTTCAAAAAAGACCGCCGAGGTCAAAATGACCCCCCTAGTCTTGAGCGAGAAAACACATGGCTGCAAGAGCTAAGGCACATGTAGATAGACAATCTCATGACGTGGAGGCCAGAGCTGCCCACAGTGGGTCAGTCATGAACATGAAAAGTAAGCAAGGGTAAAGGGCACAAAGTGATGTCTTTAAAGAAAAAGAAACTGTGCTTCAGATACAGATTTTCATTTTCACATGAAGGTAAATGTCCTGCCATTGGACAAATATGCAAGGGCTGCAGGAAGAATAAATATTTTGTAATAGTTTGCAAGGCGAAGGAAAAACTAAGGCCCTCACTACAACCCTGGTGGTTGGAGAGAATGCAGCGGTAACACCGCCAACAGGTCGGCAGTAAAAAAAATGGAATCATGACCACGGCAGAAACTGCCAACACAGACAGCCACTGTAACACACCGGCCGCCTTGGCGGTAGCAACAAACACCACGGCTGTAACCGCCAACAGCCAGGTGGAAGACAATGTACCACCCACTGCATTACAACAGTCCTATCCGCCACCTTTTCTGGGGCGGTACCAACTCCATCAAAAGCACAGCAGAAACAGTACTCTGAAGGGAAACGACTCACCTCTCGACACTCAAGGAAGACCCACAACACCATTGAGCCTGAGCTGCACTTTTTTCCAATGCTGGTGTACCTTCTCATACACCAGGAACACAAATGCCGGCGAAGACAACAACAGTGAGTACGGTACCTAGCACAAATGGAGGGGGGGAGGAAAAAGAGAGTGACACACACACACAACACGCAACACCCCCACCCCCACCCACAACACCATACACACAAATACACCATAAACACAAGTAGATACAACAACATTACATATACACCAGGTAACCCTCAGGAATAATGCATGGACAAAAGGAATGGATTAAAATGAGTGTAATAGTACAGTTTTAGATATATATACGTCCTTAAACAATAAACGGTATACAAAAGGAGGGACAATGCCCACTCCAAAATGTCTGTGGCCCACGGGGCCATAACACAGAGGCCAAGGCCACACTTGACTCCTGCCTCAATATGGAGAGAACACTGCAGGGGCACCATGTTGAAAAAACACAGGCACCTCAGAGGGACTGGGAATGGGGGGGCACTTCAGCCGGAAGATGGTACAACGCCACTGGCCTGGAGGGGGCTCCATGCCCACTGCTTGGTCCTGGGGAGTGCAAACCCACAGTCTCTCTAGTGGGTGGGTTGCCCACTGCTTGATCCTGGGGAGTGCAAAGCCACAGTCTTTCTAGTGGGTGGGTTGCCAAACGTGCACATGTCGAAGAAAAGTATGACATGAAGAAAAATCAACTAGAAAAAACACAATAGACATTCAAATCTTGTCCAAAAATGACACTAAAAATAAACAGCTGCTCCATACCTTTTATTATTGACAGTGGTGTGTCGACAAACGTTATGTCTGAGGAGAAATTCAGTGTGTTACCTCCAATGCTCCATCCCACACCGTTGAAGACCAAAGTATATACATGGGCTACATCACACCATTAAAGAGTCAAGGTTAATTTGTATCAATCATGAAATACAAAAAGACAAAGCACTCATTCACATACTTCAAGATACTGCTGTTTACTCAGTTTCAATACTGTTGCTCAAATGGGACTGATAGCTGTGAACTACAACATGATTGCTCATCATGAAGTAGTAAATCAGTTGCCTTCATTGTTTCATGGATTAGGAAAGCTGAAGACCATGAAAGTGAAACTGCATAATAATAAGGATGTTCCTCCTGTTGCTCAAATACATAGACAAATTGCATTTTATTTACAAGAAGCTGTTGAGAAAGAGCTTGAAACATTACTAAGGCTTGATATCATTGAGCAATCTACTGACCAACTCTGTGGGTTTCATCCATAGTGGTAGTATCCAAAAAGGATAGTGAAGAAGCTGTACACATCTTTGTTGATATGTGTCAAGCTAACAAGGCAGCTGAAAGAGAATGGCACCCCAGTCTGCACATTGCTGACATGATCACACAGGTAATTGGTGCCAAGTGTTCCTCTCACCTTGATCTGAACAAACTGTATAATCCATTAGAACTTGAAGAACATTGCAGGAACATTACTACCTTTTCTACTTACATTGGTTAATTCAGATATAAAAGATTATGTTCTGGTATGTCATCAGCTGCAGAACTTTTTCAAGATGTCATTCAACATATTATACAGCCTGTCACAAATGGTTTTAGCTACAGGGATGACATACTAGTCTTTGGGGCCACACTGAAAGAACATGATAAAGCCCTTACAAAAGTTTTCTGACTACTTGCTGAGGCAGGTCCAACCTTGAATACAGAGAAGTGCGAGTTCCACAAAACAAAACTCATACTCTTTGGCCATATCTTTTCTGAGAGGGGTATGACACCGAATCCTGTTAAAGTCCAAGCCTTGTCAGCCTCCAATCCTCCACAAGATGTTATCATGTTACATTCATTCCTTAGTATGACCAGTTACTGCTCTAGATACATATGTAACTTTGCCACAGTAAGTGCTCCATTAAAACATTTAACAAAAGAAAATGTTCCATTTTAGACTTCGCACAATAGTGAACAAAGTTTTAAGAAAATAAAATATGTAATTGAGAACGCCACTGAAAGAGCCTACTTTGATCCAAAGCTATATTCAGAGGTTGTTGTTAACACAAGCCAGGTCAGGTTGGGCGTGATCCTTACCCAACACAATGGACACCCAAATGCTCAAAGGCATATTGTGGCATAGGCAAGTAAAAGCTTGTCAAAAGCTGAACATGACTATTCACAAACTGAAAAAGAAAGTTTAGCAGTAGTGTGGGCTTGTGAACATTTCCACCTATTGTTATATAGGAAACCTCAGCCTCTTGTAACTAATCATCAAGCATTTCTTACCATCTTTGGCAAGCCAAAGCCAAGATGCCTCTCAGAATTTAACATTGGGGTTTGTGACTACAGGAGTATGACTACACTATCGTGCTCAAACCAGGGAAAGATCAAAACCCTGCTGACTACTTTTCATGAGTGCCAGTACAGTGTCATGGTATCTCTTCTAAAGCAACTAAAGCCTACATTATCTTCATCATATAGTAAACACACCTGCCACTATTTCTTTGGAATTAATTATTACAGCATCTGGCAAAGACAGTGATATGTTGATACTTAAGGACATTATTGCACATCAATCCTGGAAACAGCATACTAAGGTGGTCATTCTGACCCTGGCGGTCTTTGACCGCCAGGGCGGAGGACCGCGGGAGCACCGCCGACAGGCCGGCGGTGCTCCAATGGGGATTCCGACCGCGGCGTTAAAGCCGCGGTCGGACCGGCACCACTGGCGGGGTCCCGCCAGTGTACCGCGGCCCCATTGAATCCTCCGCGGCGGCGCAGCTTGCTGCACCGCCGCGGGGATTCCGACCCCCCCTACCGCCATCCAGATCCCGGCGGTCGGACCGCCGAGATCCGGATGGCGGTAGGGGGGGTCGCGGGGCCCCTGGGGGCCCCTGCAGTGCCCATGCCACTGGCATGGGCATTGCAGGGGCCCCCGTAAGAGGGCCCCTACATGTATTTCACTGTCTGCTGCGCAGACAGTGAAATACGCGACGGGTGCAACTGCACCCGTCGCACAGCTTCCACTCCGCCGGCTCGATTCCGAGCCGGCTTCATCGTGGAAGCCTCTTTCCCGCTGGGCTGGCTGGCGGTCTGAAGGCGACCGCCCGCCAGCCCAGCGGGAAAGTCAGAATTACCGCCGCGGTCTTTCGACCGCGGAACGGTAACCTGACGGCGGGACTTTGGCGGGCGGCCTCCGCCGCCCGCCAAGGTCAGAATGAGGGCCTAAATCTCTTGCTGGTGACTGAATATCAGAAGTTCACGAATGTAAAAGATGAACTGTGAGTTACTCAAGAAGGTATTGCCTTAGGTAGTTCAAGAATTGGCATACCAGAGAGTCTGCGACAGCAAGTAATTGAAGTAGCCCATGAAGGACATCATGGAATTGTTGCCACTAAATGAGCTCTACAACACCAACTCTGGTTTCCTCATCTTGATAAGAGAGTTGAAAAAAGAATTGAAGGCCTATCATTTATGCAGTTGCTTATCTTCTAAAATCACTCAACATTTCTTAAACATTTCAGATTTACCAAAACATATATAGGAGAGAATTGCTATTGATTCTTATGGTCCTCTTGAAAATTGAAATCACCTGATGGTGATTATGGATAAGTACTTCTGTTTTCCACTAGCATAAGTTTTCCCGTCTATTACTAAAAAAAAAGTAATTCCAGGACTTTTTTGCAATATGGGGTGTTCCTTCAATTCTAAAGTCTGGAAATTAACCGCCTTTCAACGTCAAGAATTCTGAGACTTTCTTACACCTGTCAGTATTAAGCATCACAAAATCACATCCTTTCGCCCACAAGCAAATGGTGTTGTTGAACGCTTTATGAGCACACTTTAAAAAAAAGAAAAACTGTCCAGCCTGCTAAATTGGAGTTGCTTGATCTGAAGTCAGCTCTCCATGCTACTCTCTGAGCTTATCAGTTGACTTTTCATTCAAAGACAGGCAAAAGTTCTGCCACACATTTGGTTTGGGACATCCATGATGACCAAGTTGCCATAATGGACCAAAAGGAGATCTAAAACAGATGGTGAACATTGTCGAAAAGACTTGGAGCATGAACAAAAGATAAAAGTATATGCTAAAAAAGAACTGTAATTTTAATAAAGGAGATTGGGTATTGGTATGACAACAGAGAAAACATAAATCCGATGCTCCCTTTATGTTGAACCCTTTGGAGTTGTTATTAGCAAACATGGTGACTTCTTGCCAACCTGGACAATCCATTGCGCAAGATTCTTCGCTCTTCAGACATATGCCCCATCATTTGCCAGTTCCTAATGTCAGAGGTAAGACTGGATCATTTGAGACTGCAGGGCACCCTTTTACTGCATCCGTCCCTACATCACCAGCATCAATCAGTCATGGACTCTCATCTTTTCTCTTCCCAGCCTCAGAGGACACAAACTGGGCATTTAGTCAGAGCTCCAAGACGACTTATTGAGGAATTGTAATACATACATATATATATGTATATATATATATATATATATATATATATATATATATATATATATATATATATATATATATATAATTTGTTTTTTTGTTTTTTTTTATCTAAAAAGGGGGGAGATGGAAGGCCTCATTTACATGGCCCATGGCACAGGGCGGAACAGCAAGTGCCTTGCTGCTCCACTCTGCGTCACTGGGGAAGGGCCGAAATGCAGGGTATATACAAGATATGGTGCCCTTCTGTCCCCCCACCCCTCGCTCCGGCACACAAATTGCTGTCTAGCGCCAATGCAGGGACTCTTGTGCCATGGTGCAGTGATGCCTACGTTGCGGAGATTATTGTTTTTCTAAAAGAAAGATCACCTTTTTGCAGAAAAACAATCACAAGAGGTGTTTTCATTTTCTTTCTGCAGCACACATAGAAAGAAGAAAAAAAACAGGGAGAAATAAAGATATTTCTCCTGTTGGATCATACTTATGCATCCCTCGAGATGGCATAGGAACCTGATGCATTCCCAGACTTGTAAACTGGGAATATGTCCAAATCCTTCACCACACCTGGGAGGCCGAGGAGAAACCAGCGCCAGTACAAGCAAAGGTAGGAGCCCTTTAAATTCCTCCTAGCGCTCCTGCCTCACGGAACGCGCCTTCACCATGCCTGGGGGGCCGAGGAGAAATCAGCGCCAGCACAAGCAAGGGCAGGAGCCCTTTAAATTCCTCCTAGCGCTCCCGCCTCACGGGACGCACCTTCACCACGCCTGGGGGCCCGAGGAGAAGTCAGCGCCAGCGCAAGCAAGGGCAGGAGCCCTTTAAATTCCTCCTAGCGCTCCCACCTTGCGGGATGCGCCTTCACCACGCCTGGGGGGCCGAGGAGAAATCAGCGCCAGCACAAGCAAGGGCAGGAGCCCTTTAAATTGCTCCTAGCGCTCCCGCCTCGCGCGACGCGCACGGGCGGTGCCCGGGCAAAGCCCGGACCAAGGGCAGGCTCGTCCTGTGCCCGTCGGAGACCGGAGGAGGCTGGGCTGGGCCCCCCTCTTTCGTCTGCAGCAAAGAGCCTACCTGTCACCTAAGAGAAACTGCACAGTTCATTTGAGCAGCTCCGTTCATCACTACATCTGTATTACCAACAGGCCCCTTTACAAGCTTCTCTCTGATAGTGGTGGCCTTTACCCAGAGGGCCCTACTCAAACAAGTATCTAGTCGGAGAGCGGGACGCTGTTATTTTCCGGAAGAGGCTTGGCAGGCAGGGCCAGTTATTCCAGTGGCAGGACATTCAATACACAAGTAAGAGAGTTATTTTCTTTTTCTTTTCTCTTGCATTTGTATTTACTGATACTACGAGTGTTCTTTTATTATGGGGAAAAGGAAGGCTACAGATTTACCAGCGCAAACCAAGGGAACTAAAATAGCGAAAAATTACCCAAATAGATCCCTGAATTTGGGCTCATCTAACAAGCCAAATCCACTTGAGGAAATTGACCTATTAGTCAAAGAAGTCGAGTCTATGTTAGGTACTTACACCACTGGGATAAACAATTCAAGGAAAGGCCCCCCCCAAGGATAGGAAAATTTCGGAGATATTTAAAAAGAAGGGGAAGAAGACTCCTTTAGATGCAACAACAGAGGTTGAGGGGGATGGGGCTCCGCACATTTGTAGGGACCCCACTTCAAAACCCACTTTTAGTATAGAGAGTCCCCTAGTACCACAGGGGGGTTCCCCATATGTACCAAATACTCTGTCTTTCCTTCCGTTGAGCCCGGTGATTAAAGTGGTTCCAAGTCTATTGTGTACTAATCGTTTTGAACCACTGCTGGCAACAGAGGACCCGCCTGTGCCTACGAGTGCGATCAAGCCTGCAGTTGGAATATTTAATTCTAGTGCTATTCCATTGATCTCTCAGTTCGATCCGGAAGGTAATGAACCAGCAGCTTGCAGAGGCAATCTGGCTAAAGTACTCCAGAGAGTTGACGAAGTCAAGGGACTGGTTCTAGTATTAATAGATCTTTTGAAGAGTAATCTTGTGCATCAGCATGGGAATTACTGTGCTTGCGAAGGGATTTGTAGGGTTTGTGGAGAGGTCAGGGGGAAAGAAGTATTCCCCTCCTCTGCCCCAAACAAGGGGGCTGAGTTAAGGGTTAATTCTTGTCTCCCCGCCAGAGGGGGGACAATTCCACAAGGGAGGGAAGTTAACCGCCGCAACCCTACCAAAGATAACTTGAGGCCCAAAGGGAGGGCTGAAAATGTACCCAGAAACCGGGATTGTCTAGGGAACTGGGCGATTAATTCAACTAGTGGTAGAGCCAATGGATCCGACCCCCCTGAAACTGTCCAAGGGGACAATTCCACACAATCTTCTAACAGACCATACAAAACCTTCTATAACAGCAATTTCCCTGGTAACAATATTGAGAACACAGTTAACAAAGAACAAGATTTGTGTACAAACTATGGAACAAATAAAATCTATTTGACTAATGTTCCAAAACTATTGCCAGGGTCAGTTGAGAACCAAGCCTCCTTGATTAATAAAGTCATACACTGGATATGCTCCCGACGAAGTTGCCTCTCTGTCATTCGTTTGGATATAACATCAGCCGAGAGGAACAGCATCTCAGGGACCAATCTTGATATAATTACTAACCATCTTGAAGATGAGACTATGGTGACTCAACTAATGGATTTTGACTCTCACACCCACTTGAACAGAGCAGCAACCATGGGGGGGATAAGACTTATGTTAAACCCACACAATCACGGACCAGATAGGGGACCGGATGGACCAGATGGCCTAACTAGTTCCTGTGGAGGTGCTGTATGTAAGGCAGCTACCGATTTTGGGCCGCTGCCTGTTTCTGTATCACTGACTCCTGAACCAGTGACTCATATGATGGCCAGCCCCAAGGTCTCACATTTAAAGGGGAATAATAAAGTACCAATATTCGATATTTGTATCAATGACCTGGGCCCAGGGGACGTTGGTTGCTCAACTGTGGTGACAAACAAAGGCAAATGCACATTAGAACTCATGTCCTGGAACATTGCTGTGTTGGCAAAGAAACTAGATGATAGTGAATGGGCCTTTTTTTATCAAGGATATAGATGTTTGTCTCTTTCAGGAAACTTGGGCAGAGGATGCTACCATTATAGATGGATTTCATTCATTTAGTGTTCCTGCTATACCTTCAGATGCCAAGAAGGGGTTGGGCCGGGCGAAAGGTGGTCTGTTTTTAATTGTAAATAAGAACCTGCAGTGTGATTACAAGCTTTTGGAAATTGATTCTGTAGATATAGAAGCCATGTGTATTACGTTAAAAAAAACTCTATCAATTGTTATCGTTAATGTTTATATACGATCGGTCTCATGCAGCTCCGAGTCTCATACCTTGGCTATTTTGTCCGAACTTGTAGGAAGCCTTCACCCCTCGACTATTTTAATTGTAGCTGGAGACTTTAATTGCACCTTTGAACCCTCCACCCTTATTAGTGACCTAACTGACGAAGAGGATGAGCTGTGGGGGATCTCGCAGCTTTCTATTACTCGACCCTGCAAAAAATCTCGGGTGGCCACACAATTAGCTTCATTATGTTTAAAACATGGTCTTAGGGCCTGTAATGGCAGGACGCCATCTGATATGAACATTGCACCAACGTTCAAAAGGGGCAACTCCACAAGCACTATAGATTACTTCTTAGTTGATGTTAGGTTATGGCCCCACTTGGAAGATATGGAAGTAATAGTGAGAAGTGATAGTGACCACTTCCCCCTGCTTCTTACCCTTTCCGGAGAAATGTTCAGGAGAACACACAATAATCATGCTACAATAATCCCGCCACTATGCTCGAATAACAAATTCACTAAGGTTACTTGGCCAAAAGTGATGCCTAACCCATATCACATCAGAGCAATATACCATTTTTTTAAAAATAACTTGGCCGAGTACGAAGAGCAGACTGTAGGGAACATTCCGATTCTAAAAATCCATGATAATATGGCCATTCAGCTACGGGGGGGTTTATCAAGCAAGGCGGCCAAAGCCATGTGAAGGAAAAGGGGCACGCAAGGGATGGTTTGATGAGAGGTGTTCAAAGGCTAAGTCTGGGCTTAAAGCAGTAGTAATGTCTGGTTCCCAGGGGGAGATCAAACAAGCTAGGACCTTATATAAGGAAACCGTGTCTAATGCAAAAAAGCGGTGGGAGGACTCCCTGTGGCAGGAATGATTAAATGCTTCCAGAGAGAAGGATAATAAGCGCTTTTGGGAACTCCTGTCTATAAGAGAAAATGGAGGTAGGAGTTGTCCCAGCAACCACATACAACCAGAAAGCTGGGTTGAACATTTTTCCACTCTTTATGCCCTACCAAAGGGCTCAACGGACATCAATGTAGTCAACTCCTCACCTATGCTACTGGATTTGATCCCCAGCACGTCAGTCCAAGTGGGGGCCCACTGTATCCCCAAGGGTCATTTCATTTTTAAAGTACAAGAAACCCTTGAGGCTATAAACAGTCTGAAACTTGGCAAAGCACCCGGACCGGACAAACTCCCTGGAGATCTATATAAATCTGAACCAAATATCTGGTCCTGGTATATTAATGCCATTTCAAATAGTATAGCTGCAGGGGGACAAATCCCGGGCAAATTCAAGGGGGCTGAAATTGTACCCATCTATAAAAAA
This sequence comes from Pleurodeles waltl, assembly GCF_031143425.1. NCBI lineage: Eukaryota > Metazoa > Chordata > Amphibia > Caudata > Salamandridae > Pleurodeles > Pleurodeles waltl. The sequence continues at coordinate 848,313,879 of NC_090446.1, read as the reverse complement.
GGAAATGCTAACCTTCCAGCCAACTACAGGCCAATTAGCCTTAGAGACAACTTGAAAAAGATTTTTGCTAAACAAATTCTGCAGAGGCTAACTATCTGGGTTGAGGAGCGTCAAATTCTTTCTCAACTACAGGCCGGGTTCCGTGCCAAAATTAGCACAGTAGACCAGGTCTTTCGGCTGGCTATATTGTACTGGAAATATGTCCTTATCGCCAAGCAATGTCTATATGTAGTATTTATAGACCTGCGATCTGCTTTTGATCTGGTTCCAAGAGCTAAATTGTGGGAAGTGCTGGGCAGACTGGGAGTTCCAGAGGACCTACTACTCCTGCTAAAACGATTGCATGAAAATACTTATGCCCAAGTGAGGTGGGGCGAACCAGGCGAATTGACAGAAAAGATCCCAATCAGAAGGAGAGTCCGTCAAGGTTGTGTGCTAGCCCCCTTATTATTCACTTTATTCATCAACGAAGTAGTGAAGGCTGTGTTCATATGCCAGAATGACGCTCCCTCCCTGAACATGCAAAAAATCCCTATCCTGCTTTTCGCAGATGATTCGCTCCTCATTTCTAAGACACCAATGGGGTTACAAATCCTTGTTGATCGATTCTATTCATTTTGTCGCAATCACGGGTTGGAGGTTAACATTAACAAAACAAAACTAATGGTGTTCTCCAAATGGCATAGTAAAAGATGTTCCATTCACATCGATGGTGTTTTCCTGAAGGAAGTGAGCTCTATAGACTATTTGGGAGTCAGGTTAACTAGTAAACTTTCATGGGAAGAGCAGATCACAAAAAGTGCAGGGTTGTTACAACATAGAGCTTCATCCATATTGCGCTTTTATCAGGGCTCTTTTGCAAAAGCTGTTTCTCCGGCATTGAAGATTTATATAGCCAAGGCACAAGGTGCAGCTCTGTATGGAGTGGAGGTATGGGGTTTCTCCAACTGCAACAAGATCTCAGTGGGAGAAAACAACTTTGCGAGGGCCTTGATAGCGTGTCCACACTCCACACCCCTGCTCCCAATATTTTTGGATCTGGGGTTAAGTTGAGCAGCAGATTTAGCTACTTTAAGACCTCTCCTGTACTGGATCAGGTTATGGACTACTCCGAACTAGATATATATAAGATCTCATTACTTGATCTGTTAAAATGTCAAAACGCCAATACTGTCCCTTGGATTTGTCATGTGTCCCATTGGTTCCGCTTGTTGGCCGACTATTGGGAAAATCCCCACAAACTAGAGAGACGGCACAAAAATATTTTAAAGTTAACTTATTGGTCTTATGTTAGGGATAACAACATAACCTATAAATCTCATGGTTGTTTAACTAACCTTTTTATTGATCTCAAATGGACTCCAAAGTTTGAAGCCTATTTGGACATTATACCGGATCTGCACGGCAAAAGCCTATATGCAAGGTTTCGTTTCGGATCCCTGCCCCTGATGTCATTGATCCACAGGTGGGGGCCGATTGGTCTTCCTGATATATGCCCTGCTTGTGGTAATACCTCTGAAACACTTTGGGGGTCATTCCGACCCGCCGGGGACCGCGGAAGCACCGCCAACAGGCTGGCGGTGCTTCCTGGGCCATTCTGTCCGCGGCAGTAAAGCCGCGGTCAGAAAAGGGCAACCGGCGGTTTCCCGCCAGTTTACCCCTGGCCCAGGGAATCCTCCAGCGCCGCCATGGGGATTCCGACACCCTTCCCGCCATCCTGTTCCAGGCATGGGCAGTGCAGGGGCCCCCTAACAGGGCCCCATAAAGATTTTCAGTGTCTGCTTTGCACTGTCTGCAGACACTGAAAATCGCGACGGGTGCCACTGCACCCGTCGCACCCCTACAACTCCGCCGGCTCCATTCGGAGCCGGCTTCATTGTTGAGGGGGGTTTCCCGCTGGGCCGGCGGGCGGGCGGCCTTCTGGCGATCGCCCGCCGGCCCAGTGGGAAAGCCAGAATGGCCGCCGCCCGCCGGGGTCACAATGACCCCCTTTATGTTCTTTTGTCCAGCTTATGCGAACCCGCAATCAAAATGGATCCGCAACACTTGTAGGGCTATGGGATTTAAGATCTGTTCCTTGGCTCTACGGGTGTTAAAAAGTCATAATTCAGCTGATGTAATTCTCCCAGTGAGCAAGTATTTAGTAACAGCCTGGCGCATGCGTTGCCACTTTCAAAAAGCAACTTAAGGTTATTATCTCTTCCTAGAGTTTTTATGTGTATTTTGAGCTTTTACTGTTTTAATGTTTTAATGACTTCAAACTAATTTATTGATTTGTAGTTGTTGTATCTTATCAAAATTATTATTTATTCTTGTATTTCGCTAGTTGGTTTATTGTGCTTTTATGGTCAATTGATCGAATAAAGCTGTGTGTTGGTTGTCCAAATCCTTTCGGTTCCATGGGTATTGCATTGGAACACCCCAAGCAACACCCATGAAACGCCCCTTTCATACAGTGTTATGCGTGAAAGGGGTCGATATTTTCAAGGCCATGAAACCCACGCAAGGTGGCATTGTGTGGCCTTGTAAATATGGGGTGGCATACTGTGCCTCCAGAGCGTAAAAAAAAAAAGACGCTCCGTGAATGATGATGTAACCTTTTTGGTTCTTGAACTCCTCATAGCTCTGAAATAAGCGTTAAGCTGTGGGGAATGGATTTCATGTTTAGAATGTTCCGGTCTGCCTTGCACACAGAAGAATAATGACATGTAAGACCAAGCTCGGTGTGTGGCATATTCGTTTACGAGTACCCAGGCTGGAGAGAATGCTACAGAGGACATTGTATGAATGGGGTAATGAGCAGGAGAAAGATGATTAGAACATGAAAGCAGCATTTGTGTTCATAAAATGGTTCTATTTGGGGCTTTTCTTGACCCTCTCTGCCATGGCGGACATTGATGCAGGAAAATGCCGAATGGCCCTTAATGTGCAGAGAGAAAATTACTGCTGCATCAGGACCATTTGTTTTTTGCTCAGAAAAAAACCATTTCCCACCATGGGAGTTTGTTTTCCCTGATTTTTTTTTTTTGCCTGAGTAGGCACATCAGAGAAGACACCGCCTCAGCAAACCTTCAGTGGTGTGAAGGCCGTCACAGCTCAGACATCCCCAAAAGCAAAGAGGGATCTATCAACAGGGTGAAGAGTACTCAACCACGATGACAAAGTCCATGGACTCTGATACCTTGGTGGACCAGTGAACCATTTGCCAGGATCAACATAAGGCCCTTTGCTATCTTTTTGACTACTGTTAGCTTCGAAAAACTTTGTTGTCGAAATGTATATTTATCCTACCCATGCGGTACTGTTTTCTTGCTAATGTGAATTTATACTATGCTTGATTACACTGCATTGGCCTTCTTATTGGAAAGGAGTTCTAAGCTACAGTAAAAACAAAAAACGTTTAATCCCACCGGTGTTCTAGAAGACTTGAAGATCCCGAAATGCCAGTAGGCAAATCTGCAGATACCCATGGAAACGGATTTTAGTGGGAAGCAGCAGGATTGCGGAGAGCAGAAAAAAACTTTACATATTTGAGAAAGAAAACATAAAATAATTGCGTTGATGCAAGTATAAAACCATAGCTCTGTGGCCTAGGCTGTAAACTGAGTGTGCTTCAGAAATGAGTAATAAATCATTATAGAATCTGCAAGGAAGCAAAACCTATCGTATATGAGCTTGCAGAAGGCATTCCTTTTTTCTAAACTTTGATAAATTGGCCCCAATGTGTTTATCAAGTACATGAAATTTGCGTTGAGTTCTTATACAGTTGTCAAGGCAAAACTTATTAGTGCATGTTGTATATATCTGTAATTGTATGATAAATACTAACGTTTGCCTTAGCTAGCACCTTCTTTATTTGGCTCCCAATGTTTTACTAAGAGCACGCAAATTACATGCATTTTATTGAGTAGGGGATAAAAATCAACGACCCACATGCGTAGTGGCAGGTATTCTTCAGACCAGGGGCCAGCTTTCAGAGCAGGATAGGCTACCATGACATAACCATGTGCTGGGACCTATTCCAGCATGCAATGTGTGGGTGGTTCGAGCATTTCCGCTAGAGATGACTTTTGTTTCGGGCCCTACTATCAAGGGCTTTGAGGGTGCTGTTCTGTAGAGTAATACTACACAACAATGCTTTATTCAGTTTGTAAACATTTAGGGGCAGTTTTATCAGTATAACATGCAGTGCGGCTCAGCAAAGCCGCATTCCTGTCCTGCAAGAAATGGAAATGGCAGGAAAGTGCATAGAGCGAATTCCTGCCCTTTCTTTGCACTAGCACAAATTGTTTTTGTGCAGGAGGGTGTAGTGTACTGCTGGACACTTTCTAGTGTTTTGTCAGCCTCTCTGCTGAGGGCTGGCCTCCCACCTACACCCCACACCCACCCAACACAGGCGTCTCCGGTCAGGTGACCCTGACAATAAAAAGGGCCGGGCGCACGTGCCCAGGGCCAGTTATGCCTACCAAGCAACTGTGTCTGTGTGTTCTATTTTAGTAGCATGGGGGCCTAGGGCCCCAACACTATATTGGCGACGAAGGTGGTTGCCCACACGTGCCCCCATGTCCCGCTGCAGCACCAGTCGGTACCAGGATGCTGACTGCCACATCGGATTGTGTGGGCTGCTACGACGACCACAAGATACTGCGCACCATTTTGGCCCTGCAGCGTGGTGAAGTGAAGGTGCTGCGGAGAGGGAGAAGTGTTTGCCTCGTCTCGCAAGGTGAAGAGGTGTGCCGCCCTACCAATAGGAGCTGCCCGGCGTGAGCGAGAGCTGGCGGAAATCCATGTGGCTACGCCCTAGAAGGAGAAATGAAGGCTACGCGAGAAGCAGAGGAGCGTGCCGCGAGACACATGGTGCCAGCCCACCAAAGACTGAAATGAGGTCAGCCTGCTGCGCGAGGGAGAACTTCATAGAAATGCCCACAGCGTTAATAAAAGCTGCTGCAGCCGCTGTAACAGAGTCGCATTGGTGCTATTGCTCACCAGGGAACAAACCAATGTCCAAGGCTGCCCCCCCCATGTCGAGTGAAGCGCACCGTGAAATATTAAAAAAAAAGCACCAAGCAATGGCCGGTGCTCCTCCGCCCCCAAGGAGATAATGCGGTCCTCAGCGTGTGCCATGCTGCTGCGGCCGCGCAGGGGGAGAAAATGGTGCTGCCAAGCACCACAGAGAAAAATAAATAAATAAAGGAAAATGCCCTGGGGATGCTTTCCCCTCTTCTTCCCAGGTAATAATGCTGAAACGCGCCCACAGTGTGAGGAAATGCTGCTGCGGCTACGTACTGAAAATGGTGCTGGCCGGCACCAAACTTGAAGAAGAAATGCCCAGGGCCGCCCCCACCTCAAATAAAATGCCACCAACACGGCCCGCAGTGTCAGGGAAGGCTGCTGCGGCCAAAATAAAGCAAAAGGTGCAATGGTGCAAGCACGCACCGAAACAAAGTGAAGTATGATGGTGCAAACACGTACCTAAGTAGCGAAATGGTGGAGCACAGCCCCCAACAAACTTTAAAATTCGTTGAAGGATGAGGAGAGGTGCTGACACGCACCTGAAAAAATAAAATCCAACTGCCCAGAGCCCCCACCCGCGTTACTGATCTTCATGCCATCTGCTTGCTACCTGCCTCTTCAAATGAGGCTAGGCAGGAAAATTGACATTTTACAAGAAAAATAAAGAAGACAGTAAAGTGCAAGAAGAAAGAAAAATACACTTACTTGCAGCTTCTGCAGCCCCCCTCCAGAGCCCCCTCCAGCCTGGTTCCTCTCCGGTGTCTGTCTCCAACAAACAAGGCACAAGAGGAAGAAAGAGTGTCTTTCAAGCATGAAAGAAGTGCACTAGTGGCATCCAGTGGCCAAAGTCGGTACTGCACCCTAGTTCTGTTTTAAAGTGGAAAAACCAGCTTTGTTGAAAGAAAGTCTACAGCAACTCCCCAGAGAGTGACTGCACAGGACTAAGAGCGCGCCCGCGGAGAAAAATGGCGCAGAAGACGGAAACGGCACAGAAGATGGAAGCAATGTGGATGACGCTGCACAGGGAAGGAGAAGAATGCAGCTGCCCCAACCAAGCTGCACTGATGAGAAATGGACATAAGTGCCATGTGAGGCACGAGGAGAGCACGCATGGACTGCGCATCCCCTGGTGGCCACCCACCGCCATTGCCGAAAGAACACCACATGTCTCAGCAGTGATGGACATCACCGCAGGACAAGAAAAGGACATGCACACAAGCAGCCCCAGCGCATACCACAAGCAGTCCCGTGGCAACCCAGACAAGGGGCCTTCCAAGCTTGAGAGAGGACTTGACATTGCCCCACCGATGAAGTCAAGGAGACAGCAAGGCTGTGCAATGGAGACTCCGACAGGTCAGAGCACACCAAGACTGTCTTCAGTGAATTAACATGCCACCAACTAGACACCCTCCTGGCAACGTGAGAGACAATTTTCCCTAAGACAATCTGAGAGCCCACCTACACCTGGTCCAGGTTGTCAAGCTCCCTGACTATAAAACATCAACACTTGTGGTTGCTCAAATGATTTGACCATGGCCCCTGTCGGAGAGCCTGCAGTGGCCTGCAGATGGCCCACACGCTACCCAGCACAGTCCATTCCAATCCCGGGGCAAACCCATAGAAAGGGCCTAGAGGAAGATCCAGAGTGAACAATCCACAAACGAGAAGCAGAACCAGTTCTGCCATCAGAGTGTCAGGATGTACAAAGGATTCAGAGAAGGACTTCACGCCATCACAGATGTCATCCGTCTTCGAGGGATTGTCCTTCATGAAGCCAGGATGGCTCGGCAAGCAGATTCACAGTGGACCCCACCAACGCTCGTGATGCACCCAATTTGAATGAAGCACCCAATTTGAATGATGCACCCCATTTGAATGACACACCCAATTCGAATGATACGCACTATTTGAACAAATTGAACTGTAAACACCACCAGCCTCGCCACGAGTGTCCACAGGACTGAACCACAGTGCATCAGTGGACACTTAACCAACCATCTGACTGTCAGAGTCCGGACTTCTTCCGCACAGTGTTCGTGCCTGGCTGTACCTGGTTAAATCATGGACTCGTGTGGAAGTTCCAGTGTGCTCCCAGCTGCACCCACCCACTGCAGCCCTGCGGCCTGCTTTCTCGAGGCCGAGAGATTGATGGTGGTGGTTTTTGTTACTGTATTTTCTTTTGCAGGTTGGACTTTGTTTTGTTCCTCAAAGTTTTGGAGGAATGTAGTGTCCTGCTGGAAATGTCCTAGTGTTTTGCCAGCCTCTCTGCTGAGGGCTGGCCTCCCACCTACACCCCACACCCACCCAACACAGGCGTCATTGGTCAGGTGACCTTGCCAATAAAAAGGGCCGGATGCACGTGCCCAGTGTCAGTTATACCTACCAAGCAACTGTATCTGTGTCGTCTATTTTAGTAGCATGGGGGCTTGGGGCCCCAACACTACAGAGGGAAACCTTCAAAGGCATTTCCTTCACTCTATCTGTGCTGCAGAAAGGTTTAGCATTTTGACACATTCCCAGGCTAACTAATGTTGGTAAATCTGGAAGACGCCAAAATCCATGGGTGGATGCATGGGAACACCCACTCCCCACAAATGTGAACGCCTTCCTCGGGCAGACTAACGCGAGGCTGCGGTTTGCACAGCTTTGCTTTACTCCTGATTTATCAATCCACTCAGTGCCATGCCCTTGTGTGGCTTGCTAAATCTGACTTAGGTTTTGTATCACCCTTGAGTCCCCTTGCATGATGCAAGAGTGACACACAACCCTTGATAAAGATGCCCTGTAATTGGCATTGTTTGTACTTGATCTTGCATGGACTGAAAATAAGAAACTCATAGCTAGAACAGCTTCAGAATGATCTTGAACTTGCTGTCATGCAAGGATAGTTCAGTGATCGTATAGCCAACTCGGACATTGTTAATCGAAAGCCTGCAGTGTAATGGAACAGACTCAACTTGTAACATGTGTACTTTAAAGAAGATCATGTGACACTTTATCTGTATGAAATTTCGTTTGATTTCTTTGTGTTTCTGAAGCATATCTTATCTTTACTAAGTTATTCATAGTGTTAAGTCTCCACCAGTGTGAGGCAATGAAATAAAGCTAAAGGCACAATGTGTGGCAAATGCCATAGCACAATACCACGTCATAACCATGCACTTGAGCATTGTATAAACACCATGCACAACTATCACACACATTCAGATGGCACAAATGCTGCATGTGCACACTTTGCATTGTTTGCAAACAGGCAGTGAATACAATTTGCTTAAGGTAAAATGTCCATGATTGTGTTGGTGGCAGAAGGAGGGGCACTCCTTATTCAAAAATGGCTATGTCCACTGCTTAATTTGTAAGAAAAAATTAGTGTTGATGCCAAAATCTCTGCTCCGAAGCCAGAGGCCAGTGTTGTTACACGACAGAGACCTGAATACCAAGTAGCCTGGCATCTACACAATACCTCTTTAATCAACTGCCAGACACAGCAAACAACACTGTTGCAAAACTCTGGCTATTCCCTTTGTGACAGTTTTCTGTCTTTCTCCTACTTTACCCTTTGTGTGTTTTCTCCTCTCTTGCTCTCAGGAAATATCCAATGAAGAAAAATAAATGGCGGTCCCCAAGAATGAGTGCAAGTGGTCCCCACTGACAACCACTGGCTTACATTAAGCAGTGTTATGCCTCTTTCTGCATGCTCTCTGCCAGTAAACACTTTGGGCCATGGCTGGCACAGGAGAAGTAGTAATGCTCTCAGGCAGCAAAATGTTCTTTTTGTTTGTTATGGTCCATGAAAATGAGAGAGTGGAGATTCCTAAAATTATAAAGTACTCTGCACCTCTTAGGGCCCCAGGAGAATAGATATTAGGTAGAAGGTGCAATTCCCATAAACTATACATTTAATATGATTTCAGGAGTGTTAGACCCGACAGCCTAAGGGTGGTCATCTCCCCAATTTTTTACCAGCCTCCCTCCATTTTTCTGAACCTGTTCTTGCTGGTTTTAGGTCGCTGCACACTTTGCCACTGCTTTCCAGTGCTAAAGTGTATATGCTCTCTCCCCTAAACATGGTAACATTGGTTCCTACACAATTGGCATATTTAATTTACCTAGTAAAATGCACTACATGTGCCCAGGGCCTGTATATTAAATGCTACTAGTGGTTCTGCCGCACTGAATGTGTCAGCCACATAAGTAGTTCTTTAACCATGCCTCAGGCCTGCCATTACAAGGCCTGTGTGTGCAGTTTCACCGCCACTTCGACTTGGCATTTAACACTACTTGCTAAGTCTTAAACTTCCTTTTTTCTACATATAAGTCACCCCTAAGGTAGGCCTTAGGTAACCCATAGGGCATAGTGCTATGTAGGTAAAAGGCAGGAAATTTACCTATGTGTTTTACATATCCCTGTAGTGAAAAAACTCAGAAATTTGTTTTCCACTACTGTGATGACTGCTCCTCACATAGACTAGCATTAGAATTGCCCTCATATACTTCTAAGTGGCAGGTCCTGATCTGGAAGGAGTAGCCCTGTCATGTTTAGTGTTGCCAGAATAGTAATAGAAAATCCTGCCTACTTGTGAAGTTGGATTTAATATTACTATTTTAGAATTGCCACATTTTTAGAAAGGTGGCATTTCTCTGTGCTTACTACCATCTGTGCCTTACAGTGTGTCTCCAATCCACATCTGGTCTGTGCTGGTTGACAGCTCACCTTGTGCATTCCACCCAGACAGCCATAATCACAGGACACTGAGTCACATCTGCATTCATTAGCATACTAAATGGGTCTCCCTGGGCAGGAAGGGTGGATGGGCTCTATCTTACATTTCAAAGGCCAGTGGGCTGCTCTCACACAAAGGACTGATACCCCCCCCGCACAGGGATCCTGGCAGACAGGGATGGACAGTAAGGGGAAATTGTGTCCTTCAATACCACTCTTTGAAGTTTTCCCCACTTCAAAGTCATTTTGGGGTATATAATCTAGGTCTCTGACCCCACCAAATCAGACACTTTAGGACCTATATCTGGACTCTGTCAGAGAGCTTGCCTGGCTGCCCAAAGGACTCATCTGGACTGCTTTGCTGAAGGGCTGCTTTCCTGCTTGTTGCCATGCTGCCTGGTGCTCCTGGCTCTGCTGGAAGGACTCTGCCTTCCTCCTAAAGTGATCTCCAAGGGCTTGGATTGAGTTTGCCTCCTGTTTCTGAAGTCTCAGGGCCAAAAATGACTTCACCCCTTCAGGAAATCCTCGTGCAATGAAAAATCAATGCAGCACCTGTAGAAATTGACACAACACCGACTTTCTGGCTGGAACATTGCCGCAACAATGACTGGAATGACGCAGCTCCCGACCCACAACCAGAAATTGACACAATGCCCGCCTCACGGCTGAAAGTTTGCTCCATCACCTAATGGATCGATGCAGCACCTTTTCCTTCTATCAGCGCGTGAAGGATTTTCAACACATCGTTCTTGGATGTCAAAATATCTCCACATCTCAGAAAGTAATCAAGGTTATGCACTTGAAATTTGACGTATCACCTTGCAACATGGAAAGAAACGACACATCGTCTGTGCTATGCCTGAAAATGCGACACAACACCTAATTTTTCCACTCATCTCCTCCTCTATGGCGCCAGTGCATCATTATTTTTTATGCATTCCAGGTACTGTGTGTTACAAAGAAACAACCATTAATTTCTAAGGATTGAGACTCTTTTAAACATTTCAGAAGATATAATTCAACTGTGCTTATTGGATTCTTATTGCTTTGACCTTATTTTATTCAGATAAATACTAACTATTTTTCTAAACCTGTGTGGTGTAGTTTTGTGGTGTTATCACAGTGTTTGTGAATGAGTTATTGCACAAATACTTCACACATTGCCTTCTAAATTAATCCTGACTGCTTAGTGCCAAGGTACTGGAAGGTGGGCACAGGATCATTTGGATTGTGTTGTGACATACACTGACTAGGATTGTGGTTCCTACTTGGACAAGGGTGTTTACCCCTGCCAACGAGAGACCAAATTTCTAACAAGGAGTCAATAATGAAAATTTAGTTGAAGCTTTAAAGCTTTATTTTATCATAAGTTTTAGGTTTCTCTTTATTAGGCAACTAAAGTTTACAGAACGTTGCAAAAAGCTTGTCCCACAGCCTATACCTATAGTATTCTAGATCAGTGAAAAATAAAAAAATGTTAATCAATGGATAATAGAAAAAAAGCAGATTTAAAAGACAGTCTAGTCAGTATTCATAAAGAATGCTGAAACAGATTTTTGATGAAGAATAGTCAGGGTAGAAAGCAAATCTATAGGTGTCAAGAGCTCAGAGAGTCTGAGAATAAGTCACAAATTCTTAACAAAAGCTGCTGTCTTCTTTCCCTGAGACACTTTTCTACAGGAAATATGATACATTTTACCAAATTTGTTTCATTCAAGATATTAGACTGCCAATCCGGAGCTGTAGTAGCTTGAGAACGGAATATTTTCTGTTGAGATAGTACATTTTAACAAAGAACAGTCTAAACAAGTGACACATTTTATTACATTCAGCCTTAATCTGGAAACATTGGAATATTCTCCAATATGCTTCACTCTCTGAAAAACAAGACACTTGCATACGTTTTAAGCTTATTCTCATTTCGTCATTTCCATTCTCAAACAACTTTGCACCATAAGCCTATTTATAAATCAGCATGTTTTAGTTCAGTATAGCAAGTTTTGAAATTCCAATGCAGGCTAGCCAGATAGAAAGAGTAAAATAATATAACTTTCTTCGTTCAAACGGTGGTTTGCGTCATGCATAGGCCATGCAAATGTTATGATAGAAACATTTCTGCTGAATTAACTGTATGGGAATTTGTCAATTTAGCAAATCAAGCAAGTCAAGCAAAAGTGAGTCATGCAAAATTTATAAAAGAAAGAGCACGTTTAACTGTGGCTTCTGGTTAGGCCTAGTTTTCATGTATACATGTTATTTAATTAATAGATTTTATAAAAATGTCTAGTAACTTCCCCCTATGATGGTTTGGAACCATCAAAAATGTATTGACTAATTTGTTGTGAGAGTTTACTCTCATCTTCTTCGTCAGTATTGCGTATTTCATTTTTAATTTTTCTCTCTCTTTCAGTCTCTTATATTCTTCATTCACTTTGTCACTTAAGTCCAAATCTTTCTTCATTCTTTTACACGTCTTTAGTCATTTTCTTTATCAATGTCATTTGTATCGCTTTGTATATCGCTTATGTAGATAGGAAGCAGGCTACTACTATTAACTCAGGAACTAATACTGTTTTGAAAATTCCTCCTCCTATTGCCTTAAGCCAACAAGATACTGTTATATGCAAACCTGTGAACTATGCTTTTGGTTTTTATAGGTTCAAGATCAAACACTAAATCAGAAATATTTTTTGCATACTCTACAATCTTTCTACTCTTGTCATGAATATATGTACAACAATTCTCAATTGTTAGTATCTTGCAGACTCCACCTATCTCAGATAATAAGATATCATGAGCATAGTGGTTCTATAATATCATGGATTTAAGTGCTGGAAGCTCAGGGGCATATTTATGAGAGGCTTGTGTCGCTGTTGTGCCACTTTAGTGACGCAGCTGCGGTGTAAACCTCTCAGTCAATATGTGAGGTCAAGCAAAGCCATTTTGCATGGCTTTGAATGGTCTTAAAGAAATGGAGTAGGGCAAAGCAGGGCAAAACACTGCATTGTCTTTCTGTGCATCAAAAGAAAACAATGAAATGTTCAATCTTCTCTGGGCACATGGAAAAGCCTATCTAAGGGACTGACATTGTGCTATGGGAAAGTCAGTTTGGTGAGCAGGGGTGAAGAACACTTGTGCCTGTCCACAGTGAGGCAGAGATAAGTTGGGGGCTATATCTGATCCAGAGTTTTGGGACCTGATAATCATGGAACTAGGCCCAACCATAACATAGACTTGGGTTATTTGCTCCAGAGATATCACTCTAGAGAAACTAACTCAACTCATAAAGAGAACTATATTCCATCTTTGGAAGCCAGAATTCTCCAACATGTCAAATTCCAAGGTTGAAACTGGTAAGGATCACTCAAGGACATATAGGGGCTCATTTTGACCCCAGCAGTTAAAACCGCCTATCGCCGTGCGATGGCCAACAAAAGACCTTTGCCGCGGCTTCCAGCCGTTCACCGGATTATGACCACAGTCAGATTTCCACCAGAAGGATGGTGAAAATCCAGCTGTGGCAATGTCGGCGGATGGCGGTAAGGTGGCGCTGCTGTCAGCAGCAGCACCATGCCAGTAGACCGTTGCTGGCTGTATTATGAGAATAATACGGCCTGGAGGTGTTCTGCTGGCGGATGCTGCTGCTGGCAGCAGCGCCCCGTCCCATCTCCTGCCGGAGGACCCCGTGACTACAGGTAAGTCGGGAGCTCTGATAAGGGAGGGGGGTGTTGTGTGTGTGTGTATGTCTGTGCGTGCGTGTATGCAGGTGTGTGTTGCGTGTTGTGTGTGTGTGTGCATGTATGAATGTGAGAATGTGTGTAAGTTGAGTTGTGTGAATGCGTGTCTGGGTGTATGTATGTAAGTGTGTGTGGATGTATGTGTGAATGGATGTGTGCATGCATGGCTGAGTTGGAATGGGTATGTATATGCGTGTGTGCATGTGTGAAGGGAGGGGTGTGTATGAAGGGGGTCTGGAGAGGAAGAGGGGGTGGGGGAGAAACCTGGGGAGGGGGCGGGACAGGCCCCTATCGCCATGGTTTTCGTGGCGGAAAGGATGCCATTAGAACCATGGCGGTAGGCGGGGTCATAATCCCGCAGGGGCGCAAGTGACGGTCGTTGGGCTGGAGATTGAAGTCTCCAGCCTGGCGGTCATTACTGCCATGGTGGTCCGTGTTATACATTGGCGGTTTGGCTTTAGCCAAACCGCCAATGTCCTAATATGGAGAAAAGAGCCACCAGCCTGTTGGCAGTACTTTCCTCCATATTAATGCTGACCGCCGGGGTCATAATGACCCCTATATTCATTGAGTGCCCATTAAAGCTGTTATGTTGATACCAGAAGCTCTGAGAAGGACAGTGTTCTAGCCTCTTAGGCTAGTTTGCTGCAGGGACAAATTTGGTTCTCAAAATCCTCCAGCAGAGCAATGCTGTGAAGTGTATCCACAGAGGGCTCCTACAGGCTGGATACCTTTACTGTAAAGTCTTGATGAATCCATATTCTGCAAGGGAAAAAGCTCAGAATGGAAGACACACCTGTATTTCCTAACCACCTTACACACACTGGATAAGCTTAAGAACCTATTTAAAAGTGGAATATATAAAACATTAATATTAGCATGACCCTACAGTTACAATGCCCCAAAAGTTATTTTTCCCCATGGCAGGCCTACCTGTCATTGTAGAAAATCAAAGTACAGAGTAAAGTACTAATATTGTGTCTTGGGTAAGGTACCAACTAGAATAACAACTAAACCATCATTTTTGATAGTAATTAAAACTCCAATTCAATGGTCAAGACCAATTTTAATGGACTTGAAAGAAAAGTTACTTACTTGAACCACCAGAAGGCTAATTATCATAAACCTCTAAGCCTTTACTCAGCCTTTAACAGGTTGTACGTTACTGGAAAGAACCTCACTTCCAACATCAGTAACTTCCACAAATGGTTATAATGTTGCCTCTTTCTTAAAACCACTGCTTCCTTGAAATACCACAGAAAGCAAAATATTGGTGATAGATGGTCTGCCTGGTTAGAAACTTTTGATGATTTAATCGATGCACTGGAACTAACAGATAAAAAGATAGTCAAATACTTCAAGAATCTTGTCGGTCAAGGAGTAAAGGATGTATTAAATAAAATACTACATTCTGATGAAGTATCATACAGTCAAATCAAAGAAGCACTAAATCTTAAATTCAATCCGGCAGAGTGTCAGTTATGAAAGATATATTTTCAGTCAAGAAAGACATGGAGGCTATCCATTTTTGGTACCAGTATGATAAGCACAATGAACTTTGCAGCTGGCTGAGTCACAACCGCATGTGTTGGAATGGATCCTCTCTCCCTTTGGCAACTGAAATTGCTAGGCTTACCCTCTTTTTTTACCTTTTTTTTCTTCCTCTTCTGGGGCCCCATTTACCTGCCAGCTGCTAACTGTGGGCGTACAGAGGGTGGAAAGGAGAGTGGATGGCTGCCGTTCCAAGTGTTTGACCTTGGGCAGCCTCAGCTGCTGCGCCCCTGCGTAGGGATCAATGGAGAAAAGTGGCAGCACGAGCACCAGCGCCTCCCAGAGCACAAGCTGGAATACAAGTTGGAATACAACCTATTGCAGGGTGTGTGCGCATGATTTTGGAAATACTAGAAAGAAGAGCGAGCAGTGTGGTGTGGCCAAATCTGAGGGCACTGAACCTCCTGATATAGGTGTGATCAAAGGGGCTACATGATATACAAGCTGTCTGCTATGAGTGAGATTTCTCCCTTTGAAGTTGGATGCAAATTTGGAGAATTTGGAGATTCATTGAATTTAGTAGGTTTTAGCAGGGTTTCCATGCCCTACCACAGTGGCAAAAGGGTGGCCAGGCCTCGAGAGGCTAATAAAACTCACAGAAGATGCCGGCTAAGGCTTGGGTCCTGATCAAATTCCCAATTAGGTAATTCTACCCTTACTCAGGAGGATAATGTGCAAATGAACCAAAGAGCTTCTAGCAGGAGGTGCTTCAGCTGACAAAGGGAACAGAGAATATAGTGCTATCATATAAGTTAGAAAGGTCAAAGGCTGCATGACCCTATAAGTTATCTAAGCTAAGTATACCCCAAAGACTGACTCCCTCTCCCTAAAGGTAATTCTTTAGAAAATGTTTCTGCCACAAAGACTTGATGGTATCAGTACCTCAGGAGAGTAATGAGACCTGTGCAGTGACAATTTTGAATCGATTTTGTTAGTTACAGCAGATTGATGAGACGAGCGGGTTATACCTTAGTGCTTTGAGTCTTATAGAAATAGAGGCTGATGCAGAGGTACTGCAATGGAAGCTTTCCACCCCACTAGCGGAACCCAGTGGAGAACACAGTGAGCATACCTTGAGTACGTAAATGCATACGCCTACTTCAGCAGAAAGTTAGCAGCACAAACTAGGTCTGGGCAGAATGCGCTGTGCTATGTGGAACTCCACAGAGTGGCAAAAATCACTGCTGCGCTATACGGAATTCCTTGGGTGGGCAAAGTTCCTTGTCGCGCCTGATTGCTTTGTGTTTTACGTCAAATGCAACACAAAGTATATACTCACGCTCAAAACCGCACATGAACGGCACCACACAGTTTGCGTTGGCACAGCCATCTTGTTTTTCACACTGTTTATGACGCTAGGCCTGTTTTAGCATCCCTTAATATTCTTTTCAATCCTCCACCCTCCTAATGAATCTACCCTTCATTTTTATTTATTGTTATAGTGGCTTTTTGTCTGTGTATTTTTGTTTTTGTCTTTTTTTGTGTGTTTTTTTGAGTTTTTGTATTTTTTTTTACTTTCCCTTTACTTCCTTAGTTATTTCGTCCTTCCTGCCTTTTCCTCCTATTTAATTTCTTCACCCCATCACTCAGCACCATGGCAGAGCAGGGCAGCTCCGGCTTACAGGGGAGCGGCAGCACCAGGCCCCCCAGAAAGCCAGCAGCAGCCACCTAGCTTGTGGGTGGCAGTGCTACCAGGGGGTGCAGCCCCAGCCCATCTTTTGTGAGGAGGAGGTGGAAGCATTGGTTTTCTAGGTGCAGCGCTACCTCCCCTCCATGCTCGCAGCAGGCTTGGGAGTGGTACCCACTGCTGGTTCGTCGGTTGCACTGGGCTAGGGTATGCAGGTGCGTTTGGGGCAACACCGAGGTCCAGCACACTACTCAGCAGCTGATGTACCACTGGGCAGATATCATCGACGCGAGCAGGACCTGCTTGACTTGCAACGTGTAGAGATTCCAGGGCTGGTGAGGATTGACTGTATCATTGTGTTTGTGTTCTACATTGTTTAAAAAAACATTCTGAATAGCATGCTGCTCACACTCAGAGGTAAGATATGTTTAGTTTATGTTAAGAATATTATTTATTATGTGATCCAGTTAGAGCTAGACAGGTGCTTGGCGCTACATCATCATACTCATAGGCACTCACTTTGGCTGATTATTTAAGAAGCCCTTACAATGCAGAATCCTCTGTCCTCCTGTCACCATAGTGAATTAGTGATATCAGTGAGTTAACATTCTTTGTGAATTTCTTTATGTAGGTCGTAAAGTCCCAAGCAATTTTCCAGTGATGTATAGTACTCGTATGCATCTATGCATTGCAAAAAATGGAGACTGTGTTGGTCCATCAACAGAGCTGAGAAATGAGAATAGAATCAAAGATAATTCATTCCAGTGTATTAGATCCAAATGTAGTTTTGGTTGAGGAAATGACAGTCGATCATACTAGTACCATTGGCGATCTGATTGAAGTACAATGTTACTGTGTTTGACAGTTATACAATTATTTTGTGGAGATTACTGGACCACTAATCTATTTTTTAATCTTCTTTATTTCTTACATCAGCACCCAAGGGCAAGAAGAGGGGCATCACAGAGGTGGGTCCGGCAGGAGCTGGGGAGGCGCCGACCACCAGCGCCGGAGCTGAGGGATCTGCTCATCCCAGTATGTCCTATTATTGAATATTAATAATACTTTTACCTCTGTCCACTTTGCCTTGTTTATTTTTTTATTCTGTCTCCTTTTTCCAACTCCCCTATCCAATTTTTGTTTAATTCCTGTTATTACTGCATTATCTCTTTTTCCTGTCTTTCATACACCATTTCTATTCCAACCCTTCATTGCGCTTTAGTGATTCTGAGTAATCATTATCATAGGCTATAGCTCTGTCCCTCCATTATGCAAGGTTTTTGGTTGGCCTGACTACCTGGCTTTTCTAACATTGTGAACCAACAAAATGCCTAAAGTGATATTTTTCGATAGAAGATACTGCAGTGGTAACCGGAGTGTAACGATGTATTGCAGCTGCATTTTTTATTAAAGAAATGAAGGGAAGGTGGACTTAGCATCTAAAAACTGGCTCATGTTCCGCTGCAGGAGCAGATGACACAAGGGGCGAAGCAGCGGCAGGGATGGGCAATGGTAAGTCACATTGCCTGGTTACTGACTATTACTGTTACTCACTAGCTACAAGGGCATTGCTGTGAGTTCCTTATGGCCTGTTCTATCTACAACACAGCAAAAGCACACATATACTTAAACATAAATGATGGACTTATGGAAATGAGAAAGAACGGAAGTGAAAAAATGCATAGGTGAGTATTGGGTAAATGGATGGAAGGCTGAAACGATGATTGAAAGAAGGGGTGGATAGTGGATGCTGGATGGATGGATAATGGATTGTGGAATTGCAGAATTTTGGTGAAAAACTGGATTAGGGAAAGTAAAGCTTCAATCATGGTGGCTATGAGTGAATATAGTAGGAAGAATGAAAGGATGATTGAATAATTGCTTGGATGAATAAACAAGGGAGCTCTTCTGTAAAGGGGCATGCTGCTCACCTACTTCGCTTACTTTGTGGTTATGGTCAAAGCTATGATCCACAGTGGGAGGTATTTTAATTTGTGTTCTAATACCTAGCCTCACTGTATTTGTTAAATGAGGCAGACGGCAGACATGTATACCATCCAATCATCATCATTCATCAACCCCTCTCCCTGCCCATGGTATTTCGCCATCCCATGACCAAAAAGTGCAGTGTTGGCTGTGCAATGTGTGTCTGCTTCAGTTAATGCGGAATTTACAAAGTTTTCAATGCATTGCAAACCGAACACACAAGGTATGTTGTTTTCCCTTTCCCCATTCAGTCACCTCTTAGTACTTTTTTTACTCCTTTTTTCTTTCCTAAGTTCATAAGTCCTAGCCTACCAAACAAACTGATAAATCCATTCTTGGCATTTGCCACATTTTTATGGCTATATGAAGTGTTTCCAAAATATATTTCAAGGTTTCCCAAAACAGATTCCCTTTATGCCTGTTCTGATTTCCCTTTCATCTATACAGTGACTGAATAATTAAATGCTTAAGCACTGGATGAATCGATGATCAGTGACATCCTTCTATCCTATAGTCAAAGCTCTACTTAACTGCCTAATCCCTCTGCCTTTTTCTGCATTACAGTACATCAAATTTCCTTTCCTTACTACCCAGCAAATGTATTTGTTGGAAAGAATTTGTGGGGGTCAGCAATGCCAGTGAATAAAGTGGGACTACCCAATTCGATTTCAAGTTTGGCATAAGGGATACTCTGTCACAAACATGCCAAACACAATCTATATAGCCCTTTCCTTTCACTGTAGTGTAGTGCATCACTTTCCCCACCTTCTACTTGTAGTACACAGGATAAATATGTCCGCATTTTATACATGACATGTGTGACATATCTTATTTATTCATCTGCCTGATTGGAGTCAGGGTAGAAACTAATAGCCATTGGAATTAAACATAGATAATTGTCAACTAGAACTGTCCCTAGCTGCAGAAAATAGCAAAGTATTCGAAGTGCTGGCTAGCACTTCTCCATTAATTTGGCACAACTGCTTGTACACCATAGTGCATAATGCCTCATGAATAAATGCAAGGTAATTCATTTTTATTTTTCTGCTAAAAGCGTCTGTTTATTTACTAGAAAATCATTTAAAAAAGAAAAAAATAAATTACGTTTTTATAATCTGGTGTTATTCTGCCTCAATTCTTTTCTACCTGAGAGTCAGTGCTTTTTATGTGAGGCATGTGTGGGTAAACAAATAAAACTGGCTGTGTGACTCTCAAATCATAATCACATCAAATTACAATGTCCCAAAGAATCCAGTAATGAGGTCCTATTGTGCCACTGACTACCTACTTTTGAAGAAGTGTTTGTTCAGAGCATTGTTCACAATTTCTCTTTTCATTTTTATTTCTCTCGATATAGCTACTCCTGTTAGTTGACCACCAACCATGCAGGAGATTGTGGCCCATCTGCGGTGGCAGAGGCTGGAGAATATCGAGGCAGAATACGGGAGGCTGGTTGTCTTGGAGGCGGAAGAGGGTGAAATAGCCTCCTCGAACCCAGGACCCAGCTCAGAAGCATGCCTGACCCCGGACTCCAGCCTCTCTGCCACTATATCACCAGTGCCACCGCCAGCTGTCAGGGTCCCCGACTGCACTTGCTGCCACCCCCTTCCACTCTGACAGGGCAATGCTCCACAGTATCCTGCAGCAGATGGACCAGGTGGAGAGCTGGCCTGCTAGAATTGAGAAGAGTCTGGACCAGCTTCAGACCCATATAAACAGTGCCCACTTCTGAGCCCATTTTTACATGTTTTGTTTTGGTGGGAGGGACTTGTTGTCGGTGGAGAGGATAGGGAGTGAGTTGAGATGGAGTTTTCAGAAGCTTTTCATATTGGACATTTCATCTAATGGAAAGGGTGGGTTGTTGTATTTGTTAAAAATAAAAAGGGGATAATGTATTTGATCTCTGCCTTGAATGCTTATTTCGGTATGTTAGTTTGCACTGCTGTCTTTTAGTGTAGTCTGTTTTTTTAAATCTGCTAAAAACGTTTATGTCATTTACTTAGATCCTTGTTCTTTTACCCTCTGCAACTATATTAACCACTACGGGATAATTGTCATTGATTATTTTGCCTACAAAATCCTGGATACACTTAGACATCCTCTTCTTCAGTAGGAGTTAATTACTAACTAAACAAGTTAACTTCAACCCTGAATAGATAAAACGAGCGAGTCTTCTGACTTCAGGGTTTTTTGCAAGGTAGCATCTTAAGGGGGTGGTAGGTATTCGAATTAAGACCAGACTTGGGGGCTAATAGGAAAGACAGAAGGTGCCACTCTCACCTATGCAAATTCCAACTGCAGGATTAATCAAAGGGTTATCCATCACTGTCAACTAGATTGAAAGAAAACAGAAAGCTAGTGGGTCATATTATATCATAACTTTAGGAAGACCAATCTACCACAATTGCAGTATTTGACACACAACAAAGATGACCTGATATGATAATAAACACTAGCAATATCAACTTCTTCTAAGTAATGGTGGGAGCTTGCTAAACTTTGGGAATCAAACCATGGAGTCAAAAGAAATGGTCTCAGAGTCAAAAGTGGTTGGACAAAATTAAGCATTTATGCAAAACACAACACAAGGGTTTAATGATGATGTTGATGGGGCCGGTGTGGAATATTTCTCAGGTAATACAAGGTCATGCAGTGAGTTGGTGTTACCTTTACCACATCTACCCTAGCAAGTGTGTGATCCATTTATGGTGTAAAACTCACACCCCAATAAATCACACAGCCTGAGGGAAGAGAGTTTAGAGCTCAATGGAAGGATAGGAAAGAGGATTTGAGGAAAGGTGTGACAAAGGCAAATAGTACACAAAAGAAACCATGACAATACTCATCAGGGTGCCGGGTAGCACACTGTCATCAACCTGTTATGAAAGGAAATGATGAAGGGATAAATATGACACAGTTCACTTAAGTGCATTACAAACAGTCGTTGAGCCCCATAGAGGCCCAAAATAGTATATTTCTAAATGTTATGTCTTCTGGGTTTGAAAAATACAAATTATGGAGGATTGAGTTAACTAGGCATGGGCAGAGTTCACAAAGTGCTGAAAAAAGTCCGCCACACTGTGCATAGTTCCACAAGCGTCAGTGATTGGGTAATTCATGCTGTCCACACTGATTTTCAGCATCAAGAGTTTTTCCCATGCAGTAAAATCAGTGCGAACTGCAACATGCAGAATGCCAGATCAGATGGTACTAACTTCTTTCTGCCACTAGGGTAGATTTTCTACTCGCGTGACAGCTTCCTTAATGTGAACAGCAGCTTTCTCATCACGAGTGGTCAGAACCTACTGCTCACATTCAGAAATCTCACTTGCACTCACCAACTTAGCAATTTCTCTTGCTCACCAACTTAACCTCAGCAAACGTCAGAAAAAACTCTGATCCGGATCACTTTGCAGATTTTTTTTAGAAATCCACATGGAGTGGGGAAAACTCAGTGAACTCTATAGGTGCAGCAGAATTCTTTGGCCACCACTAAAGTTAACCCAACTAGTTGTAAAAAATTATGATTGTAAAATTTCTGATTGTAAAAAGGAAAATGATACTGTATTGTCAAATTGGGTGGTGCATCTCCATTCTTCTTGGAATGTCCTTCACTCTTGGGTACCTGGATGAATCTGTTCGGTAGGTAAGCTGGACTCTTGAGCTTTCACCAAGTTTTTCTCATGCAGGAGAGACTAGGAGACAACCTCTGCTTTGATAAAAATAGAATCTGTATTATACAGTAAAGGAGAAGGACAAAAGGAAGCAAGGTAAGCTTCATGCGGAGTCAGAAGTCTACAAAAAAGACTCAGAGGTGTCAGTGCATCGATCCTTAATAAGTAAACTTACAAGTGGCGCGTATAGGTCTATGAACCTTTTGATTCGTATAGAGTGTTCTTACCATAGTTTTCATACAGAATCAATAATCAACACACAATAATCAATAACCATAAGACAAATCTACAATCATTGGAGGCAGTAATTTTCACAAACCATGACTCTTCAGCCATGAATAACCACACCTTGATTATACGTTTAGTAAGTTTATTTCCCTTTCGATAACAGTACTAAATCATGAATCTTAATCATCAACTCAAATCAAAACAATTTTAATAAAGCTTGTTAATCAGCAAGTCGCAGAAGACGTGACCTAATCAAAGCTTGAATCAAAGGACATTCCAAGGCATCAACACAAGACATTAGTTAAACCCAATTCAGCAAAACTATAACATCCATCAAGTTCAGCAAAATAGTCCTTCAACCATTTGTCTCTGTAATTTGTCAGTCGTCATGAGAGTAACCTCAGCTAACATGGATTAGCATCAGCATGTGGGGCTTCATGCAAAATAATTTAGAACACAAATTTGGAAAACATCTATCTAAGAAATGTATTACGTCAGCGCAGTTGGTATCTAGAAAGAAAAGGCATAAAAATGCAATTCAGCCATTGTTATATCTTACTATTCACGGTATGGGTCAGCAAGCAGAGTCTGTCTTTGTCCTCAGGTCATCAGTCGATCAGCAAAACATCAGGCTCTCAGTCTGAGAGTATGAGCAAAATGACAGAATCTCGAGTCTCTTCTTCTCAACAGCAGTCTGCCTAAATCGCCTTAAATCTGTATTGCAGTAAAATCTGAATAAGTCTCTCTCTGTCAAATTGTTATATCAAAGTTCCCCAAACCATCCCTCAATTTCCAATTGGTCAATTACTCGTACATTATTACACTACCCAATAATGTCCCTTTACCAAATCTATAAATTCTAATATTCCACAGTTCACATGTCGTTGATTGGTCTGCTTTACGATGTTCTCATCATTCGGCTCGTCAGGTATCAATTTTGTTGCATCTTCATCTCCAGTCAGTGTCTTCATTATTCATGTCCTGGGAAAGAACCCTTTGCACATTTTACACATAATTTGATGCTTTGAGAGAGGTCTCATCTCCTGTCCATCTGTTCCCATAGAAAGTTCATGCTTAGCATTTTATTAAAACAATGAGCATTTCACAGGTATTTCACTCTGTCAGCATTTTGCATTAAATGTTAAGAAATACAGCTTCTACATGAGGCCTGGCAAAACTAGGCCAAGACACTCGCTAAGTTAAGGCCTACACTTAATAAGCAAGGACATATTTCATAACCCTTAATATAACATATTACTGCATTCATCTAATACATTTTCAATATTTCATATGGATTAATATTTATTCAGTACATTTTGTGAACACTGGTGGCCATCCTTTGAGGTCACAATTTCAAATGTGCTTATTATTTTTCTCCGTTATTCATTTTTCTACATAAGTCATTATTCAAAATGTGTAACCATTCATTAATAATTTCTATTTAAGACATCTGCTTTAGCAATCCCTCCTCTGATGACTAAATGTGTCATCACACCAAATTTACTACCCAAAACTTTACAATTCTATCTCTTTGACATTTTGGGGGTCATTCTGACCTCGGCGGTAAAAGGCGCTTACTGCCGGTCAGAAGACCGCCATAACACCGCCGCGGTAAACCGCCACAGTCATTCTGACCCGCAACTTGCAAACCACCAAAAACCCGACATCCACAAAAGTCCGCCACACCAAAGGTCAGCGAAAAAATGGCGATGACCAAACCTCCACCGTCACGCCAACAGAAATACGCCCATGCCATTCCGACCCACAAATCCACGCAGCGCTCTTTCAAACGCGGTATTCCATTGGCAGTACACACCGCCGCGGTCAAAAAACACACACACAGAGAAAACTCAGCCACATTGGTCAGTTTGAAACACACACACCTGATACACATACTAACACCACTCCCACACACCCAACACAATATAAAACACACACCCACATCACCCACAAACCCCTACGACCCGAAATTTTTGATGAAGGCTAGAGAGAGAGCACGGAATAGACAATCCCACAACACAGAGGCACACAACACCATCACCCACACAGAATCCACGCACCAAACACCACACACCACCACACGCACCACACTCATCACCACAAACGCCACCCCACACCTCATCCACACCACTCCATGGCACCCCAAAGACACCCCAGGTTCACTGACGCAGAACTCAGGGTCATGGTGGAGGAAATAGTCTGTGTAGAGCCCCAGCTCTTCGGGGCACAGGTGCAGCACACCACAATTGCCAGGAAGATGGAGCTATGGCAAAGGATAGTGGACAGGGTCAACGCGGTGGGACAGCATCCACGCAATCGGGATGACATAAGGAAGCGCTGGAACGACCTACGGGGGAAGGTGCGTTACATGGTATCAAGGCACAACATTGCGGTGCAGAAGACTGGCGGCGGACCCCCACCCACTCCCCCAGAATTTACAGCATGGGAGGAGGAAGTCTTGCACATCCTGCATCCTGAGGGCCTCGCAGGAGTAGGCGGAGGAATGGACTCTGGTAAGTCAAATCTTCACTACTGCTTCCCACCCCCACCCCACCTGCATGCCAAATCATACCCCCACCCTCACCCCCACCCCCATCACACTAACTCCTTGCAAATGGCTCACCATCACAACCCACCCATCCCAACACCAAGCCCTGCATGCGACCACAAAGCATGGACACCCATCACCAAAGCATGCCCACTGCACACACACATCACCCCCACAAGCCACCCTCACAAAAGCCCCCACAAGGGAATGCCTACACTTGGGTACACGGACACCCACCCATCACACGAAATGCCACACACAGAAGCAATAACCATACCTTTATACCCCTGCAGGACCCGAACGCCACCACACCGCCACAGAGGGTCCAGAGATGTCCATCCCACCCCCAGAAGAGGCCCCCAGCGATGACAGCAGCTCTGTCTCCCTGGACCCAGATGACCAGCCCGGCCCATCGGGGACCTCTGGACAGTCGGTTCCCCACAGACAGCCACAGGCTACACCAGACCCAACCCCCTCTGGGAACACCAGCACAGCTCCCACCCAGCGGGCCCATGCCTCTGTCTCCAGGACACGTCAATCAGCGGTGTGTCCACCACTACAGGGCACCCAGGTTGACCCACCACCCCAACAACAACAGGGACCTGGGGGCAGTGGTAGTGGGCACACCGTCCAGGGGACAGAGGCCCAGGAACACAGGGGAACTGGGAGGGCTGCTGTGCGACAGGGGGGGGACAGGCCCAGGGAACCGACTCTCCAAGAGGCCCTCTCCTCCATCATGGGAGCTTACCACTCCCAGGAGACGATGGCGACGGTACTGGCCAGGTTCCAGGAGATCCAGGCACTGCAGGAGGAACGGTACATGGGGTTCAGAGAGGAACTGAGGAACATCGGTTCCGCAATCGGGACCATCGTCGTGGCCCTTAACCAGATAGTCACCACATTGCGGGACCATGTGGCACCCCAAAGGGCCCCTGTCACTAGCCCAGGCCAGGAACAGCCTACCACCTCCGCTGGCGCTAGTGGACAGGAGGCCCCCACACAACAACAGGCCACCAGAACATCACCTCCTGCAGAAGAAGAACCACCCCGCAAGCGGAACCTGAGATCTCACAAGAAGACAGAGTAGGATTGCAAGACCCCCGCCAGCATAAGATACCCCCTGATGTCATCCCACTGTCCCACATTGTCACCCTGTCCAACCTTTAACTGGCCCTGCTCCATCCTTCCACAGGCATATGGACAATGCACCTGTGCGACTGAGAACTGGACTCTGCCATGGACATTACTCCACCCCCACCCATCACCGTTTTACTATCATGTACCTATATGTAGCACTTAAAATAAATCACTTATTGCACTTAAAATAACAGGAGTCTTCTTGTATTCTTAACAAATGTATTACACATAACGGTGCAATAATGTCCAGTTACTTTGTGATGACAACATACCAATTTCAATAAGCTTTAGTCCATGGGCAAACAAAGCAGAAGTCACGCAGTGGGTCATACAGCTCTGAAAAGGGAAGGGAAAGTCACAAATCAGTTAACAGGAACTGGGGGGAAACACAGACAGTGGAGACGCATGAGGCCTTAAGTAAATGTAAAATGGCGTGGGTGATTCTTACCTGTGTGCTACTGAAAATATTGTTGTATGACTGTATCCCTGTTGTCCGTGTCGTCCCCGTCGTCTTCCTCCTCTTCACTCTCCACAGGCTCCACAGCTGCTACAACACCACCATCTGGACCATCCTCCTGCAGAAAAGGCACCTGGCGTCGCAAAGCAAGATTGTGAAGCATACAGCAGGCCACAATGATATGGCACACCTTCTTTGGTGAGTACATTAGGGATCCCCCTGTCATATGCAGGCACCTAAACCTGGCCTTCAGGACCCCGAAGGTCCTTTCTATGATCCTCCTAGTTCGCCCATGGGCCTCATTGTACCGTTCCTCTGCCCTGGTCCGGGGATTCCTCACTGGGGTCAGTAGCCACGACAGGTTGGGGTAACCAGAGTCACCAATTAGCCACACACGGTGTCTCTGTAGCTGTTCCATCACATAAGGGATGCTGCTATTTCGCATGACATACGCGTCATGCACTGACCCAGGGAACTTGGCATTTACATGGGAGATGTACTGGTCAGCCAAGCAGACCACCTGGACATTCATCGAATGATAACTTTTTCTTTTTCTGTACACCTGCTCACTTTCATTGGGGGGAACCAAAGCCACATGGGTCCCATCAATGGCACCAATGATGTTGGGGATATGTCCAAGGGCATAGAAATCACCCTTCACTGTAGCCAAATCGTCCACCTCAGGGAAAATAATGTAGCTCCGCATGTATTTCATCAGGGCAGACAACACTCTGGACAAAACCTTAGAAAACATAGGCTGAGACATCCCAGATGATATGGCCACTGTTGTCTGAAAAGACCCACTTGCTAAAAAATGGAGTACTGACAGAACCTGCACCAGAGGGGGAATCCCTGTGGGTTGGCGGATGGGGGACATCAGGTCTGGCTCCAGCTGGGCACATAGTTCATGTATAGTTGCTCTGTCAAGCCTGTATGTAAGTATGATATGTCGTTCTTCCATTGTCGAAAGGTCCACCAGCGGTCGGTACACGGGAGGATTCATCCTTCTCCTCGCAAGTCCCAGCGGACGGTGCCTAGGAAGGACAACATGGAGCACAGAGTCAAGCAACCCACAGGTTCGTTCACACAGCTTGCACAGTACACGAAGCGCTATGCATTGAAAGGCTTGTATGAGTGGCAAGGCAAGGCCTAGGCCTGTGTGACGCAGTAGAAATTCAGCCATGTGGGCCCTTGAAATGGCGGCTGCCTGACCTGTGAAGTGTGACAGTGGGATGTGAGGTCAATGCGCTGGCGTGGCACACCGTGGCGGTAGGCGGCCGAAGACCGCGGTGCTAAGCTGCATTGGTTAACATTGCACCCTATGGGTTTCAGTAGCCAATGAGGATGTGCACCTGCGGTCGCGGTACGCACCGCGGCGGTACGCAGCGCCGCGGGCGTGACCGACATTTTCTATCTGATTAATCACTCGAGACCTGATCATCCACAGGAGAGGACCGATACTGCAAGTGCTGCTGTGACCTCGGTCTGGGAGATACAATGGCTGCTGCGACTGGGGAAAGGGCCCCTGCCTTCACTTCTGAAGAATTGGAGAAACTTGTTGATGGGGTCCTCCCCCAGTATGCGCTACTCTACGGTCCTCCAGACCAACAGGTTAGTACACAGGGTGCACGTTGAATGGGCTATGCCTGTGTTGAGTGGGGTGTATGTACGATGGTGGGGAGGGGAGCGAATGAGGAGTGCAACGCACGAAAGATGAGAGCATGTGCCACATGGCAAGGTTGGGGAGGGGGGGGCCACTCACATTGACCAGGCAGAAAAGTGATGAGATTTCCTTTACCACCCTGTACATGTCACATAGGTCAGCGCCCATCAGAAGATCGACATTTGGCGTGCCATCGCCAAGGACGTCTGGGCCCTGGGGGTCCACAACAGACGGGGCACCCACTGCCGAAAGAGGTGGGAGGACATCCGCCGCGGGACCAGAAAGACCGCCGAGTCTCTGCTGGGGATGGCCTCCCAACGTAGAAGGGTGCCAGCCGCCAATTGACCCCCCTGATGTCCCGGATCCTGGCGGTGGCCTACCCCGATTTGGATGGGCGCGTGAGGACATCACAGAAGACACAAGGGGATGAGTATCAGCACATTCTGCTATCTTTGCGTGCAGTGAAGGTGTCTGGGTGGGGGAGGAGGGCTGTGGCTATCTCTAGGCCAGGGCGCATTCTGTAGGCTAGGCCCCTCCGTTAGGCATGGCCCTGTGCCCCCGCCCCCCACCTCTGTAGGGTGTCAAGTACAGCTATCCATGGTCCGGCCTCACCCATGTGTTCATTTGTCGTCCATAGACCTGTAGGCCTAGTCACAATAACTGAGTAGTGTACCCCGATTGCGCGGCCTAGTGCAGGGGGCTTCTGTGTCTGTCCTCTCCGACAACGGTGTTGCCAATGCATGCACTCAACCTGTCTTCATTTCTCCCCCCCCCCATTTTCTTTGTCTTCCTGTTCATGTGTGCAATAGCATCATCAGGCGGAGGAGAAGTGGCATCGGCGCACGAGGGAGCTGCATCTCACATGGCCCCGGAGGGCCATGCAACAGACTCCGAGTACACCAGTGAGACGGAGGGCGAGTGGAGCTCTACAGCGGGGACCCGTGGAGACGTCAGCGACACCGACACCGACACGTCCTCGGAAGGGAGCTCCCTTGCGGTGGCGGCAACATCCGTGCCCACTGCCACAACAGGTGCAGCCGCCACCCAGCGCACCAGCCCCGCCCTCCCAGCAGCCCCTCAGCGTTCGCCCCGTGCCCGCTCGGCCAGGAAGGCGGGCATCTCCTTCGCCCCAGGCACCTCAGGCCCTGCCCCAGTTACCCCTG
Source organism: Pleurodeles waltl (assembly GCF_031143425.1). Lineage (NCBI taxonomy): Eukaryota > Metazoa > Chordata > Amphibia > Caudata > Salamandridae > Pleurodeles > Pleurodeles waltl. The sequence continues at coordinate 848,284,372 of NC_090446.1, read as the reverse complement.
CTGCCCTCAGTGAGGAGGTCATTGACCTACTGCGGACGCTCATTGTTGGGCAGTCTACCATTTTGAATGCCATCCAGGGTGTAGAAAGGGAGGTGCATCAGAGCAATGCATACCTGGAGGGCATTCATTCGGGTCAGGCTGCCCATCAGCGATCGTTCAACGCTCTGGCCTCAGCACTGACGGCAGCCATTGTCCCTGTCTCCAGCCTCCCTCTTCTGACTCCCTCCACCCAGTCTCCTGTTCCTCTGCCTATCCCATCCACACCATCAGACCAGCCTGCACACACCTCTACACCCAAGGGCAGCTCATCCAGACATAAGCACCACAGATCCCACAAGCACTCACCCAAGCAACATCCAGATGCAGACATGCCAACAGTCACTACCACCTCTGTGTCCCCCACCTCCTCATCTCCCTCCTCCCTCCCTGTGACGTCTCCACTCACACCTGCATGCACACCACCATCAGCCAGTACTTCCATCACCAGCACATCCTCCATTACAGTCCGCACACGTGCAGTCACCACCCCCACTGCCATCTACACGTCCCCTGTGTCCTCTCCCAGTGTGTCTGTCACCCCCTCTTCCAAACCACACAAACGCAGGGTGCCACCCACCCAACAGCCATCCACCTCACGACAGCCTCCGTCACAAGCACCTGCACCCAAAGACAGCACACTTGACTCTCCTACAACCACATCCTCTTCCTCCACTCCCATACCCACTACACCTACCCGTCCCTGTCCTTCCCAAGTGCTTTTCCTTTCCAACCTTGAGCTCGTTCCAATCACCGACCCACCCCCTCCATCTGGTAAGAGTCAAAAAAGCACCTCAGCCACCACCAGCCCTGCATCTACTATGACCATAGTGCAGGGCTATTAGAGTCCACCAGCTCCTAGGGCAGGAACATCGGCCAGCAGCAAGGGGACAGCCAGCCCACCCCCTGGGAAGAGGACAAAAAAAACTAAAGGCCGGCGCGACAAGCCTGAGACGGCTGCCACCAAGGACAGTAGCCTTGCCCCGTCACCTGCCACATCATCAAAGGGAGGCAAGGGCCACAGAGCTTCAGCGAAGGAGGGCAAGGGCAGCAGGGCGGAGAATTCAGGCAGCAGGCGAGCTGCCCAGGAGGGCCCCACCAGCCCCATTCCGGTTGTGACGGACGACACCCACGGGCCCAGGGCTCCATCACAGGAGGGCCCGCGACCGCAAGGTCGGATGGCGACTGAGCGGGAAGTCTTGGCCAGGTCTGGCTCCCTAGAAACACAGGACAAGCACCGCTGAACAGGGCCCCGCCGTGACAAGAACCGCTGAACAGGGCCCCGCCGTGAGAAGCACCGCTGAACAGGGCCCCGCCGTGATAAGAACCGCTGAACAGGGCCCCGCCGTGAGAAGCACCGCTGAACAGGGGCCCGCCGTGACAAGAACCGCTAAACAGGGCCCGCCGTGAGAAGCACCACTGAACAGGGCCCCGCCGTGACAAGAACCGCTGAACAGGGCCCCGCCGTGAGAAGAACCGCTGAACAGGGCCCCGCCGTGAGAAGAACAGCTGAACAGAGGCCCGCCGTGAGAAGCACCGCTGAACAGGGGCCCGCCGTGACAAGAACCGCTGAACAGGGCCCCGCCGTGAGAAGCACCGCTGAACAGGGGCCCGCCGTGACAAGAACCGCTCCGCTGGGCCCTGCCGTGAGAAGCACCGCTGAACAGGGCCCGCCGTGAGAAGCACCGCTGAACAGGGCCCCGCCGTGACAAGAACCACTGAACAGGGCCCCGCCGTGAGAAGCACCGCTGAACAGGGGCCCGCCGTGAGAAGCACCGCTGAAGAGGGGCCCACTGTGACAAGAACCGCTGAACAGGGCCCCGCCGTGAGAAGCACCGCTGAACAGGGGCCCGCCGTGACAAGAACCGCTGAACAGGGCCCCGCCGTGAAAAGCACCGCTGAACAGGGCCCCGCCGTGAGAAGAACCGCTGAACAGGGCCCGCCGTGAGAAGCACCGCTTAACAGGGGCCCGCCGTGAGAAGCACCGCTGAACAGGGGCCCGCCGTGACAAGAACGGCTCCGCTGGGCCCTTCCTGTCAAGCCCCGCTCCGCTGGGCCCTTCATCTCAAGCACCGCTCCGCTGGGCCGTTCATCTCAAGCACCGCTCCGCTGGGCCCTTCCTGTCAAGGCCCGCTCCGCTGGGACCTTCATCTCAAGCACCGCTCCGCTGGGCACCGCCGTCTCAAGCACCGCTCCGCTGGGCCCTTCATCTCAAGCCCCGCTCCGCTGGGCCCTTCATCTCAAGCACCGCTCCGCTGGGCCCTTCATCTCAAGCACCGCTCCGCTGGGCCCTTCCTGTCAAGGCCCGCTCAGCTGGGCCCTTCATCTCAAGCACCGCTCCGCTGGGCACCGCCGTCTCAAGCACCGCTCCGCTGGGCCCTTCATCTCAAGCACCGCTCCGCTGGGCCCTTCCTGTCAAGCACCGCTCCGCTTTCCACCGCCGTCTCAAGCACCGCTCTGCTGGGTCCTTCATCTCAAGCACCGCTCCGCTGGGCCCTTCCTGTCAAGGCCCGCTCCGCTGGGCCCTTCATCTCAAGCACCGCTCTGCTGGGCACCGCCGTCTCAAGCACCGCTCCGCTGGGCCCTTCCTGTCAAGCACCGCTCCACTGGCCACCGCCGTCTCAAGCACCGCTCCGCTGGGCACCGCCGTCTCAAGCACCGCTCCGCTGGGCCCTTCATCTCAAGCAACGCTCCGCTGGGCCCTTCATCTCAAGCAACGCTCCGCTGGCCACCGCCGTCTCAAGCACCGCTCCGCTGGGCCCTTCCTGTCAAGGCCCACTCCGCTGGGCCCTTCATCTCAAGCACCACTCCGCTGGGCACCGCCGTCTCAAGCACCGCTCCGCTGGGCCCTTCCTGTCAAGGCCCGCTCCGCTGGGCCCTTCATCTCAAGCACCGCTCCGCTGGGCACCGCCGTCTCAAGCACCGCTCCGCTGGGCCCTTCCTGTCAAGCACCGCTCCGCTGGCCACCGCCGTCTCAAGCACCGCTCCGCTGGGCCCTTCCTGTCAAGCACCGCTCCGCTGGGCAAAGCCGTCTCAAGCACCGCTCCGCTGGGCCCTTCCTGTCAAGCACCGCTCCGCTGGGCAACGTTGTCTCAAGCACCGCTGGCCCATTGACAGTGCCGGTTCTGTGTCGAGCAGGGCTTCACGAAGCACTCTGGGCACCATGCCTCCTCCATTAACAGTGGAGTCGGTAATCCATCTGATGGACTGTGGCTTGGCACTTCCCAGGATGTAACAGTGGGCAAGCCACACACTGTAGAGACTTGTGAGACTGTCGCTTTGCACTCCCCAGGATGGCACAGTGGGCAAGCCACCCACTGTAGAGACTTGTGAGATTGTGGCTTTGCACTCCCCAGGATTGGACAGTGGGCATGGAGACCCCTCGTGGATCTGGCGTCGTGGACTCATGTGGCTGAGGTGCCCCCCCTTCCCTTCCCCCTGAGGTGCCTGTAGTTTTATCATCTGATGCCCCAGCAGTGTTCTCTCCAATGGTATCTGGTCTCCTGTGTGGGCTTTGCCCATGTGTTTGTGCACATTGGCCCACGGACTATGGAACTTTGACAGAATGGGCAGGACTTATTGCCTATGTATATATTTTTAACTATGTTCATTCCTTATTTTGTATCTTTCATATTGCATATTTACCATAACTTCAATTGAGCTATTTATACATATATTTTATAGATCATTTTAATTGTGTCTTTGCATTATTCCGGTGGGTTTGGGGGTGTCACTCTGACTTGTTGCTCTGCATTGGGGTGTAGGTATTTGGGGTGGGGGGGTGGGTGTATGGCGTATGGGTGTGCCCGTAAGCTTTCCTCCTCCCCCCTCCCCTGTGTCGTAGGTGCAGTACTCACCGTTGCCGTCTGCGCTGGCGTTCGTACTCCTGGTAGATGAGCAGGTAGACAATAGCTGGTAGGATGTTTAATTCGGGTTCCATGCTGTCCTCCTTCCTTGTGGAGTGTGTAGAGGTGAGCGTTTTCCCGTTCGTAGTCTGTTTCCACCGTGTTTTTGTCGGCGGGGCTCCCGCCCTGGAAAAGGTGGCGGATTGGTGAGTTGTGATAGGGTGGGCGGTACATTGTCTGCCGCCTGCCTGTTGGCGGTGACCGCCACGCTGTTTGTCTGTCCCGCCGTGGCGGTCGGAGTGTTAAAGTGGCGGGCCGTGTTGGCGGTTCCCGCCAGGGTCAGAATTCCATTTTTTTGACCGCCTGCCTGTTGGCGGGTTGGCCCCCGCTTTATCACCGACCGCCAGGGTTGGAATGACCCCCTTTGTCTTCTCCATGAATTTTCCCTAAAGATACTTTCCCTTTTCCTTTCTTCCCTCCTCTTATTATTTTTAGACCTTTTTAATTTGTTCTTTTGCACATTTTACAAAATCCCAATATTCCTAATAAGCAACCTATGACAATTAATATTCCCTGTATGATTTTCAGTAGTACCCCATTCCAAATACTACTAATCCAATTTCCCACTGAAGCAAACCTCTTACCAACCTTTTCCAAAACACCTGGGCCCATATTTATAATTTTTGACGCAAAACAGCGCTAACGCAGTTTTGCGCCAAAAAAATTAGCGCCGGCTAACGCCATTCTGAAGCGCCATGCGGGCGCCGTATTTATTGAATGGCGTTAGCCGGCGTTAGCCGACCGGCGCTGCCAGGTGTGCGTGAAAAAAAACGACGTACACCAGGCAGCGCCGGCGTAGGGAAAAATGGCGTTTGGGCGTCCAAAAATGGGGCAAGTCAGGCTGAGGCAAAAAAATCGTCTTAACCCGATTTGCGCCATTTTTTTTTGGCGCCCAGACGCCATTTACATGACTCCTGTCTTAGCAAAGACAGGAGTCATGCCCCCTTGCCCAATGGCCATGCCCTGGTGACTTCTGTCCCCTGGGCATGGTCATTGGGCATAGTGGCATGTAGGGGGGCAAAAATCAGGCCCCCCTATGCCTCAATTTTTTTTTTTTTTAAATACTTACCACAACTTACCTTTTCTTCCCTGGGATGGGTCCCTCCATCCTTGGGTGTCCTCCTGGGGTGGGCAAGGGTGGCAGGGGGTGTCCCTGGGGGCAGGGGAGGGCACCTCTGGGCTCATTCTGAGCCCACAGGTCCCTTAACGCCTGCCCTGACCCAGGCGTTAAAAAGAGGCGCAAATGCGGGGTTCTTTGCCCCGCCCACTCCCGGGCGTGATTTTTGCCCGGGAGTATAAATACCACGCACATGCCTGGGAGTCATTTTTTAAGACGGGAACGCCTACCTTGCATCTCATTAACGCAAGGAAGGTGTTCACGCCAAAAAATGACGCTAACTCCATGAACTTTGGCGCTTGACGCGTCTAGCGCCAAAGTATAAATATGGAGTTAGTTTTGCGTCGAATTTGCGTCGAAAAAAACGACGCAAATTCGGCGCAAACGGAGTATAAATATGCCCCCTGGTTCTTTCAACTCCTTCAAATCACTACTTGCGTTAGTCAGATTAGTAAGTAAGTCACTTATTTCTTTACTGTTGTTAGGAATGTAAGAGTAGCAATGCCTAGAGTTAATCATTTTACAGACTCCACCACTTTTTGCTAAAAGAATGTAAAAAGCAGACGATTTTGAAGAGTCATAGCTCTATCCGCAGCCAATTCAGTATTTATAATGAGTATAGCCCGTGAAAGGTTTGTCAGCATGTTATCCACAATAGTAGACAACTTTTGAATCTTAATTGAATTTAGGATGACTCCCATTGAAGGAATCACCGCACCAAATATATCTCCCACTATCGCAGAAGAGGTTTCCCGCCTCTGTCTTTTACGATGTAATTCTATCAATTTCAGAAACTTTTTCAAACCCTCCTTCTGGTAAATCTTTAGGAATACTATCCACAAATAACATGTTCCCTACCATCCTCTTGGAAGACGGTAATAAGCATTAAGTCCACAAATATAATAGATCCCTGGAATTGCAGGGTCCTGCCCATTCAACATAAATGTCCCTTTACTCTGAAACAAATACACATGCCTACATTCAATCACACCCACAAATAAAGTGTCAGTGCGCGATGTAGGACTATATATACGAAGCTTCCCTACGTGTAATGCATCTAAAGCTAATTTCCCTTGTGTTTTAATTGCAGTGTGAGCATAATCACAATCCTTTTCTCTAAGCCTTTTTCAGATTTTTCTTTCAATGCCTTTCTCCTGTTATCACTGTGATCTAAGAAGCTTTTCTCTAAAGGTGTAAGCAAGCATGTGAGATTATTTTTATGAGCATAAGCGGTCCCAAACGTTAGTGTAAGTTCAAAGAATCCTCTAACTAATTCATGTCTTTATCCTGTGCTACTCTACTCAAATACCTAATAATTGGAACAAACGGAAACACAACATCGTGATTAGAGTAAAAATATTGGATGTACTCCTGATTATAGAATCTTGTCAGTAACAGACTACAACTTATTCCATATGTTAGTGGAAGAACGTGGTAAGTGACTCCTTCCTCGACTGATGAAAGAATCTTCGTACACACAAGATAATCCTTTGCATCCATCGTCTCAACATACTCACTTAATAAGTGATAGAAAACATTAGAAGAAAGTTCTCCTTGAACATTAGTAAAGTCATGCAAATACTTCTCATCTAACTTAAGTCTTTCTAAAGCCGTCAATGTAGTAGTCTCTAAAGCCGAAGTATGGTTGGCTCCTTTTGCTTCAAGAACAGACATACCCACAATCAACACTATAAACATTATCCCACACATAATTGCCAAACCAATGTTCATATGTTTACAGTGCCTAACATCCCTAATTTGCTTATCTACATCAGCCGTGATCTATAAAGAATCAGAAAGCAGAAGTAACTTTAGAAAAATGCAGCAAAATCAAAAATAGTCAATTCTTTCAGAAGCATAGTTTCACTTCCAGGAACCCTTCTCCTAGTCAAATTCGGTTAGCAGCTTTGTCAAACTCATTTTCAAATGTCAAATCAGGTTATCAATGTTTTATCCGGTTATTTCATCAGTCTGTTTCTCAAAATATGTCTTAGATTGTTTCAATAGTTCAGTTCATCACTTTTCTTCAGGTCACTTCAAAATACTCACTCAGAACTTCCCTATCAAAACAAAAAGACATAAACTTCTGTTACCATTTGTTTGTATTTGCATATGCCCATTCAGGATATCCATATCGTTGACTTGCTATTCTCTTTCTTTTCAACTTTTGATCACCATTCAACTCTCCTTCACTTAATTCTTTCTTTCTCGTGGTGTCTACTTCTTCCTCTATTGTTGGTTCGACAATCACTTCTTTCCTTTTCTCCACTAGTTAATTTGGCGACCTATTTCCTTTTCATATACCTTCTGTTAGTATTCTCTTCAGGACTGGAATCTAAGCCTTTTCTTTCTCGGTGGTGTTTTCTCTTGATGGACCTGCAACATGTTCTGGAGGAGTCAGATCACCTTGACTTTGATCCAGCTCAACTCCTTCCCCTTCTTGGTCTGGAACTTGCTCTGTTTGTCTCTCAGAATCATCTGCTTCTGGGAGAGCCCTCTCAGTACTTCGCTCTGCTGCTGATTCAGTTGCAATAGGTTCCTCAGCACCCTCCTGGAGGTCTTCACTTTTGTCTCTCACAGGGGTGATAGAACCGTCCTCAATAAGCTCAGGTTCAACTTCAGTTCTTCCTTTGCTCCTTTTCCTGTTCTGGTGCTGCAATTCGTCTCACAGTTGTTGATACTCTCAACAACGCTTCTTCATGATCTAGTGGACATGCCACTTTCTTTGAGTGACTTGCGTGAATCCAGTTCGAGATCCCAGCACACTTCACCGCTGTGGTAGTCGTAAGAACCACTTGTTATGGTCCCTTTCAACGAGGCTCCAAGCACGTCTTGCGAACATGTTTTCTGACAACAACCCAGTCGCCAGCTCTCAGGTTGTGTCCTGGATTGTGGATCAGTGGCAGTGTGGTGGCCTCCACCTGTTGAGAGACATCAGCCAGACCCTTGCAGTAATCGAACACCATATCATCGATAATGTTTACAAGTGCATTTGCTGGAACTGCTGGCAACCTTATTGCTCTGCCCATGAGAATCTCCTGGGGCGACAATCCTGCTATCATTTCTCCGTATACGGTAGGTTTCAATCCAATGACTAAAAATGCACACAATCACCAACACATATCTCAAACCTCCACATGCAGGCATCTCAATGAAATCCAATTGCAATCTCCTGAATGGACTTCCTTCTCTTCCAATGTGGCTCAAATTTACCACTGTCCCTTTCCCCGCATTTAATTGCTGACAATTGACACATCAATGGCATACTGCTTCAGATGCCTGTCTAAACTTGGGGTTGAACCAGTCAATTTTGAACAGACGAACCATGGCATCCCTCCCAATGTGTGCCTGACCATGATAATACCTTGCCATCTGGGACAACAAGCTATTTGGCAAAACCATCTGACCCTGCTCAGATACCCGCAACTCATCCTGTCTTTGAACACATTTAATTTTGCTCCACGACCTTTTCTCTTCTTTGTCGACATAACTCTGCAGTGTTTTTAACTCCTCTAATGTATCAACCACTTTTAATGCAAAGCTTGTAGATGTAGTGTCTTCTTCAGATAACAATTCCCACTTTTCTTTAAAGGATTTACAATTCAATGCACAAAACCTTGCGACTTGATCCGCATATCCATTTCCCAAGGACACGTAGTCCTGTGACTTTAGATATGCACTGCATTTCACCACAGCAATTTCTTCTGGCAGTTGAATCTCATATAATAACTCCCTTATTCTCTCACCATGTCTCACTGGTGACTCAATAGAGGTCAGGACACCTCTCTGTGACCACAGTTGACCAAAATCATGAACTATTCCGAATCCGTACTGGCTATCCGTGTAAATGGTGACTCTCAATCGAGCAGAAACATGGCACGCCCTAGTAAGAGTGACCAATTCCACTACCTGAGCAGAATACACTCCTTGAAGCCAGGAAGCTTCTAAGGTACCTGTAAATGTGCACACTGCATATCCTGCTCTCAGTGTCCCTGTACTGTCTCTCAGACAAGAACCATTGACAAAAGCAATTTGGTCATTTTCTTCCAATCAGGTATCTCTAATGTCAGGTCTCGGTTTTGTGTACAACTCAGTTACTTTGAGACAATGATGTTCAACATCTTCCTCTTTCGCAATTTCAGTAGTATCACTTGGAAGTAAAGTTGCTGGATTCAGCACTGCACATCTTTTCAGTGTCACATTTGGAGCACCCAAAATACTCGTCTCATACCTAGTCAGTCTAGCACCAGTCAATATTGGGTTTTCGTCCTTGTCAGTAAAATCTCAATCGAGTGAGGGACATTACAGTCAGGGGATATCCCATCACTACTCCTTCACACTGTGAAAGACTCTGACCAACTGCGGTAATGGCTCGCAAACAACCTGGTAAGGCTGCTGCAACTGGGTCCAAAGTAGCTGAAAAATATGCTACTGGGCGATGAGCACCTCCATAGATCTGTGTCAAAACAGACAATGAACATGCATCACACTCATGACAAAACAATGTGAATGGCTTTGTGTAGTCAGGTATACCCAACGCTGGAGCTCTGCACAAACTCAGTGAACGCTTTCATCTGATCTTCATCTAATGCTATGGGGTCTGTGACATCCTTATGGGTCAACTTCTGCAATGGTTTTGAGATTTCCGAAAAATTCGGAATCCATTGGTGACTATAACCCACCATTCCCAGGAACATCCTAACATCTCTCTGTGAAGTCAGGGGATTTATCTGCAGTTTCATTGTGATCCACTCTCTGGATATTTTCCTCGACCCTTTCTCAATTTGGTGACCTAAATACTTCACTACTTTCTGACAGTACTGCAACTTCAATGGTGACACTTTATGACCAAATTTTCCCAAATGATTCAATAGGGCAATCGAGTTGTACTTACACTCGTCCCTTGTCCTTGATGCAATCAATAAATCATCAATGTACTCCACCAGAGTCGATTGGAAAGGTAATTCTAATGACTCCAAATACTTTTTCAAGATCTGATTAAACAAGGATGGTGACTCCTTGTACCATTCAGGAAGTCTACACCAGCAGTAGACTTGATCTAGGATTTTCAAACTGAAGAGATATTGACTATCATCATGAAGAGGCACAAAGAAGAACGCTTTTAACAAATCAACCACTGTGAACCACTCTGCATCACATGGAATCTGAAACATTACTACAGCTGGGTTGGGCACTATGGGACAACACTCGACCACTATGTCATTTATTTTTTTCAAATCTTGAACAATTCTGACTTTCCCACAAGGCTTCTTCAAACCCATTATCGGTGAATTGCATGGGCTGCTCAGCACCTCCTTCAAAACTCCCTGCTTCACAAAATCTGCAATTACGTGAGCCCCTTTCATCAAGACATCTTGTGGCATATTGTACTGGGAAAGCTGCAGAAACTCTGCATTCAGCTTTAAGGTGACCTTAATCGGCTCCACTCCTTTGATTAAACCCACTTCTTTCCATGTCAAATCCCACACATTCTCTTGCACTGTTCCCTGCAAATCAGAATTAAGCTCTTTTACTGTGAACATCAGGAAAAATTCAAACAAGGGATACTCTTCATTTGTAATCTCACACTTGGGTTCTGGGGCTGGGTCTTCCTCATCATCACTATTTGTCTGGATCTCAATTCCATCAGTTGAACAAGTAATCAAACACTTTGGGCCTCATTATGACCCTGGCGGCCGGCGGTAAGCTGGCTGTAACACTGCCAATAGGCTGGCGGTGTTCCGTCAGCTATTATGACTGTGTTGCAATAGCCACAGCCATACTGCCGGCCCCTCCACTATACCACCAGGCTTCTGCCTGGCAGTCATAATCCCCAGGGTAGCGGTGTAAACACCGCTATGGAAAGTCTGGCAGTAAGGGGGACTTGGGGTGCCCCTAGGAGCCCCTGCACTGCCCATGCACTTGGCATTTTGGACAGTGGAATGCGCGACGGGTGCTACTGCACCAGCTGCATATCAGCATTGCCGCCTGCTCTATTATGACCCAGCAGCAATGTTGATGTGACTCTTCCGCTGGGCCAGTGGACGGTAAGACTGTTACCATCCACTGGCCCAGCAGAAAATTCAAAATAGGGAGCAAGAAATAACGCCAGGCAGTATTCTGGCGCCCACAGCCTTGACGGTCTTCTGTGAAGACACCAAGCTTGTAATAATGGCCTTTGTCTTACACAGTAAGTCCCTTCTGAGTAAGGATACCGGGTTTGAATCACAGAATACAAACTTATGCAGTCCCTGGAAATTGCCAATCTCAACTTGCCCTGGATCTGTAATTGGATTTGTCAAATACTGATTCACTATTCCTACAAATTGAACTGTTCGACCCGAAAGGAGTAAATTCAGAACTTTTGCACTTCTCACTGTAGAGCATGTAGCTCCTGTGTTTACCAAAAATGAGACTCTTTGACCCATAACCTTCCCTCTCACATAGGGTCCTCTCTGAACCACTTCTAAGGAAGCTGCAAACACACATGGCCCCTCATCTGAACTATCATTCATCCAGTCACCAATTATTTCATTCTCACTATGTAACAGGAATTGGTGTACTGCATTACTATTGTTTTGTTTCTGACCTGTGACTTGTTGAGAAAGCATCATCTGATGCTGCTCCATCGGGGCTTGAGGTATCTGCATTTGCTGTTTAGGTACCATGGTAACCTGCTGCAGCATCGGCTGCAACTGTGACACTTGTGCACAGTGCATTTGCACCTGTTGCATGGGCTGAAAATTCTGCATTTGTTTCACAATATTATGGAAATTTGGAATAGAACCCCTTAATCTTGGTCCTCTCATAGACTGAAATGCATTGACGTCATTATTTTGCTGAGCAACATCCTCTTGCACCATCATCGGATACTCCCGCTTCCAGTGTCCCACGGCCGCGCAGATGTGACACAGCAATAACTTCTTTATTCCCTGCACATCATTCTGAACCACTACAGTATTGAAATCCGCAACACGATTCATATTGCCTCTGTGATCTCTACCTCTTATCTCAGGCTAGAACATGACATTTCCCTGCTGCTGTGGCATCTGTTGTACAAAAGTCCCCTGTACTCCTGTTTGAGCTGCCTAAATCTGCATCACCATTGCTTTCTCTTTCAACTTTTTCTGCTTCAATTCAATCTCATCACTACAGTACACAACACCTCATCAATCAGCTTCGCCTGCCAGCAAATCAAATGACTCTTAATCATCTGACCTATTTCAGGTCTCAGTTCCTCCAGAAACCTAAACACAAAATGCAGCATGCCTTTCGGCTCAAGTTCTTCCTTGCCACTATACACCTTGAATGCCTTCAACAATCTCTCATAGTACGCATATATTGATTCCTTCACCTCCTGCACTGTCCTTTCAATTCTCTGCCAATCAATGTTTTAGGGTGAAATCCACATCTTCAGGAACTCAATCACCTTATATTAATGTTTCATCACTTCAGCAGAAGGTGCACCTGTATGCTTATCCCTCTCTTGCTCACTTGTCGGCCAATCTACAGCTCTCTTACACTCGACCCACAAGTCTGCCGGAACCACTACCTCCAGTAAGGTATTCAAATCTTTCCACAAACATTTAGAGAGCTTCACAAATATGTCCGTCTGCTGATACCACTCTACCGGCTTTTCCTCAGCTTTGGATAATCATTTGTGAATGACAGAATATCACTCCTATGCCAAGGGACATGAACAAACTGTTCCCCTCGGATTGCTCCCATCTGTAAAATCTTTCCTGGATCCTTGCCCTGTTGTATATTCTCAGGCACCTCTATAGAATGTTGTTTCCTTTTATCTTTCTTCTTTACCCATCTGCCTTCCCACTTCTCTAATGCTCCCCAAACCTGAGCTCTCTGCAGTAATTCCTTGAGGTGTGCCTTCATTCCGGCTGTCCTCATGTGTTCAAAATCCTTTGCCTCAAAATCCAATCTGTAGCTTCTCTTCAGATGCTTGGTTTTCTCAATTTCTATGTCATGCTTCTCTGCCAAGCCTGCTAATCTCTGATGTACCTTGCTCACTTCTTTTGTTATTTTCAGGCTTAAGTATCTCAACTCTCCCTCTGTGTAGGACTCTAATCTATTCATAACCATTGTGCCCTCTTCCAGTTCATTTGCTTCCATGCTTAGTCTGACACAATTGATCTGCTCTTCACCCTTGGAAGCATTCTGCAGAGTATTCAGCTTGTCCAACCATTCAGTCAACTGCTGAGCTGTAGGTCCCTGTCACAAAATGTTACTTGTGTTCATCGGTGACACCTGCTGTACCACTGCACTTTATGCCTGTGGTGTCAATAATTTCAGGCTCTGACCTGCACTAGGTCCATTTACAGCATCCAGAAGTGCAATGAGTGGACTGAGATCTAACAATGATCTTGACCCATTAAAGTTCTGGCCTGTAGAAGAGACTACCTGCACTTGTTCATTTGGTCCCCTCCTCACTAGACTCTGGGACATCTCCCCCTGCTCACTCTCGTCTGGTTTCTTCTGCGCAAATAATGATACCGCTGGATTACCAGTAATTGGCAGTGATATTGCATCTGAGGCTGCTCTAGCCCCTGAACATTGTGGGAGAATAACTCCAATGCTCTGATTCATAATTGGTGTCAAGTTCGACTGTGGTCCTGTCATTCGTCTAAACCTCGGCATTCACTGGGGCAACAGAATCGGAGTCAGCTCAGTCTGAACCAACAGTGGTCTTGGAACCACTTGCTTCGTAGGTATCACTAAATTCGAAGTTGTCTCTAAGACAGGTACGTCTGGATAGATTCTCTGGGTGGCGGATGCATCTGTTCCTGAACTACTGAAGTAGTCAACACAATAGGTCCTTGCTCCACACCCTGTGTCTGACTAGTAATAATCTTTATTGGACTCACTGTCCCCATTGCCTGTGCTGGGGCTGTTGCATCAACACTAGTACTTGGACCATCATCATGCACCGAATACGGTGGTGGTCACTCTCTCAGTATCTGTGTAACAAGATCTTCAGTCCTCCTCTACTATAGAAGGCTTTCTTGCTTCCTTAATCTCAGACAAACCCCTATTACACTTTCTTGCTGTGTTCTTTCTTTCTGTCTCATCTTCCTGCGTAATTCCTGGAAATAACTTAACATCCTGCATCACTGCTCTCCATTTCTTCTGCTCCCAATCCCATCTTGCCTCTGCTAGTGGCTTCTCTACCTTTCTCACTCTCCTCTCAAATTTCATTTGCTGTTGCTGTCTAGCTACCAGCTTTCAAACTGCTAATGCCTCAAACTGTGGTGTCTCGGAAGGGGCTTTGATTCATATAGCGCCAGCCGCAATTTTTCCAAAATTCTCAATTTGAACGTCCCATTCTCAGGAAACGCTAAGCTTCCATTTTTCTCTGTCAACTTGCACCACTGCGTCAACCAAAGACAGGGCACAATAGCTCGCTCCTCCATTACAATGTAAGCCAGAGTATTCTCTGGCAGTGTAGGCTCTCCTACGCTTGCTTTAATGTAAGTATCTCCCTTTAGGGCACTCTTTAACGCCTTGATAAACTTCATCTTTTCTACTTTTTATTTATTTAAATTCCGATTAGGAAATTACTTTTACTCACAAGATGCCTTTATCCCATGTTCTCAACCAATTGCCTCTCACAGATGACTGCCAATCCGTGAGCGACCTTTCTCACTAACCGACCTATCCCAGCGCGGCTCCAATGATGTCACACCGACACACACTGTGACTGACAAAGTCTTGCGGCTCGTCCTCCTAAACTCCAATTCACACAAAACTAATGCAAACTATCACAAAAACTAACCAAAATCCAATAACCAGAAACAAATCTGCTAGTTTACTACAGGATGGTATTAGAATTGCTTCAGAAACCTTATGGATTTTCACTGACAGCCCTCTCACTCATGCAGCTATTCCTCTTTCTCGGTCTCCCAGATTCGCAAGTAAAATTTGACCTCCACATTTTACTCTAAACTGATCAAAGGGTCTGTCCTGGTGCACATAGGACCAAATCTCAGTTGAAATTTTCTTCTTACCCACTTTAACTCACACACTGACTCGTTGACCACGCCCGATCAACCTACTAAACCAGACAAATTACAACATATAACAAAGTGTCTCATACACTTTTCCAATATGCTCGGGAGTCTTAGACCACGCAGGGTCCGCACATCAACAACCATGTGGACAATTTTTGAGCACAAAGCACCACACACATATGAAGTTTGATGACTTCCCTACTCTCATACTGTGGAGTACGCGCATTCCTACTAAAACTTCATCTGGAGTATGCAGACTCCCTAAATTCCCTCACATGCATCACAATTCACCTGCGAATTTCATAAGCCGTGCAAACGCAACCTATCCCTCTCACTCTATCACTGAAACGCCGGGAACATACTCAACACTACTAGCAGGATCCAGGATGTGGGAAAGTCATTTCTGTGCTTAAGGGAACATCATTCTCTCTATAAACGCCATTTAAAAAAACTAAATCCAAGTTTCAATAATACTGAATTTTCAAACTCATCAATCTTCAAACTATTACCATAACTATGAACACCTGTCCATTAGTCTCCTAACACAACTGTCAACACCTGTCCCTCTGTTTCGAACACCTATGGCAAGCCCCTATAGAAACTAACCATCAGTGCTACCATAACTGTCAGCGCATTGGTCCTTAATAAGTAAACTTACAAGTGGCGCATGTAGGTCGATTAACCTTTTAATTCGTATAGGGTGTTCTTACCATAGTTTCGTACAGAATCAATAATCAACACACAATAATCAATAACCATTAGACAAATCTACAATCAATGGAGGCAGTAATTTTCACACACCATGACTCTTCAGCCATGAATAACCACACCTTGATTATAAGTTTAGTAAGTTTATTTCCTTTTCGTTAACAATACTAAGTCATGAATCTTAATCGTCAACTCAAATCAAAACAATTTTAATAACGCTTGTTAATCAGCAAGCCGCAGAAGACGTGACCTAATCAAAGCTAGAATCAAAAGACATTCTAAGGCATCAACATAAGGCATTAGTAAAACCCAATTCAGCAAAACTATGACATCCATCAAGTTCAGCAAAATAGTCTGTCAACCATTTGTCTCTGTAATTTGTCAGTCGTCATGAGAGTAACCTCAGCTAACACAATTTAGCATCAGCATGTGGGACTTCATGCAAAATAATTTAGAACACAAATCTGGAAAACATCTATCTAAGAAAAGTATTAAGTTAGAGCAGTTGGTACCTAGAAAGAATAGGCATAAAAATGCAATTAACTCATTGTCATATCTACCTCTCCACAGTATGGGTCAGGAAGCAGAATCAGTCTTCATCCTCAGTTCATCAGTCGATCAGCAAAACATCAGGCTCTCAGTCAGAGAGTATGAGCAAAATGACAGACTCTCGAGTCTCTTCTTCTCAACAGCAGTCTGCCTAAATCTCCTCAAATCTGTATCGCAGTAAAATCTGAATAAGTCTCTCTCTGTCACGTTCCCCAAACCATCCCTCAATTTCCAATTGGTCAATTAATTGTATGTTATTACTCTACCTAATAATGTCCCTTCACCAAATCTATAAATTCTAATATTTCACAGTTCACATGTCGTTGATTGGTCTGCTTTACGATGTTCTCCTCATCCGGCTCGTCAGGTATCAATTTTGTTGCATCTTCGTCTCCAGTCAGTGTCTTCATTGTTTGCGTCTTAGGAAAGTACCCTTTGCACATTTTCCACATAATTTATTACTTTGCGAGAGGTCTCATCTCCTGTCCGTCGGTTCCCATAGAAAGTTTCTGCCAAGCATTTTATTAAAACAATGAGCATTTCACAGTTAGTTCACTCTGTCAGCATTTTAGAAATACAGCTTCTACATGAGGCCTGGCAAAACTAGGCCAAGACACTCGCTAAGTTAAGTCTTACAATTAATAGGCTAGGACATGTTTCATAACCTCTAATATAACATATTACTACATTAATCTAATACATTTTCAATATTTCATATGGATTAATAATTATACAGTACATTTCGCACACTGGTGGCCATTCTTCGAGGTCACAATTTCAAACGTGCATTTTATTTTTCTACTTAATTAATTTTTTTACATAAGTCATTATTCAAAATACGTAACCATTCATTAATAATTTCTAATTAAGACATCTGCTTCAGGAGAGGCAGAGCAAGAACATAAGAGGAGTTTGATGCTTAAGCCAGCAATGCAGCAAGTACATATTCAACAGCATTTCCGAACAACACACCTCTCTCTAGTCTACAGAGCTGAGTACAAGACCTCAGAGTCTTCACCCTCATCAGGGTTTCACATTGCTAGTCATCAGAATCAAGTTTACAAATTTGTTGAACTTCCTTACTTACTGTCGGCCACCACATACATTATGACTCATCAATCACAATCACTCAATATGCACTGGCATTCTCTGTTCGGGAATTGGGAATTGGAGTTCATCCTGAAACTGAGGTGGTTCACCCAGAACCTGGTCAGCATGCTGGCTACAGGACAAGCCAGATACTTTATTGCCAGCCTGCTGAGCTCTGGTCATTGGCGCATCATCTCATACCAATACACCAATGGTTTGTGATCCACATACAACTCTTTTGGGTCATTCAGATACTTCTGGAACATTCTTTGAAGTGTTATTGGTGCTGCCACTTGCTTGACCTCTTTTGCCTTTGACTCTACACTGGACTTACGACCTGCAGCTTGAAACCAAGCCAATACAGAAATATGGTTTGATTCTTCTGATGCTGTTGGTGCCAGTGTTCTTGTTGCTGGTGTTGGTTGCTGTGGGACAAGACTGCCCTCCCTGGAAGTTCAAGGCAACACCCCAGACCAGCAGAGTGGTACTTTACGTTCCAGCCATTCTTCTTAGAGTTCTCTGGCTTGCTCAACAATCCACTGCTTGTATTTTGAAACATCCCCTTCAGAAAAAAAAATGAAAGAGGATGAATTTTTTGTCATGTGTATTAATTAGAGTTGCACAGATGTATTTTTTGGACGAGATAATGTTATTCTGGTTTTTCAGTCACACCTCCGCGTGTGAACCATTCAGACACCTACTTTAGCTGTGCCTGTAGCAGATGCAACAACAGGATAGCTTGCCCACTGTACTGTCCTCCTTGCTAACTTCCCACGTGGAAACCTCAACAAGGAGCAGCATATGTGTCAGGCATTTGACTATGCCTTTGTTCTTATCAATGGTCATAGCTTTCCATATTGCATCTTCTCTTAGAATGACTGTCATTGATCTGTTTTCTCAAACAGATGTTGCAACATATAATAGGTTGAGTTCCAAGCTGTTGGCATCTTCTGTAACTGAAATTTATTTGTTACTCTGTTACCATGCTGAATAGTCTGAAGCTTTTGCTTTACCCCCACAAAGGTGTGCAGTGAAACACATGTAATCAGTAGCGTGACAACTGGTCCATATGTCTGTCAAGTGGATACTGTGGGCAACATTTTGCTGCAAAGCTTGTACAGCTAATTGCAGCACATTGTAATGCAGCACTGGAACAGCAACTCTGGAAAAACTGGTTCATCTTGAAACCTTCCATTTTGGGCAGCTGACTACTAAAAACTCTAAGAATCCTACTCCTTACACAAAATAAAAAGGGAGGAGGTCCAGCGCTAACATTTCTGCGAGCTTCACATTGTACAAAAGTGTCACTGGATGGTTGCAGTGGTAGGGCCCCTCCTGTATTAAAGATTCCCATAATTGTAGCCTGGATTTTCTTCTTTTGTGGGCCACTGAAGCAGGCACCTTTGGAGATATAGGTGGTGGTAGACTCAATGTGCATTGTGGTGCAGTCACCATGTGCTGTGCTGTCTCCATCTGACTCTGAGTCTTGCCATGTTGGACCTGGCTTTTTGACAGGGTCAT
The DNA here is from genome assembly GCF_031143425.1 of Pleurodeles waltl. Lineage (NCBI taxonomy): Eukaryota > Metazoa > Chordata > Amphibia > Caudata > Salamandridae > Pleurodeles > Pleurodeles waltl. Next base: position 848,265,425 of record NC_090446.1, on the reverse strand, counting down.
CCCCAAACTTTTTGCCTTCCTCCTTCTCTTTTTCTGACCTCATTTTTGCTGGCCTTTAGACTCTGCGCACTTTACCACTGCTAACCAGTGCTAACGTGCATATGCTCTCTCCCTTAAAACATGGTAACCTTGAATCATACCTAATTGGACAAGTTAATTTACTTATAAGACCCTAGTGATGTGCACTCTCTGTGCCTAGGGCCTGTAGATTAAATGCTACTAGTGGGCCTGCAGCACTGGTTGTGCCAACCACTTAAGTAGCCCCTTTTCCTTGTCTCAGGCCTGCCACTGCAAGGCCCGTGTGTGCAGTTTCACTGTCACCTCTACTTGGCATTTAAAAGTACTTGCCAAGCCTAAACCTCCCCTTTCTCCACATATAAGTCACCTCTAATGTGTGCCCTAGGTAACCCCTAGAGCAGGGTGCTGTGTGGGTGAAAGGCAGGACATGTACCTGTGGAGTTTACATGTCCTGGTAGTGTAAAACTCCTAAATTCGTTTTTGCACTACTGTGAGGCCTGCTCCCTTCATAGGCTAACATTGGGGCTTCCCTCATACAGTATTGAAGTGGTAGCTGCTGATCTGAAAGGAGTAGGAAGGTTATATTTAGTATGGCCAGAATGGTAATATAAAATCCTGCTGACTGGTGAAGTTGGATTTAATATTACTATTCTAGAAATGCCACTTTTAGAAAGTGAGCATTTCTTTGCACTTAAATCTTTCTGTGCCTTACAATCCACGTCTGGCTGGGCTTAGTTGACAGCTCCTTGTGCATTCACTCAGACACACCCCAAACACAGGGTACTCAGCCTCACTTGCATACATCTGCATTTTGAATGGGTCTTCCTGGGCGGGGAGGGTGGAGGGCCTGCTCTCACACAAAGGACTGCCACACCCCCTACTGGGACCCTGGCAGACAGGATTGAACTGAAAGGGGACCTGGTGCACTTCTTAGCCACTCTTTGAAGTCTCCCCCGCTTCAAAGGCACATTTGGGTATAAAACAGGGCCTCTGCCCTACCTCATCAGACACTTGCTGGAGAAGAAACCTGAACCAGAAACTACATCCTGCCAAGAAGAACTGCCTGGCTGCTCAAAGGACTCACCTGTCTGCTTTCTACAAAGGACTGCTGCCTTGCTGTTGGCCTGCTGCCTTGCTGAACTCTTGTCTGCTGTGAAAGTGCTCTCCAAGGGCTTGGATAGAGCTTGCCTCCTGTTCCCTGAAGTCTCAGGACCAAAAGGACTTCTCTTTTTTACTTGGACGCTCCGTGCGCCGAAATTTTCGACACACAGCTTGTTCCGCGGCGAGAAAAATGCTGCACACCGACGCTGATCGACGCGACGCCTTCGGGACGACCGGAACTTTGGCGCACGGCTTTGCAAGGACAACGCCGCCTGACCTCCAGAGGAGAAATCGACGCGACGCCTGCCGTGAGATCGAAATTTCGACGTGCAGTCCAGCAGAACGACGTGCAGCCGGAAAACAAGCAGGAAAATCCACGCACAGACCCGGGACATCTGGTAATCCCCGCGATCCACAGAAAGAGACTGTCCGCGCGCCGGAAAACAACGCCCGACTTCCCCGCGTGAAAAATAACAACGCAAGTCCGTGTGTGCTGGGGAGAAATCAACGCACACACCCTTTTTCCACGCATCTCTTCTTCTGTGGCCCTCTGAGGAGATTTTCCACTCCAAACCAGGTACCTTGTGCTTGAAAGAGACTTTGTTTGCTTTTTAAAGACTTAAGATACTTTATATCACTCTTCTACAAATTCACATTGCAACTTTATTTGTTTTGACCTACAATTATCCTGATAAATATTATATATTTTTCTAAACACTGTGTGGTGTATTTTTGTGGTGCTATATGGTGGTATTGTATGATTTATTGCACAAATACTTTACACATTGCCTTCTAAGTTAAGCCTGACTGCTCGTGCCAAGCTACCAGAGGGTGGGCACAGGATAATCTTGGATTGTGTGTGACTTACCCTGACTAGAGTGAGGGCTGTACTTGGACAGGGGGTAACCCAGACGAGTCCCAGAGTAAGGGGGGAGGAAAGGGTTCCCATACCCCATCTGAGAAACAGGGTGGGGGTTCTGGTGGGCAGTGGCCCAAAGCATCCCATTCCCAACCCTGCTGCTTTGAGTGTTCCCAGCTAGGACACAGGAAGGGGGACTCTGTCTGTCCAAAGAACTCACCCAATATTGGGACCTCTACAGGGGTGGCCCATGTGGCCTTAGGGGAATGTAGTCCCCAGGGGCAGGTCGTAGACCATGCCTTCATCTCCTTTAGTTGGGAGGTGGACTCAGAGGGTAAACTGGTGATCCCTGAGGGTGGGAGTCGTCACTTCCACCAGGTGGCAGTGAATGGGGTCCCAGTCACCGCTCTGAGAGACACAGGGGCTAGTCTTACCATGATTGTGGAGAGACTAGTGTCACCAGAGCAGTACACCGGACAGGTGTGTAGAGTGACTCCAGCCATTGGGGAAGATTTCTTCCGCCCCATGGCCCGGGTGTCCCTAGAGTGGGGTGGGGAGGTGACCCAGAGGCGGGTCATAGTTAGTCCCCAGCTGCCCATTGACTGCATTCTGGGGAATGAGTTTCCCTTAGTGTCAGGAGAGCTGAGAGGGTCGACCCCCAAGGGTGCCCTAACAGTTCAGATGTCTGGCAGTACCACTCCCCAGAGGAGGGTATGTAAGCCCAGATGGGGAGGCACGGTGAGGAAGGACTCACCCCAGTCCTCTGTTCAGCCTCAGGGTACAGACCCTGGGCTGAGGGACCAGTATCAGGGACCCACCCCTGACCTGGTGAGAGTGGAGAAGGGGTGCAAGACCCCTGGGGTTACTGCCCCCCATTCTGGGATGCTACAGGAATCCCTTGGGAGCTCCCTACCAGCCCCTCAGTTGGAGGAGAAGCTCAGCCAACGGCCCCCCTCAGGGTCTCCACCTAGCAGTGGATGGTCGGGGGCCTGGCTCATAACACTGACAACTGTCAGTGGCATCTGTTGGTTTCTGTCCTTATGGGCAGAGTTTTCCCTGGGTTGGGGACAGAAGTCAGACCCAAGGAATGGAATGGGCCACATCACTTTGTTGGCCATGGTGGTACTGTCTGCATACTGGGATGCGTCTGTAAGCAAATTAAAGTTAGGACTTTACAGATGGGGTCCTCAGGTGATGAGAAGGGTTCCCCATGGGGCAGATCAGTGGCCCCAGAGAGTATAGACAAAGAAGCCTCACTGATTTTAGAAAGGCGTAGAACTGGCGAGTGCCCCTGCAGTAGTGGGCCATTGTCCATGTTCTATCGCCTTAAGCAGGGAAGTCCATCGGAGTGTTGATTAGTCTACCCTGGCTTTAGGCTGGAAGGGGGTCATGTTGGACCCTGGCTTTTTGACAGGGTCATCCCCAAACTTTTTGCCTTCCTCCTTCTCTTTTTCTGACCTCATTTTTGCTGGCCTTTAGACTCTGCGCACTTTACCACTGCTAACCAGTGCTAAAGTGCATATGCTCTCTCCCTTAAAACATGGTAACCTTGAATCATACCTGATTGGACTATTTAATTTACTTATAAGACCCTAGTAATGTGCACTCTCTGTGCCTAGGGCCTGTAGATTAAATGCTACTAGTGGGCCTGCAGCACTGGTTGTGCCAACCACTTAAGTAGCCCCTTTTCCTTGTCTCAGGCCTGCCACTGCAAGGCCTGTGTGTGCAGTTTCACTGTCACCTCGACTTGGCATTTAAAAGTACTTGCCAAGCCTAAACCTCCCCTTTCTCCACATATAAGTCACCTCTAATGTGTGCCCTAGGTAACCCCTAGAGCAGGGTGCTGTGTCCTGGTAGTGTAAAACTCCTAAATTCGTTTTTGCACTACTGTGAGGCCTGCTCCCTTCATAGGCTAACATTGGGGCTGCCCTCATACAGTATTGAAGTGGTAGCTGCTGATCTGAAAGGAGTAGGAAGGTCATATTTAGTATGGCCAGAATGGTAATATAAAATCCTGCTGACTGGTGAAGTTGGATTTAATATTACTATTCTAGAAATGCCATTTTTAGAAAGTGAGCATTTCTTTGCACTTAAATCTTTCTGTGCCTTACAATCCACGTCTGGCTGGGCTTAGTTGACAGCTCCTTGTGGATTCACTCAGACACACCCCAAACATAGGGTACTCAGCCTCACTTGCAAACATCTGCATTTTGAATGGGTCTTCCTGGGCGGGGAGGGCCTGCTCTCACACAAAGGACTGCTACACCCCCTACTGGGACCCTGGCAGACAGGATTGAACTGAAAGGGGACCTGGTGCACTTCTTAGCCACTCTTTGAAGTCTCCCCCACTTCAAAGGCACATTTGGGTATAAAACAGGGCCTCTGCCCTAGCTCATCAGACACTTGCTGGAGAAGAAACCTGAACCAGAAACTACATCCTGCCAAGAAGAACTGTCTGGCTTCTCAAAGGACTCACCTGTCTGCTTTCTACAAAGGACTGCCGCCTTGCTGTTGGCCTGCTGCCTTGCTGAACTCTTGTCTGGCTGTGAAAGTGCTCTCTGAAGTCTCAGGACCAAATAGACTTCTCTTTTTCACTTGGACAGCTTGTTCCGCGGCGAGAAAAACACCGCACACCGATGCTGATCGACGCGCCGCCTTCGGGACGACCGGAACTTCGCAAGGACAACGCCGCCCGACCTCCAGAGGAGAAATCGACGCAACGCCTGCCGTGAGATCGAAATTTCAACACGCAGCCCCGCAGAACGACACGCAGCCAGAAAACAAGCAGGAAAATCCACGCACAGACCCGGGACATCTGGTAATCCCCGCGATCCACAGAAAGAGACTGTCCGTGCGCCGGAAAACAACACCCGACTTCCCCGCGTGAAAAATAACGACGCAAGTCCGTGTGTGCTGGGGAGAAATTGACGCACACACCCTTTTTCCACGCATCTCTTCTTCTGTGGCCCTCTGAGCAGATTTTCCACTCCAAACCAGGTACCTTGTGCTTGAAAGAGACTTTGTTTGCTTTTTAAAGACTTAAGATACTTTATATCACTCTTCAGTGATATCTCTACAAATTCACATTGCAACTTTATTCGTTTTGACCTACAATTATCCTGATAAATATTATATATTTTTCTAAACACTGTGTGGTGTATTTGTGTGGTGCTATATGGTGGTATTGTATGATTTATTTCACAAATACTTTACACATTGCCTTCTAAGTTAAGCCTGACTGCTCGTGCCAAGCTACCAGAGGGTGGGCACAGGATAATCTTGGATTGTGTGTGACTTACCCTGACTAGAGTGAGGGCTTTTGCTTGGACAGGGGGTAACCTGACTGCCAACCAAAAACCCCATTTCTAACACCGTGCTATTGTGAGGTTGCTAAGGCGGGTGATTCTGGCACACTGCTGGGGACAGGGCTGCTTTGCATGAGGATGTCACCTCTTCTAGCTCACTTTCCACCATGACTTGACCACTTGTAGCTGCTGTTTCCCTGGCTTTCCTCACCTTCTCCACTGTGACCACATTCAGACTTTTTTTTTTAAGGTATTCCTCCCACCGGATTGTGTGATGCTTTTTCATCTGGGTCATCTGGGCTCCAGTAGCATAATGTGAACCAGGCTTACCTCGATGAACACTCATGTGGCAAATGGAGCACGTTGCAATGTTCTCTTCTTGTTTGCTAAGCATAAAAAGGTCCCAAACTGGGTAAGAGTACTTTCTTATTGGGCCACTACAAATGCCTGAAAAAGTGCTGGAGGTACCTGGGTTTGTCGATAGCCTCTCTGCAGTGCATAATTCCATTGCGGTATGGGTTGGTGCAGGTTTCTGCTGGGGCCTTCCAAATATAGAATCTGGAAGTGCTTCCTGTGCCATATCCCTCGGAGCTGGTTGGATAGTAATGTTGAACTCCTCTGTGCCAGCCTCCACAATGGTTGGTTTGTCATCATTGTCGTCCTCATCATTATCACTTTCAATGATTCTAAGGCTTTCTGGAACTTTTCTTTTCCCTTAACTGTCCTGGCATCTCCCAGACTCTGCCAGGGTCCACTCCATAGCCCGATCATCGTATTCAGAAGTGGAGCTTGGAGTAGATGATGGAGGAGTACCCTTCAGTTTTCTTGCTTGAGATCTGAGAGCCATTGATTCTAGAAGAGGAGGTTCATGCTTGGCAGGAATCTCATCCTCCTGTTTTGCTCCAACTACTGTTCTACAAATGTTGGCTTCAGCTGTTGTCCACTTTGCTCTGCTTCCTGAAATGATTGGGTACTACTTTGCAAAAGGGACAAATCCAATCCAGCATCACTGCTCTTTGGCGTCGCCATGGTTGCAGTTGCTGCCTCACTGACAGACTTGGGCCCTCATTACAACCCTGGCGGTTGGTGTTAAAGCGGCGGTAATACCGCAAATAGGCCGGCGGAGAAAAAAATGGGATTACGACCATGGCGGAAACCACCAACATAGACAGCCACTTTAACACTCCAACCACCACGGCGTTACAAACAAACAGCACGGCTGACACCGCCAACAGACAGGTGAAAGACAATGTACAGCCCACCCTATCATAACAGGCCTATCCGCCACCTTTTCCGGGGCGGAACCAATGCGAACAAAAACACGGCGGAAACAATACACAAAGGGAAAACACTCACCTCTCCACACCCCACGAGAAACCTGGACGCCATGGAGCCCGAATTGCAGATACTGCCGATGAAGGTCTTCCTTCTCTTCAATCAGGAGCTCCAACGACAGCGGCGATGACCACGGTGAGTACTGCACCTACAACACAGGGCAGGGGGAGAGAGTGACACACACACGCAACACACAACACCCTCACCCACAACAACATACACATAAATACATGCAGCAACATTACATATACAATCCCCCCTGGAAGAACGCAAGGACAAAAGGAATTGATTTGAACGAATGTAATCATGTGAAATCTCATTATCAAAGTTCAAAATCCAGTAAACACAATTATGTACACCAACTACACAAGTCCGGATAGTGCACCAATCATTGTCCGTGGACCACTGGGCCCAAAATGCATGGGACAAGCCTACACTAGATACCTGACTCCAAATGGTGAGAACACTGCTGGGGCGTCAGACCGAAAATATACAGGCACCTCAGGGGGAGGGGGGTACCTCAGCCAGATGAACGCACAATGCCACTGCTGCACGATGGGGCTCCATGCCCATTGCTGTATCCTGGGGAGTGCAAAGCCACAGTCTCTCAAGTCTTTCCAGTGGGTGGTTTGTCCACTGCTGTATCCTTGGGAGTGCAAAGCCAAAGTCTCTCAATTCTTTCCAGTGGGTGGTTTGCCCACTGCTTTATCCTGGGGAGTGCAAAGCCACAGTCTCTCAAGTCTTTCCAGTGAGTGGCTGCGCCCACTGCTTTATCCTGGGGAGTACAAAGCCACAGTCTCTCAAGTCTTTCCAGTGGGTGGTTTGTCCACTGCTTTATCCTGGGGAGTGCAAAGCCACAGTCTCTCAAGTGGATAACATTCACCACTGGTTCTGGAGGGGGCTTTGTGCCCAGAGTGCTTCATCCTGCCAAGGACTGAGAAAGTGGATGTCATTCTCCACTGGTTCTGAAGGGGGCTTTGGGCTCAGAGTGCTTCATCCTGCCAAGGACTGAGGTAGTGGATGTCATTCTCCACTGTTTCTGGAGGGGGCTTTGTGCCCAGAGTGCTTCATCCTGCCAAGGACTGAGGAAGTGGATGTCATTCTCCACTGGTTCTGGAGGGGGCTTTGTGCCCAGAGTGCTTCATACTGCCAAGGACTGAGGAAGTGGATGTCATTCTCCACTGGTTCTGGAGGGAGCTTTCTGCCCATAGTGCTCCACATGCAGTGTGGCCAGTACAATACACTCACCTGGGTGTGTGTGCCACGAGATTGCCGACGTACTGGTAGAATGATACGCCATGGAGGCAGAGACATACCCCACACTGCTGCGGCTTCGCATTCCATATGCAGGTGACAACTGTGATGACAGTGATGCTTCATTGAAGCTGCCCAGGGTCCTGGAACTCACCACTACCCCCGGACAACTGACCACTGGGAATGGTAGGCATGTCTGCGGTGGTGCCACGGTCTGAGGACGTCACGGGGCCGTTGGCGGTGCTTGCGGGTGTGTCAGTCGTGGCAGTGCTTGTGGCGGTGTCAGTCGTGGCGGTGCTGGCTGCGGGGTCTGTGGCGGCAGTGCTGGCTGTGGGGTCTGTGGCGGTGGTGCTGGCAGCGGGGTCTGTGGCGGCAGTGCTGGCGGCGGGGTCTGTGGCGGCGGTGCTGGCTGTGGGGTCTGTGGCGGCGGTGCTGGCTGCGGGGTCTGTGGCGGCAGAGCATGTGTCAGCACCTGCTGAGTGAGAAAGCAGGATGTCTCCTGCAGCCTCGGACGGCTGCCCACTGGGGAAGAGGCTGGGGACTATCGCAGTGGCTGTATACGTGCCGGAGGCGGTGCAGGTGGCGGTGCAGGTGGCAGTGCAGGTGGCGGTGTTTGCCACCGTACAGGTTGCCGTAGACGTGGACAGAAGGTGTCCCTCAGTAGGTGCCACCATGCCCTCTCCTGACCTGCCCTTCAGTTTTTTGCCCTTCCCCACCTTTCATGGTGGCTCAGTTGTCTTGCCACTATCCCCTTTCATTTTCACTGGCCCCTTGGTGGCAGGTGTTTTCGGCTTCTCCCTCTGGGATGTGGGCACCTTTTTAACCTTGGCAGGTGGCGGAATTTCCTTGCCCTCACTCCGTGGCACACTGGCAGCCCTGATGGTTGGCACACTCCGTGACCCCACAGTTGCTGGCACCACTGTGCCTGGAGATGGGGTGGCTGAGGTGCTGGGCTGGGACCTGGAAAGCCTGGCCCTAGGGGAAGGATGGGGGGAGGTGAAGGGAAGAGGTCAAGGTTTGACAGGAAAAGTTATTTAGACACACTGGGACGGGTAAATGGAAGGGATTTGGGAGTGGAGGAAGAGGTAGTGGTTGTAGGAGGTGTACGTCTGCTGAATGTGGGTGAAGGTGCATGGGCTGGAGGCTGCTGTGAGGTGGATGGCTGTTGGGTGGGTGTGTGCCTGCGTTTGTGTACTTTGGGAGGAGGGCTCACTGACACACTGGGAGAGGACACTGGGGATGTGTGAATGGTAGTGGGGGTGGTGAGTGCACGTGAGCGGTGTGTGTGATGGGCGTGTTGGTGATGGAGGTAGTGGCTGAGGATGTAGTGCATGCAGGTATGAGTGGAGACAAGACTGGGAGAGAGGGGGGAGATGTGGAGGAGGGGGACACAGTGGAGGAAGTGGATGTTGGTATGTCTGCATGGGTATGATGCTTGTGTGAGTGCCTGTTGGATGTGTGCTGCTTATGTTTTCCTGAGCCACTCTTGTGTGTTAATACGTGTGCATGCTGGTCTGATGGTGTACTCGGGATAGGCTGAGGTACAGGGAATTGGGTCTGGGTGGAGAAGGTTGGAGTGGGGTGGCTGGACACAGGGATAATGGCTGCCATCAGTGCTGAGGCCAGAGCCTGAAATGCTCTCTGTTGGACTGCCTGGCCAGAATGAATGCCCTCCAGGTATGCATTTGTTTGTTGCAAATGCCTCTCAACACCCTGGATGGCATTCAGAATGGTAGACTGCCCAACAGTGAGGGGTCTCAGGAGGTCAATATCCTCCTCACTGAGGGCAGGAGGGCTGACTGGGTCAGGGCCTGAGGTGCTTGGTGCGAAGGAGATGCCCACCCTCCTTGGTGAGCGGGCACGGGACACACGCTGAGAGGCTGCTGGGAGGGCGGTGCTGGTACGGGATGGTGGCTGTACCTGTTGATACGGTGGGCACAGAGGGGCCCACCACCGCAAGGGAGCTCCATTCAGAGGAGGAGTCGCTGTCGCTGGTCTCTGCTCATGTCTCCGCCGTGGAGCTGGTGGCTTCAGACTCTGTTGCTTCACCCTCCAGGGCCAAGTGGGATGCAGCTCCCTCCTGCTCCGGTGCCAATGCTCCTCCGCCTGATGATGCTATTGCACACAAGAACAGGGAGACCACAAAAACAGGGGGGAGACAGGAGAAAGTCATGTTCTGTGCATGCAACACCACTACCATTGGAGGACACAACAGACTCAGCAGCCCTCTGCACTATGCCATGCACTTATAGTTCCTAGATTGATCACATGCCCATGGGGTACAAGGCCTAAGCCTGATTGCTGCACACCTGGAAGTCACAGAAGCCTGACTAGATGTAGATGGCTCTAACCACTAGTGGGGTTGGGGTACCACATAGCCTGCCTCACAAGGGACCTTGCCTACCAAGATCACACTGGCCGAGGGGAACCCACTAACCACCTCCCCCACCCAGACACCTCGTAATGCGTGCAGAGTCAGCTGAATGAGAGTGTACTGACCCCATTGTGGCTGCTGTGATGCCCTCAAGCACCCATCCAACTCCGGATATGCACCCGCCAGGATCCGGAACATCAGGAGGGTCATGGTGCGACGGGCACCCCTCCCACGTTGGGAGGCCATCCCCAGCTGGGCCTCCACCGTCTTCTTGCTCCAGCGGCGCAGGTCCTCCCATCTTTTACGGCAGTGGGTGCTCCGTCTGGCACGCCAAATAGCCTTCTTCTGATGGGCGCTGACATAGAGGAATAGTACAGGGTGAAAGGAAATTCTTTACCCGTCCGGACTGTCATACTCATTGGCCCCCGTTCCCACCCTTGCCCTGACGCACCTACACTAAACGTCAGCACATGCAGGCCTCAGCCCCCCATGTATCTTCCATCCACACCACTCCAAACAGGCATTGCCCATGCAGCATGCTCACAGTGTACTCACCTGTTTGTCTGGAGGAATGTACAGTTGTGTGTACTGGAGGAGAACCACATCCACTAGTTTCTACAACTCCTCTGAAGTGAAGGCAGGGGCCCTTTTCCCAGACACTGTAATCATAGTTGCTTCCAGACACAGGTCACAGCAGCACTTGCAGTGCAGCTCGTCTCCTCTTGAAGGTCAGGTATCAAGTGAGTGAACAGACAGAAAATGGCAGTTACGTCCACGGCAGTGCGTACCGTCACCGCCGGCGCACATCGTCAGTGGCTCCTCGGACCCATTGGGCCCAATGTTAACCAATGCTGAATTGTGCCGCGGTCTTCGACCGCAACGATGTAGAACGCCAGCGCAGCTACCTCATATCCCCTTGTCCCACCTTACAGGTCAGGTAGCCACCATTTCAGGAGGCCACATGGCATTAATAATAACTGTGTCACACCAATGCAGGTATGGATTACACACAGTTACAGGCACATTGTGGATTAATAAATGTGTGCAAATGACATTTTGTGATACCTCAGTGTTGGATGACTCTCTGCTCGCTGTTCTCCTCCATAGGGCACGTCTGCTGGGGCAGGTGATGAGATGGCGGCATCCTCCGGTGTACAGACCGCTGGTGGACCTGTCGGCAATGGAAGAGAGACACATCATAGTCACCTACAGACTTGATAGTGCAACAATCCAGGAACTGTGTGCCCAGTTGTAGCCAGACCTGATGTCAGCTATCTGCCATCCCACAGGGATACCCCCTCTGGTGCAGGTCCTCTCAGTATTCCATTTCCTGGCAAGTGGTTCCTTTCAAACAACAGTGGCCATTGCATCAGGGATGTCCCAGCCAATGTTCGCTAACGTGTTGTCCAGAGTGTTGTCTGCCCTGCTGAAACACATGCGCAGCTACATCGTGTTCCCTCAGGTGGAGGATTTGCCCACAGTGAAAGGTAACTTCTATGCCCTGGGACATATCCCCAACATCATTGGTGCCATTGATGGGACACATGAGATATTGGTACCCCCCGCAGGAGTGAACAGGTGTACAGAAACCGGAAGAGCTACCATTCGATGAATGTGCAGATGGTGTGTTTAGCAGACCAGTACATTTCCCATGTCAATACCAAGTTTCCTGGCTCAGTGCATGACGCTTACATTTTGAGGAATAGCAGCATCCCTTATGTGATGGGGCAACTCCAGAGGCACCGTGTGTGGCTAATAGGTGAGGCCAAGGACCCTATACAGTGTGAATAGGTGTCTGGGTATGGGGTTGTCCCTAAGGGTTAGTGTGTGTCTAACAGCTGTCCCTCGATATTTGGAGGTGACTCTGGTTACCCCAACCTGCAATGGCTACTGACCCCAGTGAGGAATCCCAGGACAAGGGCAGAGGAACGCTACAATGAGGCACATGGGCAAACTAGGAGGGTGATGGAACGAACCTTCGGCCTCCTGAAGGCCAGATTCCGGTGCCTCCATATGACAGGTGGTTCTCTCTACTACTCACCAAAGAAGGTGTGCCAGATCATTGTGGCCTGCTGTATGCTGCACAACCTGGCTTTGCAACGCCAGGTGCCTTTTCTGCAGGAGGATGGTCCAGCTGGTGGTCTTGTGGCAGCTGTGGGGCCTGTGGAAAGTGAAGAAGAGGAGGCAGAAGAAGAGGATATTGACAACAGAAACAACATAATCATGCAATACTTCCAGTGAGACACAGGTAAGAAGATATCACTGCCTCCCATATCTCATCCTATTATTGGAGCTAGCATAAGTCTGTCATTTTCACTCAGTGTATGGACCCTGACTTTTCACTTTGACTTTCCATTTCACAGATGTGGGTCCCACTTTGTGCCCTCTGCTATATTTCCTCCAGGCCTACAGCTGTGTTACATCAGTATGTGACAAGTAAATTGACATTGCTATATGGTTATTGCAACACATTTGTGAAAGCACAGACTGACTCCAGATTGTTTTGTGATTGAAGTGTGTTTATTTCTGTACAAATAAGTGGAGGGGGTTGTAAAATGGGCTGGGGGATGGTGGAGAAATGTCCATGGCGGAGTCCAGTCTATTTGTTTCACAGGTGCATTGTCCAAAGGGGCATAGGAAGTGGAGCAAAAGCAGTTGAAGGATGGACAGGGTGACAAAGTGGGACAGAAGGATGACATTCAGGGTGGTCTCATTTCCTGGCGGGGTCTTGGCAATGTTCTCTGTCTTGTTCCTGGATCTCAGGTACCGTTTGTGGGGTGGATCTCCATCTGCTGGGGGTGGGTTGCTGGTGTCGTGTTCCTGTGGCAGTGCCTCCTGTCCACTAGCGCCAGCAGAGGTGGAGGGCTGTTCATCATCCAGGCTAGTGTCAGGGGCCCCTTGTTGTGCCACTGTGTCCCTCCTGGTGTTGACAAGGTCTTGTAGCACCCCTGCAATGGTGACCAGAGTGTTGTTAATGGACTTCTGGTCCTCCCTGATCCCCAGATAGTGTTCCTCCTGCATCCGCTGGGTCTCCTGAAACTTGGCCAGTACCATTGCCATTGTCTCCTGGGAATGATGATAAGCTCCCATGATGTTGGAGAGTGCCTTGTGGAGAGTGGGTTCCCTGGGACTGTCCTCCCCCTGTCGCACAGCAGTTCTCCCAGCTTCCTTGTTTTCCTGAGCCTCTGTCCCCTGAACCGTGTGCCCACTGCCACTGACCCCAGGTCCCTGATCGTCCTGTGTTAGTGGGGTTGCCTGGATTCCCTGTAGTGGTGGACACACTGCTGATTGACGTGTCCTGGGGACAGAGGTATGGGCCCGCTGGGTGGGTGCTGTGGTGGTGTTTCCTGAGGGGGGAGGCTCTGTGGTCGCTTGTGACTGTGTCAGGGGAACCAACTGTCCCGAGGTCCCTGATGGGCTGGGCTGGTCATCTTGATCCAGCTGTGCAGAGCTACTGTCATCACTGTGGGTCTCTTCTGTGGGGGGAATGGATATGTCTGGTACCTCCTGTCTGGTGACATTGGGTAGGGGTCCTTCAGGGGTGTAAAGGCATGAATATTGCATCTGTGTGTGCCATCATGTGCAATTGGTAATTGACCCTGTACTACAGTGCTTGCATTCTTGGCTTGGTCCCTGTGTGATGTTTGGTTTGGGGTCTGTGTGGGTATCTGTAATGGACATGCTTTGGTGATGGTTGTCCATGCAGGGTTTGGTATTGGGATGGGCGGGTTGTGATAGTGGGGTATGTATGAGTTGTTGAAGTGATGGGGGTGAGGGTGAGGGTGTGGGTATGTGATAGCATGCAGGTGGGGTGGAGGATATGGTAATTAAGATATGACTTACCGGAGTCCAGACCTCCTGCTAATACAGCGAGGCCCTCAGGATGCAGTATTGCCAAGACTTGCTCCTCCCATGTTGTTAGTTGTGGGGAAGGAGGTGGGAGTCCACCGCCAGTCCTCTGTACAGCAATCTGGTGTCTGGAGACCACGGAACACACCTTCCCCCGTAGGTCGTTCCACCTCTTCCTGATGTCAACCCTAGTTCTTGGATGCTGTCCTACTGCATTGACCCTGTCGACAATTCTGCGCCATAGCTCCATCTTCCTTTGCAATGGAGGTGTGCTGCACCTGTGATCCGAATAGCTGTGGCTCTACCTGGACGATTTCCTCCACCATGACCCTGAGCTCCTCCTCAGAGAACTTGGGGTGTTGTTGAGGTGCCATGATGTGTTATGGGTGATGTGTGAGGTGGTTTGTGTTGTGATGTGTGAGGGGATGTGTTGGTGTGTGTTGTTTGAGGTGCGTGGATGTTGTGTAAGTGATGGTGTTGTGTGTCTGTGGATGCTGGTGTTGTTTAAGGTAGTGTCTCTCTCTGGCGTGGTTTCAGATTTCTGGTAGTAAGGGTTTGTGGATGATGTGGGTGTGTGCTTTATATTGGATTGGGTGTGTGGGTGTGGTGTGTGTATGTGTATCAGGTGTGTGTATTTCGATTTGTCCAATGTGGTTGTGTTTTGTAAATTTGTGTGTATTTTGAGCGCGGCAGTGTGTACCGCCAATGGAATACCGCAGTTGAAAGACCACTGCGTTGATTCGTGGGTCGTGATAGTGTGGGCGTATTCCTGTTGGCGTGACGGTGTCAGTTTTGTTATTGGCAGTTTATCACTGAACTTTGTTGTGGCGGATTTGTGTGGGTGTCTGTATTATGGCGGATTCCGAGCTGTGGGTCATAATACCTGTAGCGGAATTCCACGGCCGCAGCAGTATGTTGGTGGTATTCTGCATGGCGGTAAGCGGCATTAACAGCCAGGGTTGTAATGAGGGCCATGGTCTTGTGCTTAGGTCGGGTGGTGCTGTTGATTTGGCAGTGCTGCTCCCAGGTTGCTCCCCGGAGGCTGGTGTGGCAGGCACATGTCTCCCGAAAAAAGGTTGCGGTCAGCACACCACTGGTGGAAAGCTGTTTCTTCTCACTGGCCACTTTCTTGCGAGCAACTTTCTTTGAGGCCATCTTAAGCTCTAAGTTGGCAGTAGCACTAAGATGCACATGCTGATGAGTTTGGAGAACAAAGTAACTGTGAGTATGTGGCAGTACTGCTGGTGATGTGAGGTCTCTTTTCTTGGGCACATAAAAACAACCAAGTAAGCAAGAAAAACATGTAGTTAGTGAAATGTGGCATTGTTGTTGGTTGAAATAGTATAGACAAATACAATCTTAGTGAAGTTGGTTACTTACGTAAAAAATACCAATTTATTTAAAGATTGTAAAGTCAAACCACACCACCACACCATAAAATTTAATTTCAAATCAGGCAGCACAATATGCAGCTATAGCTCTTTGCTTTACCTTCCATCTGTTTTAAAGGAGACACCTGGGGTGGTCAGAGAGAGGTGCATAGGTAAATGGAATAATCCTTAAAAAAAACTATAGTGGCATGGTGGTCCAGGGTAAATAGAATCATCATTAACAAAAAAATATGCTGCTGATTTGTCTGCAGTGCTCTGTAGCCAGGGTGTGCAGGAGGAAATATAATTATTACACAACTAAAGAAATTGAATGCTGTAGTGCCGCTGTGCGCCTTTGGTGGATGGATGGAGGAATGGATATGGATGGATTGATCAAGGCAAAGTAAGGAATTAAATAAAATTAAAATTAAAAATTAAAAACATGTAAAAAATAAAATAATTAAAAAATTAAAATGAAAGAAAGTAAGAACACATACAAGTCTATGGCAAAGACACACTGGCTGCAAGCACAAATTGGCTGCCAGCCATATGGTCAAACAGCAACAACAAGGAGCAAGGAGAAAACAGCAGAACACAGTGGGGTTTCTCCGCTAAGGCAGAGGAGTGTCGCCCCACTGCTTTATGCATTGAAGAAATGGGAAAAATAAAATGATAATAAAGCAAAGTTATTATCATTTTATTTTTCCTTTGGAGCCGGTTTAGAGTCGGGAGGGGCTGTGCTGGAGGAGGAGGGCTATATAAGTGATTTGTGAACATAAGTGCACATGACACTTTGGCCAGCCATGTTGGGCCAGCCAAATAGTCATGCACACTTTGCATTTTTCCACTCAGATGAGCTGATCAGCCCTAATCCCTGTCTGAGCGCCGAAGCAAGCTGCTCAGACCAATCACGATACTGCTGTTATGCTGGTGACAACAGCATAGTGATTGGAGAGGCATCTGGAAGCCTGTGTGCTTCTGGGAGTCGGTGAAGAGATGAGGAGGAAGGAGAGACGGAACCATCTCTCCCAACATAAACGGAACGTTAAAAAAAAAAATATATAATATATATATCTATATCTATCTATATATATACATATATATATCCCTACCCCGCCACCCCCGTTGACATGTAGCCGCCACTGAAAGAACACATGCAAGCCTATAGAAAAGGCACACTGGCTGGATGCACAAAATGGCTGTCAGCCACATGGCTAAACAATTACAGTAAGCAAGGAGAAATGGCAAACAACAAACATGTGCAAGCCTATGACAAATGGGCAGTGGCTGGATTGACAAAATGGCTCCCAGCCACATGGTCAAACAGCAACAACAAGGAACAAGGAGAACAGAGAACACATGCAAGCCTATGGCAAAGACACACTGGCTAAATGCAGAAAATGACCACCATCCACATGGTCAAACAACAACAACTAAGAAAAAGGAGGCATGGACAATAAAGAACAGATGCAAGCCTATGGACATAGACTACACAAAATGGCCCCAGGCCACATGACATGGAGAACAAAGATAAATGATGGATGATGACAAACACACACACACATGCACAAAATGGCCATAAGGAGGCATTGTGGTAAAACTGAAGAAAACACTTACATTAACTCAGAAATATAAAACACGAAAATTAACTGAGCTATAAAAACAGTACACACATCTGCCTATGCCATTGAATATTACCATACAACATTTACACATTTTGCAAAAAAATGAAATGCAAAAAATAGTTAACATATGCTAAAATAGGAAAACATATACCAATTAAATATTTATTTCATACACTGATGGCTACTAGTACTGAGACTACTGGCCCTTTAGAAATCTAGGATCCGTAGTAAAAATGAAATTGCAAATGTTACAAACACGTAGAAAAGGACAGGTACTGAGAAGTGCAACAATTTTCCTTTACAAAAGATGAAAAATCAATGAAATGCAAAAGAAATTATAACTGGGCCTAAACTTAAACTCCAGGCCACCCACTATTATAGAAATATAAAAATCAAATTAAAGTACAAGTCCAAACAAATAACCAGCAATAGTTTTTGAACTTATTTGTGTGATTTCACAAAAACAAAGTTCTTAAACCCAAAGGCATATCCAGCAGACAAAGAGAGTGATCCTTCAA
The DNA here is from genome assembly GCF_031143425.1 of Pleurodeles waltl. Lineage (NCBI taxonomy): Eukaryota > Metazoa > Chordata > Amphibia > Caudata > Salamandridae > Pleurodeles > Pleurodeles waltl. The sequence continues at coordinate 848,247,817 of NC_090446.1, read as the reverse complement.
CCTCATAATCCATGTGAAAAGTGACCAGGAGATGGACAAAGCACTGGGCGAAGCCTGCTGAACAGAAACAGAAAGTTGGAGCCTCTGATGCATTTGATCCCTGTTTAAAAAAGAAAGGCTTCTCAATCTAAAAAAAAACAACTTGATGGGTCCATTGAAGAAGAAAATCCACTCAAAAAACACTTTTTGACTAGATTTAGATGTGTCTGGAGTAGAAAATCTACTCTAGGTTCATTTGCGCTTGCAAGCAGGACTGTTTTGGCTGCCATTGCAGCAGGATACAGCATGAGTATGTAAGCAAAGTATTGTGCACATGACCGAAAACAGCATGATCAAATGCAAAGTCTTGCATGTGCTTGCTAGTGTCTCAGGAGTGTTGTGGTGTTTGCAAAAGAGAACAAAATCCCAAACTTGCGTGCATGAACAAACTACGCTCTATTCCGGATTGCAGAATTCGGGAACTCCACGCTACTTCATCCAGCAAGCCTAACAAGAATCTTACTTGGGTGAATTGGGAGAATTGTTCAAAATTATGGAGCATAGGAGTGAGTGCGAGAAGATTCCGTCAGACCTTGTGAAGGAGCTGGGAAGCAGAATGGTCTCCTCAGAACACATGCCAAAAGCTCTTAGAAAAGATTGATGAGCTGACTTCAAGGACTGTGGTATTAGAGGACACAATGGCAGAGCTCACCGTGGATGTGAAGAAAAACTCTCAGGAGCTAGAGGAATTAAAAAAGCAGAACATGCTAAAACAGTCAACTCTAGAGAGGATAGAAAATCAATCAAGATGAAATAATGTTAAGATCACAAATGTTTCATAAGGAGCTGAAGGTTCAGATAGTAAGGCTTTTATTATCAAGATTAAGGAATGGTTATTTGTAGGGTCCTTTCAAGATGACTTAGAGGCAGAATTCCAAAGAGTGAATAGGGACTCCTATAGAATCAGGCAGGGCAGAGTAAAACCCAAGAAAATTCTAGTGAACTTTCTTTCCTTCCAGGTAAAAGCGTCAATCCTGTCTAAAGCCTTAAAAACAGTTTTATTCTAATTTCAAGGAGTCTCATGTTGCATGAGGTCAGATTTTTTTGGCCCCCTGTAAGGAGGAGGTGGTGCATGGGGACAAAGATAGCAGCATTTAAGGAGTTGGAAGAAGGCTCCTCAGCAAAAATCTCTACCCTCTTTAAAGATTATGAGGGACAATAAATTGCATATTGTCCCTAGTGAGGAGCAAACAGAGGCTCTACTTCAGCAAGTTAAGCAAAAGCAATGAGGAATAGGAATAGGCAGACACGAATTTTGGAGCCACCCAGTTTTACATGTGGAAGTATGTAGGAGTGAAATACTATTGGAGCAACAGATGGGAGTTAAGAGGGGTAATAAAGAATACCTATGTTTATAGGGTTTCAGACTATTATATTTGTATGCCCACAAGGGGAGGAGGGGCATAGGTATACCAAATAGCTGTTGTAAGCCAAGAGGATCTGGAGGGTTCCTTGGGGAGGGTGGATGGGGCACGGTATAATAGAGAGGGGGGTACACTGGTTGGGAGCATGGGGGGAAAATATAGAAAATGAGTCCTCATCAAAAGCATAGGTCACTAACGGCACTAACCACTAACGGTTAGATGTTGTCATGAAGGGGTGAGGTGTAAAGCATCAGAATTGGCCAGGGCATGGTAAAAATAGGAGGGGATGGTGTCTGTAGGCAATGTCCTGTAATTTTAACTGTCCTCAGGTTCAAAGGGGGCAGAGAGTAATCTTGCAGGAGATCAGGGAACTTAGAGGAGACATTGTGGTGTTGCAGGAGACTCTCCTATTGTCTCTATAAATGAGGGAACTGGTGTCTAAAAAGAGGTAGATTCAGGATACATTTTTCACTACCCAGACATGTTCAACAATGGGGGTGGCTACTTTGCTCTCCGCCAATCCTGAGCTACAAGTGATACAATCAGAGGTAGATGAAATGGGTAGATGGTTAATAGTGGAGATGATATTGGAATGTAGTAGCCCCATTATACGGGGACGCATTTTTAACATTCAGATGGATGGTAGGATTGATAGATCAAATTGATGGACCCAAGTCAATTCCCCTAGAATGAAGAATAGTTTAAGTTTGGAGAGACAAATTAGTGATCAAAGAGTGTATTCCTTCTACATCTCAAAATATGGGCATAGCTCAAGGCTAAATTACTGGTTCATTGATTATAGGTATATGGACTAAGTGAGACAGATGAAGTACATTTCCACTTCACATCCCAATCATAAAATCATTTGGTTAGAAGTGGAAGGGGATAGTAGTAAGATTGGCAATCAATTCAGCCGCTGGACATTGGAGAGAATGTTTCTAACATACCCTAATCTCTTGAAAACCCTGCTGATGCAAACAATACAATATTTTAAAATTAATGATGGTATTTGTGAAGCAAGAATAGTGGGGATGCCTATAAGGCCTACATAAAAGGCATGATCATTGTGGGTAAAGACTCAGCGGAGAGTAGAATGAAAGCTGGAAATCGACTTGCAAGAAGAGATCCAATGTTCAGACACCATGATTAGTGATTCAAGCAGTCATAAGAAGGAATTAGCAATGCATAAACAGGATTCTGAAGATTGTGTGGGTTCATTCCCACAACTTGCCTTCTAAAGTCAGTGCCAAAATAAACCTCCCCTGGAAGGGGCATCTATGGGGCAGAGAGCAGGCACCTCAATGATGTCAGTGGGAAGGGTTTGAGAGGGGTGGGTTGAGATTTGGAAGGGGTGAGTTGGGATTTGGAAGGTGTGATTTGGGATTTGGAAGGTGTAATTTGGGATGTGAAGGAGTGGAAAGACATTTGGGAAGGGTGGATTTACATTTGGGAGAGGTGGGTTGGGATTTGGAAGGGGTAGTTTGGGATGTGTCAAGGGTAGAAAGATGTTTTAGAGGGGTGGATTTACATTTGGGAGGAGTGGGTTGAGATGTGGAAGGGGTAATTTGGGATGAAGAAGGGATGGAAAGAAGTTTGGGAGGGGTTGTTTAAGATGCAGAAAGGTTCAGGTCCAGGGTAAAAGAAGGTCGTCTTTAGGAAAATAGGTAGAGTGGTTGGCAGGTAGTTTGAGTTGGGAGGTAGAGGGAGTGAAAATGTCTGATGTACATGTGTCTGTTGAAGGTGTGGGTACTGAAGTGTCTGGTGTATGTGCTATATGCTTTGCTTTGTGTTTCTTACTTGGTATCTGTTGTGTAGGTGAGTGTGGGCATTTGTGTTTAGTATGGTTTGTGTGGATGTGTCTGTTGTGATAGTGGTGTGTGTTGTTTTACTTTCTGTGGGTGTGCTGGTGGTGTGTCAGGGTGTTGGTGTATTGGTGAGTATGGTGTCTGCAGATGTGTTGGTGGTGAGTGTGTATGTTTGTCATGGTAAGTATGATGTCTGCAGCTGTACTTGTGGTTGGTGTATGTGTTTGTGCAATGGTGGGTGTGGTGCCTATGGGTATGCTTCTGGTGGTAGAGTGTGTGGTGTCTGCATGTCTATGTCTGTGTCTCTTGCTATGTCAGTGTGAGGATGTGCTGCATGTGGTCATTGTAGTAGGTGTGTGCAAATACTTGAGTGTACTTGAGCTAGGGCTGGGTGGAAGGATTTTGCATGGCAAAGGGTTGGTAGTCAGGGCACATGGTTTCTCTGGGCACCGTGAAATCTATCCAGGTATACCAGCATCTGGGTATTCTGGTCGCCAAGCCCCTGGATGGCATTCAATAATGTGTTCTGGCCTACAGCGATAGTCCTTAAAAGATCTACAGCCTCCTGATTGAGCGCAGCCTGGGACACCGGGGCAGGTGGGAGGTGTCTGCAGCAACTGAGGAGGGAGAAGGAGGGAGGGTGGAAATTGGAACGTGGGTGGCTACCAACAATGCAGGTGTAACTGTCACTCCAGGGTCCACCACCACTAGGGACTGTTCTTCATTGGAGGTCTCAGAAGAAGATATAGACTCACTAATGGCTTCTGTGCCAGCCCCTTTGCCCTCCATGTCACTGGCTCACTCATTACTCCTTACAAAGACAGATGGAACACTTTGAGGGTACCTGTGCAAATAATATTGGACATGAACTTTGATCACACAACATTTGCTCAAAGTCTAGAATTTCCCCATGCTAGCCCCCTCATCATGTATGCATTTGTCTCTTATCCAATTGTAGTATCCTCAATGACAAAAACTTCAACACCATGAGTAAACACATAGGTTCATATTTACAAGGCCCTAGCACCTCCCTACTCCACATTAGATTTTTTCGTTAATGTGGTGCTAAGGAGGCATTTGTGCAGCACTATCTTTACAAAGTGGCACAATGCATGCATTACACCACTTTGTAACTTCTTGTGCTACATCATGTCTGCGCCAGGCATAATAAATGCAAGGGGGGGTACTCTGGTGCAAAGAGGCCAGCAAATTAGGTGCAGAGAAATTTACAAGATGTTACTGTGAAAATGTTTGGTGCCATTTTCAATGCCTGCTCAAAGCAGGTGTTACATGACACTCCCTAACCTTTGCTGCACTAGCATCAAAAATGTTTAGGCTAATGCCACAAAGCGCCACAATACCATCAAAAATTCTGATGCTATTGGCCTAACGACCACCATAGTGCACTGTGTCATAAATACAGTGCTACCATGATGTTGTTAGGTGCTGATGGGGGCGCGCATGAAAAGTGGTGCATTATCTGTGATGAGCCTCTTCTTGTAAATATGCCCCATAGGCCTTAAGACATATTTAACCTACTACAGTAGAGAGCTACTATACTCTCAAATTACCAACAGAGCCATGTGCTGGGCTGGAAATTGACTTCTCACAATGGGATCCCACAATATCTACGTGATGTTACCTTCCATCTGCAAATGTCCCTCTAAGTATCACATTTTTCACCATCATTGATTTCTCATCTGGATAGAACTTAGAACACCAAAATGTTGTTTTTGGGGTGTGTAACTCTCTCACAAATGTAGGCACATCACTGTCTTTTGCAATCAATACAGCTTGACATATAATTTCATGTTGTTTCACGCAGACTGGCTTACACGCACATTTGTGAAAGACTAAAGTGTCATGTCACCCTGCTACTGTCCACATGAACTGCCTAGAAATGTGCTGTGCAAACAGGTTTTAAACATGTTCTAGGTAAGGAATGATGCCACTGTAGACATGTTTCCATTTCCTTTGGTACAGATGCTCATTATCATATTGTCATAACATCAACTTTCCAATGTCAAGTCTGATACATCAACTGCCTCATAAGTGAGCAGTTTGCCAGGTCACCAGAAAAAGGGTCCACATTACCTATCGAAACTTGTGATGGATCATCCTACCTGACCCAATTATAAAATGGGGCGTGTTTGGTCCAACTGTCCCTTATGACAGAGAGAAAATGCAGGTACCCCTTTATTTGCATGCAGCCATGTGTCTGCTCAAACCAGTATTTGGTTTATGCTGAGGAATCCAGTGGCAACCTTGAGCACAAAGCAATACACCAGACACAACATCAAACACCGTCTGATTAACTAACTCCTCCAGAAATCCTCATGTGCGTCTGATGTGTATCAGTGTCATGTTGATGCCAAATAACATTGTTGGTAATTAAAAAGGTTAAACAACAAAAAAGCTACAGATAATAGCTTACCTACCTGATTCTGCTGTTGATCCCTCAACTGCCCATCAAGCTCTGGGTAGGCCACTGCAATGATGTGGGCCATTTGAGGGTCAGGGTGTGGCACACCCACTTGGATCATTGGGAGGACTCTCCAAGCTGGCCTTCTGTAGACTTCCACATCGAGGGTTGCAGGTCCTCCCGCCTCTTCCAACAATGCAGGCTGTGCCACTAATGGACCCCGCAGGGTCCACACTTCTTGACAATGGCCTTCCATATTTCCCACTTTTGATGGGCTTTGACCTGTGTGGATGATAGATAAGAGAGAAGTTTTGAGTGACTTGGTTTGTCTTTAGTGCTATGACACAATTTTGTTGCATTACTCACATGCATTCACCAAACAGTAGCTTCATCTTTTCCTAAAACATTTAGAGGTGCCTAGGAAATTCTGATTTGCAGTGATCGTTTGAGCACCCTCAACACTTTCTATCTCCTAATGTTATCAATTCAGGCCCAAAACATCATCTAGACCAGGGCTATGAAACATTTCCAGTTGTGAGACCCACTCCTGATTACTCACAAATATTGTGAGCTACTAAAGGCTAACAACCAGTACAATCCTTGCACACTACCCCAGGCACAGATACATTGGCTTCATGCCTTAACTCCTAAGAGTCAGAACCCATGGTTTGCATCACATACAATGACTAAGGGCAGTATGAAAGCACAGCTATGTGTCTGTGAGAGAGGGATTTGGGGAATGTATGAACAAGTGTATTTAAGAATGGGGCATACTTGTGTGGATGATTGAGAACCTGTGACATTTGGACTTGCAGCACAGGGAATACCTTTCCCTATATGTGGCACCATGACATGTAAGAAACCATACAGAGTATCCTATTCCATAATATGATTTTTAATCCCACTTGACAGAACAGCATCAGACATAACTTTAAAAAATTTCTTACACTTAACATCACTATCATTTTGATATTGGCTGTATGTTGTCACTCATACTACTGGTACTCTTTCTACTGGTCACTGGTTGTAAAGGGACTGCAGTTTGATGAAACTGGAATTAAAGGTTAAATTGAAAGCTATTACAGCTTATCCTTTCAGGTGACTTTACATTTCCATGCACAAACATTTTTAACAGTGGCAAACAACACTATGGGGGTCATTCTGACCCTGGCGGTCTTTGACCGCCAGGGTCGCGAATGACGGAAGCACCGTCAACAGGCTGGCGGTGCTTCCAAGCCCATTCTGACTGCCGCGGTCAGAAAACCGGGGCTGGCGGTTTCCCGCCGTTTTTCCACCGGCTGGGCGAATCTGCCAGGGCAGCGCTGCAAGCAGCGCTGCCCTGGGGATTCTGACCCCCTTCCCGCAAGCCTGTTTCTGGCGGTTTTCACCGCCAGGAAGAGGCTGGCGGGAACGGGTGTCCTGGGGCCCCTGGGGCCCCTGGGGGCCCCTGCACTGCCCATGCCACTGGCATGGGCAGTGCAGGGGCCCCCTAACAGGGCCCCATGAAGCTTTTCACTGTCTGCTTAGCAGACAGTGAAAAGCGCAACGGGTGCAACTGCACCCGTCGCACGCCCGCAACACCGCCGGCTCCATTCGGAGCCGGCTTCTGTGTTGCAGGCCTCCTTCCCGCTGGGCCGGCGGGCGCTAACATGGTTAGCGCCCTCCGGCCCAGCGGGAAGGTTGAAATGCCGGCAGCGGTCTTTTGACCGCGTAGCGGCCAAATGGCGGTTCCCGCCTGGCGGGCGGCAACCGCCGCCCGCCAGAGTCAGAATGACCGCCTATATCCCTAGCTAAATCATCAGTTCACTACACTCCAATCCCAACACTTCACCTATGAACAAAAAGGGACAAATTAAGCTGTGGCTAAAATTTGAACCAGTTAGTCAAACATTTCCCAATCAGACATGTACCTATTCCTCTGGGGTCCTAAAGAGCTTGATGCATAGGGACAGGACCTCCCTGGCAAGAAGCTACAGCTCCTCTGTGTTGAAGGCAGCGGCCCTATCACCAGCTTTGCTAGGCATCATGGTTCCCAGAGGTTGTTAGCAGCAGCAGCAAAAATGAGGTCTTTTTGACTGCAGTCTGAGGAGGCAAGTGAGCTTTTTTTCAAAATGACACCTACAAGTACACCAAAGATGCGATCCGTGATGGAGACAGAGACAGCCATTGGCTTTTGTGCGTAGCCGTCACACACGCTATGTCTATGGCAGGGTCCATCGTGGAGGGTACCACCCATTGTGCGATCAACTTCTGCTGATGACCATTGGGTAGCCAGTGTCCTGATGGCAAGGTCAGGCATCCGCCATTTTCGGGTGTGAAGCTGTGCATCTTTAAATTGTTAGTGCATCACCAGCACTCAAAATGGAGGCAATTTTTTTTTTTTTTTTTTTTTTACAAATGACACTGTTCTTGGCAGGATATGACACAATAAAAAGTGAACAGTGACTGTGTCTGATTTTGATAGTGTTGCGGGGGAAGTTTTATCTCAGATGACAGTATTTAAAAGAAAAAATAGGTGCAAATAATATATTTCAAATGTGTTATTTGCACATAATTAAAACTAAAATTAAAAAAATTGTTTTGAAGTTCAAAAAATGTGTTAACAACGTTGGTACATGTATTAGACAATGACATTCCTAATGTTACCAAGACTTTAGATGGGTGTTGATCATCAAAGTAGGATTTTACCATTTAAGCTGACATTTGAACCCACGCATCCAGTGGAAACGATGGCGCCAGGTCTTCAGGCCCTTTCCAGACCTTGTCACCATGGGGAAAATGGATGTTGTTAAAAGGTTTTACCTAAATAAGCAAACTTGCAAGTACAATTTGATTTGAGGATAGTTTGCTTGAATCATAGTTTAGGAAGGTACAATGGCTTAATATGACAATAAACTATTGATATTCTGTGGCCATGTAAGAGACTCAGCTTATCCTAACAGCTCGTGGTTGTTAGTGCCTCTGAGATAACCACATTGCCAGGGGACCCTTCCTCTACTCACTCACTAAGGAGTGCCAAATCACGATTGTAAGCTACATGCTCCACAACATCGCCCTGTGACATAACATCCCAATAATCGCCCAGTGAAGATGACACCGGTAATGAAGTTACTGACCTACATCAAGATAATATTGTCCACTTCTTCATCTGAGTGTAAGTTCACCTTTACATATTATAACCTCCATTGTCAGAACAACTTTTGACAGAGGGAACATAACAGTTTGCAATGGTAATTTGGTAGGAATGGTCAGTTCACAAATGTCCAAGGCAAAGATGTTAGTGGATCTGAGTTTCCCTACATTGACTACTGTGGTTATTGAAATAGATTAATGTTGCTTGTGCTAAGTATGTCTCCTCTTAACTTGTCATTTGAGTCACATTTAAACTGTGAAATGATTGATTGTATTTTTATTGTATTTCCGGGTCCTTCGCTATGGCATCTTTAGTTGGACATTGCACAGTTGTGACATTTGCAGTGGTATGTTTCTGTTGAACAGTACAAAGTGAACATGTGTTGATCCTGGGACAGACACCCACTTGGTATGGATAGATCTTGTACAGGGACAACTTGCACTGTGATGGAATGGAAGTATAGGAGACTCTATCAAACCTATGTCCTGTGTGATTTTGCCATCAAGGCAATATGTGCCACCTAACTTGCTCAAACCACATGTCTATGTCAAGTCATAGCATACTGTTCTTCCTTCATATTGGCTAAATCTTCAACTTGTGTTCAGTGGTGGTAACCATTGATGTGCCTCCTCATAGCTGTCATAGAACCTTTTTTAGCACACCACTGCATGGTGGTTGTATCATTGCACCAGATACTGCCACACTGTCCTCTAATGGTCCTGTGTTACTGCCATGATGTAGACTATTGGTGTTTTTGATGTAGGATTCCTATTGTGATGGCAGGATGTAGGGCTCCAACTGAGGTCATGAATCACTGATAATTTTCCTATTCAATTTGATCCCATGCAACATTCCCTTTCCTCCATGGTTCCAGGGTTGTGGATTGTCCAACCTTGAATGGCACATACTATTGGTATTATGCATGGTTTGGGAAAATCAGCTCTGATTTTGTCTAAGACCTACTTACACATCTATATTACCAATACATCAGCATTTTGCTTAGTTTTGTTTGAATGAAATGAATATCACATTACCTCTTAGTCAGTTCTAATTTTCTTTTGAAAATAATTGGTCAAACATGAAAAATGAAATGCCACAAGAAATCAAAAACAGTCGTAATTTGTGTCCATATCATTTCTTTTCCTGAAACAAAGGAACAGAAAAGTGCATCCAATAATGGGAAAAATAAACTGAAAAATAAGAGTCTATCATGGTAGTGGCAAGTTTTGTAGAGTAGTCAAAAAAGGTTTGGAGTCCAATGTACAAAATACCACTGTCATAAAAAAAGATAAGTGTGTCCCTGAAATTGTCCACAGAGTGAATGCTAGACACACACTGGAGGAAATTAGGATCTGGGTCTCTTGGAGGTGGTGGTGGGGGTCTTGCCATCCTCTACTGGTGGTCCAGATGACTGTCTCCTCTGGGGACAATGGGGACACAGGTACAGAAACTGGGGTTGGAGGAACAGGCTCCTCCTGTGGCAGGGTCCCCCTGACTGTGGCTGGCAGTGGAATACTTGGCCCAGATGTAGAAGGACCACAGACAGGGGCAGATGGTATGGGGGAAGCCCTGCACATATGATAGTAGAAAAGCACCCCAGTAAGTGAGCTCATTTGTTGTTGTGATTACCTATTTGTAACATGAGTTCCTTCTACGCCTCCTTGATCTCCTAGAACTCAGTGACAACCAATCAATCAATCAGTCATTGTATTTGTAGAGCTCACTACCACCTGCGAGGGTCTCAAGGCACTGAGGGGAGGTGGGTGCTGCCACTGCTTAATAGCCAGGTTTTGAGCCGCTTACTGAAAGTCAGCAGGTCTTCGGTCTGTTGCAGGGGTAAGGGAAGGGTGTTCCAGGTCTTGGCAGCGAGGTGGGAGAAGGATCTGCCTCCAGTAGTTGCTCTTTGGATGGGGGGGACGGTGGTGAGGTCGGCTGAGCGGAGTTGACGGGACAGTGTGTAAACGGTCTGTTGAGGTAGGCTGGACCGGTGTTGTGGAGCGCCTTGTGTGCGTGGGTGAGGAGCTTGAACGTTATCCTTTTGTTGATGGGGAGCCAGTGTAGGTCTCTCAGAAGGGGAGTGATGTGGCTTTGGCGGTGGGCACCAAGGATCAGACGTGCAGAGGTGTTTTGTATGCATTGCAGTCATTTGTGGAGTTTGACCGGGGCTCCTGCGTAGATGGCGTTTCCATAGTCAAGTTTGCTGCTGACGAGGGCTTGGGTGACTGTTCTTCTTGTATCTGTGGGGATCCATCTGTAGATTTTGCGGAGCATGCAGAAGGTGTTAAAGAAGGATGAGGAGATGGCGCTGACTTGCTTGGTCATGGAAAGAGTTGAGTTGAGAATGATGCTCAGGTTTTGTGCTTGGTTGGTGGGTGTTGGGGCTGCTCCCAGAGCTGTCGGCCACCAGAAATCGTCCCAGACTGAGGGGTTGGCGCCGAGGATGAGGACCTCTATTTTGTCTGAGTTCAACTTCAGTTTGCTGTTCCTCATCCATTCGGCAACAGCCTTCATTCCTTCATGGAGGTTGGATTTGGCAGTGAGGGGGTCCTTGGTGAGGGAGAGGATCAGTTGGGTGTCGTCGGCATAGGAAATGATGTTGTGGTTGTGTAGCAGGGCGACGTGGGAGAGCGTGGCCATGTACATGTTGAAAAGTGTAGGGCTGAGGGTCGATCCTTGGGGAACGCCGCAGATGATCTTGGAGGCTTTGGAGCGGAGGGGGGGAGGCGGACGCTCTGGGTTCTTCTGGAGAGGAAGGAGGTGGTCCACTATAGAGCTTTGTCCTGGATCCCTGCGTTGTTGAGGCGTGTGCGTACGATGCAGTGGCAGACGGTGTCGAAGGCGGGCGAGAGGTGAAGGAGGATGAGGGCCGCGGTTTCGCAGTTGTCAAGCAGGACCCTGATGTCTTCGGTGGCGGCGATGAGGGCAGTTTCGGTACTGTGGTTGCTGCAGAACCCTGACTGGGATGGGTCCAGGATGTTGTTTTCTTTGAGGTAGTGGGTCAGTTGTCTGTTGACGATCTTCTTGATGACCTTAGCTGGGAATGGGAGCTGGGAGATAGGACAGAAGTTCTTGAGGTCTCTCGGTCCGCGTTGGGTTTCTTCAGGAGGGGTTTGATCTCAGCATGCTTCAAGCTCTTGGGATAGGTCGCGGTCTCGATGGAGATGTTGATGACTTTGCGGAGGTGGGGTGCGATGGTGGCGCTTGCTTTGTTAAAGATGTGATGCAGGCATGGGTCTGACGGAGATCCAGAGTGGATAGTGCTCATTGTTTTGATATGTGTCGTCTTTGTTCACGTTGGCCCAGACGAGCAGGGGGTCGTAGTTGAAGGTGGGTGGAGGGTCTGTTGAGTCGGTGATTGGCGGGGTGGTCTGGTTGTTGAAGCTGTCATGGATGTCTGTGATCTTGTGGTGGAAGAAGGCGGCAAGGGAGCTGCACAGGTCTTGTGAAGGTGGGATGTCGTTTGTGCTGGAGCTGGGGTTGGAGAGTTAATTCACGATGTTGAAGAGCTCCATGCTGTTGGGTGCATTGTTGTCCAGGTGGGCTTTGAAGGAGGTTTTCTTGGCAGATTTGATGCAGTGATAGTGGTTGCGGATGGCATTCTTGAAGGCAGCATGGTTGTCCGGTGTCTGTTCGAGGAGCCACTTTCTCTCCAGTTTCCGGCAGGTTTGCTTGGAGGCTTGAAGGTCTGAGGTGAACTAGCTGGCTCTCTTGTTGGCACCTCTGTTGGAAGGTTTATTGAGCGGGCGAGTGTGTTGGCGCAGTTATCGATCCAGCGCCAGAGGTTGCAGGCAGCGAGGTCGGAATTGGTGGGTTCGGTGGGTGGTTTTCGGGCGAGGCTGGTGTTCAGCTGGTCTTGGCTGATTTTGCTCCGGCGGGGGATCTGTTGGGTGCGGTGCCATGTGGTGGGTTTCTGGAAGGTGAAGTGGATGCAGCGGTGGTGGGTCCATGGGAGTTTGGTGGTGTGGCTGAAGGTGACGTGTGGGCTAGCGGAGAAGACGGGGTCCAGCGTGTGGCCAGCGGAGTGTGTTGGCGTAGTGATGAGTTGTCGTAGTCCAAGGGTGGCAAGGTTGTCGATTAGGGTGGTGGAGTCGAGGTCGTTGTTATTCTCCAGGTGAAAGTTCAGGTCGCAGAGGAGGACGTAGGTCCATCACATCTTGAGACTTTTCTACTGCTCCAAAGATTCTGGGGGTTATTCTAACTTTGGAGGAGGTGTTAATCCGTCCCAAAAGTGACGGATTTACCACCAGCCGTATTACGAGTCCATTATATCCTATGGAACTCGTAATACAGCTGGTGGTATATCCGTCACTTTACCGTCACTTTTGGGACGGATTAACACTCCTCCAAAGTTAGAATAACCCCCTCTGTCTACAATGGGCTGGCTGATAAAGACACCAGTGGCCTCACTTTCCTGGCCCACTGATTGCCTCTTAGAATGCCTACCCCCACTAATCTGTGCCCTGTAGGCAGTGTGCCCCATCTCACTGGGTCTTGGCACAAATCCAGGCAGTGTTGGTGTTGTCTGAACAGTAGCATGGACTGGGATACAAGATTGGTGTGATGTTCCTTTGGACACAGGAAGTGTAGGTGTCCTTTGGCTGAGGTGTTGTTGTAGTTGGGGTGGAAGGTGAAGGTGTGGGCCAAGTATGACTCACTGGAGCCGCTTTGCCAGACAGACCAGATGGACTAGGCAGCTTCTGATCATCCCGACCTGCAAGAGTGGCGTCATCACTGAAGGCTTGATCCTAGTGTGAAGTGGAGGTATCTTCAGTAGCATACGGTAGTCCACTGGTCCTGGGCCTTAAAAGAATACATACAATATGAAATTAAAATCTGTATTCTAGCTCAAATATGTCTTCATTTACAAATGAGGCAATCTAAAAATAAAAATTCAGATTAATAGAATGATTAGGCCTTAGTGTGATTTTCATTGTTTTACAAATGCAGGCTGATTTTCACAGACGCAAACTCCAGTAATGATGTTGAAGAGATAGCCTAAATTGCAAAATGCTATTTATGAAGTGTACATTACATGTAGCAGCCATTCAACTCAAAACGGTGATGAATAAATTAGCGTACTGGACCATTCCAAGGTCTAGTAGGCTACAAAATATTGTGGTGCAACTTTATATTGAAACTGTCAATAGTCATCATTTGGAGAGTGAGAAGAAAATTGTGTGTGGCTACTACTTCTATACATCATGCCACATCGAATTCTAGGAAATCTTGGCTTCAACATACTTTGAATTATGTGAGCATGTACATCTCATCAATGTAGGTATGAGAATGTCTCAACATGCTTGAGATACACAAGTGACATTTTAATCCATGGCATGGTGACTGTCAAACCCATAAGTGTTTAAGATGTGTGCATATATAGAAGTAAATGAAGGTGGAGCAGCATTACATTGCACTATTTATTCAAATACATAAATGTGACATCATGATAGTTGTAGTCTTCTGTTGACACCATAGACAATACTTGTTTAAAAAGTGAGTTACACATACCTATTTCAATGACTATAGTGGAGATAAACACACATTTACAACTTGTAAAAACGTTTGATTATGATGTGAATAGGTGGAAATACCACTTACAAACACTATACCTTTCTGTGCAAATGGATACAGTTTTGTATCTGTTTTTGGGAGAACAGCAACATACATTGATAGAAAGCACAAGGGACTGAGCAATGCAAGGAAGGATCTATTGGGAACAACATACAATCCGACTAAACACATTGCATATTGTTAAAAAGAGAGATACAACCATGATGCTAATACTTGGTATGAACCAAGGTATTTTGTGGAGACAAGTTTAGATATATCTGTTTTGATAAGGGGTTGAACCATTTCTAAACATCTAACTGAAGGGCAATAGTCCATTTGTGATTGTTGAGACATCGCTAAGTGCAACTTACCAGACCCCACTCAACCAATGATTCTAGTTAAGACTTCAAGATGAAGGATCTGCAAGACCTTCTCTTCATTGGGAAAGAGTTGTGTGGGGGACTGGTAGAAACACCACCAGTACTCCGTGCCTTCAGGTGCTGCTTGAAGGCCAGGGAATGCCGTGTCCCCTGCAGGTTGTTCCACCTCTTCCTAATCTCCTCATGTGTGTGCAGATTGTTAGGTACAGCATTCACTCTGCCAACTATTGTGGACCACATTTGCCTTTCTTGAGATATGGTCGCATTTTGTACTTGTGCTCCAAACAATTGTGGCTCTACTCTAATGATTTGATCTACCATGATCAATAGCTCTTCCTTTGTGAATTTAGGATTTCTCCTCTCTGCCACTGTGAATTTTTCCAAATAAATAAAAACTGAGGGATGCTCAGAGAAAGTAACATTACCAAAAACACAGAAGGAGAGGAATACAAAAAACACAACTGTCTCCTGTATGAATTTGGTTGGCTGGATGATCTTCTACAGTGTAAGGCAAAAGATAATGGTCTGAAATTGAGGGTATTTATAGTATATTTTGCAGGTGTTCACAATTGTCCAATACACAGCAGGCATCCAACCAATGTCCTCAGCCATAGTATGACACTGAACAGGTCCCGTGATGGACTCCTGCCATCATGGGCCCACTGCTGAAACACCACTAGCACAACTGAGTGATCTAAATAGGCTCTGTGGGATCCCGCCGCCAAGACAGTGATGGAGAACCTAGACATTAGCATTGGAGTCTGCCGCATCAGCTACTAGATGCAGCTTGGGTGATGGAGTGGACTTTTTTGCGGCTGTTTGGTGAATGCTAGTGACTGACAACATCCTGGGTGAAAGTAAGTACGTCAATATACAAATTATCAGCAACGAGGTTAAGGTGAGTGCCTGTCTAATTCTGTTTGGGGTAGTTGTTCAAGACCCTACCAGCTGGAGGAAAAGGAACCTACTTTTTATTTATTAAGTATAGCAAGGCATACTATTTGTAGAAAATGTGTTGATCCTGATCCCCCTAACCTAGAGGACTGGTTGGCACAAGTAAGTAAGTATATTTAATGGACTCAGGGAATCAAAAATGCAAGAATAAGGTGGAAGTATGGCCCCCTTTGGTTGAATGGCTATGAATTACATGCTATTTTTGCTGGTTTGGGAAGCAGCAGTGCTCAATGACTACCATCAGCAAGGAATGACCATGCCTGGTTCTGCACCTTGGTAGGTGTGGAGGAGCTGGAGTGGCTACCGTTGATGAAGGGTCACGAATAGTACAGTGGAGGACTTTCAAAATAAAAAAAAAAAGTTGTTTAGGTTTTATGCTTATTCTCATTCTGTTAATTCCATTCTCACACAACTTCACACCATAAGCTTATTCATAAAGAAGCAGGTTTTACATCAGTTTAAAAACGTTTGAAATTAAATTCCAATGCAGGTTAGGCGGATAGAAAGAATAAAATGATATAACCTTTCTTTGTAAAAAGGAAGTTTCTGGCATGCATAGGCCATGCAAAGGTTAAAATAGAAACATTTTGTTTGAATTAAGTTTATTGGAATTTTTCAACGTTAGCAAATCAAGGCAGTCGAGCTAACAAGGAAAAGGAAAGTGCACGTTTAAATGCGGTTTCTGGTTAGGTCTAGTATTCACTCATACCTGGTATTTAATGGATTTTATTTTCTATCCAAATCTCTAGCAACTTCCCCCCTTTGATGGTTTGGAACTGACACAAATGTATCCTCAAATGTATTTGTCAGAGTTCCCTTTCATCTTCTTCATCGGTTTGTTGTCTTTTCCATTTCAAATTTTCTCTTTCCCTCAATCTCATATTCTTCATTCACTTTGTCACGTAAGTCCAAATGTTTTTTCACTCCTTTATACGTCTCTTGTTCTTTTGTTGATTATTATATTCCTATTGCTTTGTATATTGCTAATGTAGATAGGAAGCAAGCTACTACTATGAACACAGGAATTAACATTGTTTAGAGAACTCCTCCTCAGGTTGCTTAAGTCATCTAGTTACTGTGGTGGATCCTTTTGCAAAGCTTCAAAATACACTTGAAGTTTTTACAGGTTCAAGATCAAACATCAAATCAGAAATATTCCTGCACATTCTACAATCTTTCTACTGTCTTCAAGAATATATGTACAACATTTTTTAATTTCCAACATCTTGCAGACTCCTTCTTTCTCGGATAGTAAGATATCTAGTGTATAGGGAGTGCCATTGCCCCACTGTTAGTGCCACAGCAGTAGAGCAAACCTTCCAACCATATCTGTGAGGCCACACAAAGCCACTTTACGTGGATTTGAACAGCCTCATTGATATGGAGTAGGGCAACGCAAAACAAATTGCTGTTTTGCCTTACTCTGCACCAGTGAGGTATTCCATGGGTACTGTGTTGGGTGTTCCCATGCAACACCTATGGATTTTGATAAATACCCAGATTTACAAAAGGCTGTAAACCTGGGGATGTACCAAAACCTTCTGTTTCCCCAGGGGAGGTGCACAGAGGAGAAATATCTTCATTTCTTCTTTTTTTACACTTTGTATGTGTGCTGCATGCTGCATCACACACAGAAATCCACAGAAAGTGAATAAAGCCTCCCTGGATTGTTTCTGGAGAGGAAGTTGCTCCTTCCTGCACAAAAACAATCCTCCTGACAATGCAGAAACCCTTGCACCATGGAGAAAGGGTGCTTGGGTTGGCGCTAGACAGCCAAAATGGCACGGTGCAGTTGAAAGAGAGAGGAATGTGATGTATGGCATTGATTCAATGCATTCCTGCCCTTTTCTTTTGATGCAGGGCAGCGCAGAAAGATGACTTCGATGACTGCCCTGTGCCATTTTCTTGTGACTGCTTCCTAGTAGAAAAGCTCTAGAGGTACTAGTTGCTAATCTATCAACTACTCTTGAGAGTTTTCTAATTTTCTCATCATTCAAGACTACTCCTACAACAGGTATCATTGCTCCAAATATGTCTCCTACTAATTGCGTTTCTTCATTCACACTTTTGGGTGCTGGTGTCATTGTTAATCTAAGCTCTGTATGTGATAAATCTTAGTAAGACGTTATTCATAAATAACAAAAACCATCCCAACGAACAGGCAATCTAAATTATGTATTCTCTCCACATACAAAAGTATACCCCAGGGATTGTAGGGCCATGTTCTTGCAGCATTTGCCATGTTCCTCCAGGCAATTCAAGCACATGTTCACACTTACTATTTCCCACTGGTGTCTTTCTCGCACTAATTATTTTCCTAGACAAATATATTTTGCTTTGTGGTTTTATCTAGTTTAGGTATAGACATTTCCTTCCTAAATTCACCCTCTACTTTTCTTCATACATTCTTTTGAACATTAAGCATGTTAAATGCTTCTCATGTGCTATCAAGGAAGAAATGTATAAAGAAATATCATGCAATCTCCATTTCCTTAGCTTATGGATGTAAATTCATACCTTTCCTTAGAGGAACCTTCTATGCCAAGGTTTGAGTAATAGTATTCAAAATGGTATTGCCCATACACTAGACTAAGAAATATACTACAGAGCATAGCATAAGAAAGTGGATATGATAATAGAATATGTGTTTCTCTGCAGAGGATGAAATGTGTGTACAAACATAACAGTTCTTAACTTTAATAGCTTTATTGTATTCTTGAATTAATCTACAGTAAACAGTTGCATTTACATATTCTACTACTATAACTTTCACTGTGTCAGGTATGAAATGTATAATGAATACCATTGCTTTTCATGCTACAACTATAAGTGTCAGTAAGTCTCTAAAAATATTGTGCACCTAGTTCTATTGGTATTACACATACTGGCCCTCATTCTGACCCTGGCGGTCGGCGGAGAGGCGGCGGTCGGACCGCGAACAGACCGGCGGTATTAAAAATGGCATTCTGACCCTGGCGGGAACCGCCAACACAGCCCGCCAACTTAACACTCCGACCGCCACAGCGGTACAAACAAACAGCGCGGCGGTTCCCGCCAACAGCCCGGCGGCAGACAAAGTACCGCCCACCCTATTACGACCCACCAATCTGCCACCTTTTCCGGGGCGGGAGCACCGCCGATAAGAACACGGCGGAAACAGACTACGAACGGGAAAACGCTCACCTCTACGCACTCCACGGGAGATTCCGGCAGTATGGAGCCAGAGTTGCAGGTCATCCCCGCACTCCTATTCCTCCTCATATACCAGGAGCACGCCCGGCGGCGCGGAAGACATCGGTGAGTACTGCACCTACGACACAGGGGAGGGAAAAGATTACCGGCACACACCCACCCACCCACACCCACTACAACACACACACCAATGCATTCCCACAGATCACTGTCACAACCCACAAACCACCCTCCTCCGAAATAATGCAAAGACCAAAAGAAGAGATCATAAACGGCCAGATATATTGAAATAAACTATGTACAAAATATATACAGCTACTAAATGTAGTCCAACCACTGTCCGTGGATCACAGGGGTCCTGTGCAAAGGGGCAAGGCCCAGTCCCACGACAAGAACTCCACGGAGAGAACACTGCAGGGGCATCAGAAAGAAAATAGGACAGGCACCTCAGGGGGAAGGGAAGGGGGGGCACCTCAGCCACTTGAGTACACGACGCCAGATCCACGAGGGGACTCCATCACCACTGGCCCCAGTCCATACAGTCCATACAGTGGGTGGCCTGCCCACTGGGCCATCCTGGGGAGAGCAAAGCCACAGTCCATACAGTCCATACAGTGGGTGGCCTGCCCACTGGGCCATCCTGGGGAGAGCAAAGCCACAGTCCATACAGTCCATACAGTGGGTGGCCTGCCCACTGGGCCATCCTGGGGAGAGCAAAGCCACAGTCCATACAGTCCATACAGTGGGTGGCCTGCCCACTGGGCCATCCTGGGGAGAGCAAAGCCACAGTCCATACAGTCCATACAGTGGGTGGCCTGCCCACTGGGCCATCCTGGGGAGAGCAAAGCCACAGTCCATACAGTCCATACAGTGGGTGGCCTGCCCACTGGGCCATCCTGGGGAGAGCAAAGCCACAGTCCATACAGTCCATACAGTGGGTGGCCTGCCCACTGGGCCATCCTGGGGAGAGCAAAGCCACAGTCCAAACAGTCCATACAGTGGGTGGCCTGCCCACTGGGCCATCCTGGGGAGAGCAAAGCCACAGTCCAAACAGTCCATACAGTGGGTGGCCTGCCCACTGGGCCATCCTGGGGAGAGCAAAGCCACAGTCCATACAGTCCATACAGTGGGTGGCCTGCCCACTGGGCCATCCTGGGGAGAGCAAAGCCACAGTCCATACAGTCCATACAGTGGGTGGCCTGCCCACTGGGCCATCCTGGGGAGAGCAAAGCCACAGTCCATACAGTCCATACAGTGGGTGGCCTGCCCACTGGGCCATCCTGGGGAGAGCAAAGCCACAGTCCAAACAGTCCATAACAGACCCCACTGCCACTGGAGGAGGCAAGTTGGCCAGAGGACATCCTGCAGCCCTGCGCGAGATAGATCCTGCCCTGCCACGTCTGCCAAAGGGCCAGCGGTTCTTGCCTTGAAGGGCCCAGGTCAGCGGTTCTTGAGACGGCGGGGCCCAGTTCAGCGGTTCTTGCCTTGAAGGGCCCAGGTCAGGGTTCTTGAGACGGGGGGGCCCAGTTCAGCGGTTCTTGAGACGGCGGGGCCCAGTTCAGCGGTTCTTGCCTTGAAGGGCCCAGGTCAGCGGTTCTTGAGACGGCGGGCCCAGTTCAGCGGTTCTTGAGACGGCGGGGCCCAGTTCAGCGGTTCTTGCCTTGAAGGGCCCAGTCCAGCGGTTCTTGAGACGGCGGGGCCCAGTTCAGCGGTTCTTGCCTTGAAGGGCCCAGGTCAGCGGTTCTTGAGACGGCGGGGCCCAGTTCAGCGGTTCTTGAGACGGCGGGGCCCAGTTCAGCGGTTCTTGAGACGGCGGGGCCCAGTTCAGCGGTTCTTGAGACGGCGGGGCCCAGTTCAGCGGTTCTTGCCTTGAAGGGCCCAGGTCAGCGGTTCTTGAGACGGCGGGGCCCAGTTCAGCGGTTCTTGAGACGGCGGGGCCCAGTTCAGCGGTTCTTGCCTTGAAGGGCCCAGGTCAGCGGTTCTTGAGACGGCGGGGCCCAGTTCAGCGGTTCTTGAGACGGCGGGGCCCAGTTCAGCGGTTCTTGAGACGGCGGGGCCCAGTTCAGCGGTTCTTGAGACGGCGGGGCCCAGTTCAGCGGTTCTTGAGACGGCGGGGCCCAGTTCACCGGTTCTTGAGACGGCGGACGGTCTATGGCCAACTGCTAATTGCATGGTGGTGCCCTCCTGGGCAGCGGGGATGGTGCTCCTTCACTGCCCACCTGGGCTGTGGGTGGTGGGGCCCTCCTGGCCAGCTGGGCTGGGTCCTCCCTGGGCAGCGGCTATGGGGGTGGTGGGCTCTCCCGGGGCAGCGGCTATGGGGGTTGTGGGCTCCTCCTGGGCAGCAGGCCTGCTGCCTGACCTCTCCAACTTGCTGCCCTTGCCCTCCTTAGTCGTCGGCCTGTGGCCCTTGCCTCCCTTTGGAGCTGTGGCTGGTGACTGTCTCTGGGTGGTGTCCGGGGGGGATGTAGAAGGCGGGCTCCTGCGGCGCCCCTTCCGCCTTCTGCTCCTCTTCCCAGGGGGTGGGCTGGCTGTCCCCTTGCTGCTGGGTGAAGATCCAGACATGCGGGCTGGTGGGCTCCAATACCCCTGCACCCTTGTCAAGGGGGCTGCAGGGCTGGTGGTGGCTGAGGTGCTCTTCTTACCCCGACGAGAAGGAGGGGGGGGCTCAGGGTCAGGAAAGAAGTTAGTAGTGGCGAGGAAGAGCTTCTTGGGACAATGGAGAGTGGTAGGTACAGTGGGAATGGGAGTGGAGGGAGAGGATGTGGTTGTAGGTGAGTCACGTTTGCTGTCTTTGGGTGCAGGTGCAGGAGGGATAGGCTGTCGTGAGGTGGATGGCTGTTGGGTGGGTGGGTGGCTGCGTTTGTGTGGTGTGGAAGAGGGGGTGACAGACACAGTGGGAGAGGACACAGGGGACGTGTAAATGGCAGTGGGGGTGGTGACTGCACGTGTGCGGACTGGAGTGGAGGGTGTGCTGGTGATGGAAACACTGGCTGATGGTGAGTTGAATGGAGGTGTGAGTGTAGACGTCACAGGGAGGGAGGAGGGAGACGAGGAGGTGGGGGTCACAGAGGTGGTAGTGACTGTTGGCATGTCTGCATCGGAATGTTGCGTGTGTGAATGTCTGGGTGATCTGTGGTGCTTATGTTTGGATGAGCTTCTCTTGGGTGTTGAGGTGTGTGCAGGCTGGTCTGATGGTGTGGGTGGGACAGGCAGAGGAACAGGAGACTGGGAGGAGGGAGTTAGTAGAGGCAGGCAGGAGACAGGGACAATGGCTGCCGTCAGTGCTGAGGCCAGAGCCTGGAACGATCGCTGATGGGCAGCCTGACCCGAATGAATGCCCTCCAGGTACGCATTGCTGCGATGAACCTCCCTCTCCACCCCCTGGATGGCATTCAAAAGGGTAGTCTGCCCAACAATGAGCGTTCGGAGGAGGTCAATGACCTCCTCACTGAGGGCAGCGGGGGTAACAGGGGCAGGGCCTGAGGTGCCTGGGGCGAAGGAGATGCCCGGCTTCCTGGCAGAGCGGGCACGGGGCGAACGCGGAGGGGCTGCTGGGAGGGCGGAGATGGTGCGCTGGGTGGCGGCTGTACCTGTAATGGCGGGGGGCACGGATGGTGCCACCCCCGCAAGGGAGCCCCCTTCCGAGGACGTGTCCGTGTCGCTGCAGGCTCCAGTCGTCCCCGTCGTGGAGCTCCCCTCGCCCTCCGTCTCACTGGTCCAGTCTGACTCTGTGGCATGGCCCTCCTGGGCCATGTGAGATGCAGCTCCCTCCTGCCCCGATGCCACTTCTCCTCCGCCTGATGATGCTGATGCACACAAGCACAGAAAGACAAACAAAAAGGGGGGGGGAGAGAGAAATAAAGGGATATTGAGTACATGGATCTCCGGTACAGTTAGCGGACATGACAGACACAGATGCCCCCTGCACTAAGTTGCGCACTTGGGGTCCGCTACGCATTCCGTGGAACATGCCCTACACGCCTAGAGTTGTCAACTGCACCCATGGATGACACGGCCCAGGGATGGCTGTACTGACACACTACTGAGGGTGGTGGCTGGGGACACAGGGGCTTACGGGGGTGCCCAGCCTACAGATATCGCCCTGGCCTAGGGGGACCCCCAGCCCTCCTCCCCCACCCAGACACCTCCACTGCACGACAACAGAGTAGATGATGCTTCTACTCACCCCCTTGTGTCTGCTGTGCTGCCCTCACGCGCCCATCCAAATCAGGGTAGGCCACCGCCAGGATCCGGAACATCAGGGGGCTCAGTTGACGGCAGGCACCCCGCCTACGTTGGGAGGCCATCCCCAGCAGAGACTCGGCGGTCTTCTTGGTCCCGCGGCGGATGTCCTCCCACCTCTTGCGGCAGTGGGTGCCCCGTCGATGGTGGACCCCCAGGCCCCGGACTTCCTTGGCGATGGCACGCCAAATCCCAATCTTCTCATGGGCGCGGACCTATGTGACACGTACAGGGAGGGAGAAATACCACGTTCAAGTTACTCAGCATTTTCCTTTCCAGTGGCCCAACGCCCCCCATCCCCGCCAGGCCCCCCGCCAGGCCCCCCGCCATGCCCAACATGCCCCCCATCCCCGCCAGGCCCCCCGCCAGCCCCAACATGCCCCCCATCCCCGCCAGGCCCCCGCCAGGCCCCCCGCCATGCCCAACATGCACCCCATCCCCGCCAGGCCCCCCGCCAGGCCCCCCGCCAGCCCCAACATGCCCCCCATCCCCGCCAGGCCCCCCGCCAGGCCCCCCGCCATGCCCAACATGCCCCCCATCCCCGCCAGGCCCCCCGCCATGCCCAACATGCACCCCATCCCCGCCAGGCCCCCCGCCAGGCCCCCCGCCATGCCCAACATGCCCCCCATCCTCGCCAGGCCCCCGCCAGGCCCCCCGCCATGCCCAACATGCCCCCCATCCCCGCCAGGCCCCCGCCAGGCCCCCCGCCAGCCCCAACATGCACCCCATCCCCGCCAGGCCCCCCGCCAGCCCCAACATGCCCCCCATCCCCGCCAGGCCCCCCTCCAGCCCCAACATGCACCCCATCCCCGCCAGGCCCCCCGCCAGCCCCAACATGCACCCCATCCCCGCCAGGCCCCCCTCCAGCCCCAACATGCACCCCATCCCCGCCAGGCCCCCCGCCAGGCCCCCCGCCATGCCCAACATGCCCCCCATCCCCGCCAGGCCCCCGCCAGGCCCCCCGCCATGCCCAACATGCACCCCATCCCCGCCAGGCCCCCGCCAGGCCCCCCGCCATGCCCAACATGCCCCCCATCCCCGCCAGGCCCCCGCCAGGCCCCCCGCCATGCCCAACATGCCCCCCATCCCCGCCAGGCCCCCGCCAGGCCCCCCGCCAGCCCCAACATGCACCCCATCCCCGCCAGGCCCCCCGCCAGCCCCAACATGCCCCCCATCCCCGCCAGGCCCCCCTCCAGCCCCAACATGCACCCCATCCCCGCCAGGCCCCCCGCCAGCCCCAACATGCACCCCATCCCGCCAGGCCCCCCTCCAGCCCCAACATGCACCCCATCCCCGCCAGGCCCCCCGCCAGCCCCAACATGCACCCCATCCCCGCCAGGCCCCCAAGCCAGCCAGTGGCCCCAAATCCAGATAGAATTAAACTCACTTGTTGGTCTGGAGGACCGTAGAGTTGCGCATACTGGGGGAGGACCCCATCCACAAGTTTCTCCAACTCCTCTCCAGTGAAGGCAGGGGCCCTTTCCCCAGTCGCAGCAGCCATTGTCCCTTCCAGACCGAGGTCACAGCAACACTTGCAGTATAGGTCCTCTCCTGTGAAAGTTCAAGTCGCAAGTGGATAAGTAGATAGAAAATGGCGGTCACGTCCGCGGCGGTGCGTACCGCGGCGGTGCGTCCCGCCACCGCCGGCGCCCTTCGCCATTGGCTCCTGAAACCCATAGGCTTCAATGTTAACCAATGCGGCTTCGCGCCGCGGTCTTGGCCCGCCGCCCGCCGCGGTGTGCCACGCCAGCGCATTGACCTCACATCCCATTGTCACACTTCACAGGTCAGGCAGCCGCCATTTCCAGGGCCCACATGGCTCAATTTCAACTGCGTCACACAGGCCTAGGCCTTGCATAGCCACTCATACACGCCATTCACTGCATAGAGAATCGTATACTGTGCTAGCTGTGAGTACGTACCTGTGGGTTGCCTGACTGTGTGCTCCATGTTGTCCTTCCTAGGCACCGTCCGCTGGGTTGGGCGAGGAGACGGATGAATCCTCCCGTGTACCGACCGCTGGTGGACCTGTCGACAATGGAAGAACGCCACATTATCCTGACCTACCGTCTTAACCGTGCCACTATCCATGAACTGTGTGCCCGGCTGGAGCCCGACCTGATGTCCCCCATCCGCCAACCCACAGGGATTCCCCCTCTGGTGCAGGTCATGTCAGTACTCCATTTCTTGGCAAGTGGGTCATTTCAGACAACAGTGGGAATTGCTTCTGGGATGTCTCAGCCCATGTTTTCAAAGGTGTTATCCAGAGTGTTGTCTGCCCTGATGAAATCCGTGAGGAACTACATCATTTTCCCTGAGGTGGGCGAACTGGCTACAGTGAAGGGTGATTTCTACGCCCTTGGACATATTCCCAACGTAATTGGTGCCATTGATGGGACCCATGTGGCTTTGGTTCCCCCAAGAGACAGGGAGCAGGTGTACAGGAACAGAAAAAGTTACCATTCAATGAACATCCAGGTGGTGTGTTTGGCTGACCAGTACATCTCGCATGTAAATGCCAAATTCCCAGGGTCAGTGCATGACGCCTACATCATGCGGAATAGCAGCATCCCTTACGTGATGGAACAGCTACAGAGACACCGTGTATGGCTAGTGGGGGACTCTGGGTACCCCAACCTGTCGTGGCTACTGACCCCAGTAAGGAATCCCCGGACCAGGGCAGAGGAACGGTACAATGAGGCCCATGGGCGTACTAGGAGGGTGATCGAACGCACCTTTGGCCTCCTAAAGGCCAGGTTTCGCTGCCTGCATATGACCGGGGGATCCCTAATGTACTCACCTAAGAAGGTGTGTCACATCATCGTGGCCTGCTGCATGCTTCACAACCTGGCTTTGCGCCGCCAGGTGCCTTTCCTGCAGGAGGATGGTCGAGACGGTGGTGTTGTGGCAGCGGTGGAACCTGAGGAGAGTGACGAGGAGGAAGACGACGGGCCTGAAACAGACAACAGGGACAGAATCATTGAACAGTACTTCCAATAGGACACAGGTAACATTTCAAAGATAATTTAGTAGACGTTAACTACTCTGCAGCATCTCTGCTGCCTGTCTATTTGCCCCAGTGTATGATGACTGAGTTTTGGCTTTTCCCTCCCTATTTCAGATCTGGGGTCCCCACTACGAGTCCTGTGCTTCGTTTCCCCATGGACTACAGCTTTGTGGCAGCTGTTTGTTGACTTCACCATGTACATGGACATATTTGCACTGTCATGTCAATTACAATCTATTGAAATCACAGCCAGACTCCTGATATTTTGGTGCAAAATAGGTGTTTATTGAAGTGCTCAAAATGGGATGGGTGGTTTCAAGTGGGTGGGGGCTATGGTGAAGGAATGTCCATGGCAGAGTCCAGAGTAACAGTCACACAGGTGCATTGTCCAGAGGCCTGTGGAGAGATGGAGCATGGGCAGTTCGAGGATGGACAGGGTGACAATGTGGGACAGTGGGATGACATCAGGTGGTATCCATTGCTGGCGGGGGTCTTGACATCCTACTCTGTCTTGCGAGATCTCAGGGCCCTCTTGCGGGGTGGTTCTTCTCCTGCAGGAGGTGGGGGTCTGGTGGGCTGCTGCTGTGCGGGGGCCTCCTGTCCACTAGCGCCGGCGGAGGTGGATGGCTGTTCTTGGTCCCGGCTAGTGGCAGGGGCCCTTGGGTGTTGTTCAGTGTCCGCCCTGCTGTTTACGAGGTCCTGCAGCAGCCCTACCATGGTAACCAGGGTGGTGTTGATGGCTCGGATGTCCTCCCTGTACCCCCGATAGTGTTCCTCCTGCAGCACCTGGATCTCCTGGAACCGGGCCAGTACCGTCGCCATCGTCTCCTGGGAGCGGTTGTATGCTCCCATGATGGTGGTGAGGACCTCGTGGAGAGTGGGTTCCCTGGGCCTCTCCTCCCCCCCCTGTCGCACAGCTGCCCGCCGAGTTGCCCTGTTTCCCTGGGCCTCTGCCCCCTGGCCGGTGTGCCCACTACCACTGCCCCCAGGTCCCTGTTGTTGTTGGGGTGGTGGGTTATCCTGGGTGCCCTGTAGTGGTAGACACACCGCAGATTGACGCGCCCTGGAGACAGAGGCATGGGCCCGCTGGGTGGGAGCTGCGCTGGTGTTCCCAGAGGGGTTAGGGTCTATAGTGGCCTGTGCCTGTGTGAGGGGAACCGACTGTCCAGAGGTCCCCGATGGTCCGGGCTGGTCATCGGTGTCCAGATCGACAGAGCTGCTGTCATCGCTGACGGCCTCTTGGGTGGGGGGTGTGGATAATTCTGGCCCCTCCGCCGCGGTGTGTTGACGGTCGGGTCCTGCAGGGGTATAGAGGTATGGTTATAGTTTCAATGTGTGGCATATGGGTGTATCTGTGGGTTCCCGTGTCCCCAAGTGCTGGCATTCGTGTGTGGGGGCTTTGGTGAGGGTGGCTTGTGGGGGGGATGTGTATATGCATTGGGCATGCTTTGGTGATGGGTGTCCATGCTTAGTGGACGCATGCAGGCCTAGGTTTTGGGATGTGTGGGTTGTGATGGTGAGACATTGGCGGGGAATAGGTGTGCTGGTGGTGGGGGTGAGGATGGTGGTGGGGGTGAGGATGGTGGTGGGGGTGAGGGTGGGGGTGAGGATGGGGGTGGGGGTGAGGGTGGGGTTCGAGGATGGGGGTGAGGGTTGGGGTCTGATTTGGCATGCAGGTGGGGGGGAAGCAGTATTGAAGCTTCAACTTACCAGTATCCATTCCTCCGCCGACTCCTGCGAGGCCGTCAGGATGCAGGATGTTCAAGACTTCCTCCTCCCATGATGTGAATTGTGGGGGTTGAGGTGGGGGTCCTCCGCCAGTCTTCTGCACGGCGATGTTGTGCCTGGATACCATGGAACGCACCTTCCCCCGTAGGTCGTTCCATCGCTTCCTGATGTCTTCCCGATTTCTGGGGTGCTGTCCCACTGCGTTCACCCTGTCGACAATCCTCTGCCATAGCTCCGTCCTCCGGGCAATGCTGGTGTATTGGACCTGTGTGCCGATCAGCTGGGGCTCTACACGAACGATTTCCTCCACCATAACCCTGAGTTCTTCGTCTGTGAAGCGGGGTTGTCTTTGGGGTGCCATGGGGTGGTGTGTATGATGTGTGGGGTGGAGTATGTGTATTTAAGTGAGTTGAGTGTGGTGGTGTGTGTTGTTTTGTGTGTGGATAGTGTGTGGGTGATGGTGTTGAGTGGCTGTGGCTGTTATGTTTTGGATGCTGGTGTCTCGCTCTTGCCTTCTTTACGATTTTGTAAGCGTAGGGGTTTGTGGGTGATGTGGGTGGGTGTTTTATATTGTATTGTGTGTGTGGGAGTGGTGTGTGTATGTGTATCAGGTGTGTGGGATTCAAATCGTCCAATGTGGGTGAGTTTTGTTCGTTGGTGGGTATTCTGACCGCGCCGGTGTGTCCCGCCAATGGAATACCGCGTTTGAATGACCGCCGCGTGGATTCGTGGGTCGTAATGGGATGGGCGTATTTCTGTTGGCGTGGCGGTGGAGGTTTGGTCACCTCCACCTTTCCGCCGACCGCTGGTCTGGCGGTCTGTTGTGGCGGTCGGATTTTCGGAGGTTTGCCTTCTGCGGGTCAGAATGACCGTGGCGGGTTTCCGCGACCGCGGCGGGATTATGGAGGATTTCTGACCGGCGGTAGGCGCCTTTTACCGCCGAGGTCAGAATGACCCCCACTGTCTCTAAAATCAGATCTACTACCAATAAGTCACTTGTGACAGTAAATTATATCTTATTAAAGTTGAACAAGGTATTCTTCTGGTTAGTTTTTCTTTTTGAGTTAGACTCTTCTTCTATTTTTTTCTTTATTCTTTTCTTTTAGTCTTGTTAATGATAATATCTTTGTATAGACAATTATTAACCCTACTCTGTGTTGTTCTAAAATATTATCCCTACTCTACAGCTGCTCCCTCGGACCTCAGTCTTCTGCTTATCTCCTTTTTCGATCAGCTTTTCATTAGTATTTTTAACTTATAAATTGCAAATCAATAGGTTCTTTGTAATCAAAGACTTTTCAAAGAGGAGCTGACAGTCCATTGCTCCAATCAAGTAGATCCAAAATTGGATAATTCTGAACTTCGCTCAAATAATATGTCCATTCGGGTGATGAATATCTTCAACAAGGAACTCTAGATCTTTCTGATCTTCTGAGTGTGTTTAATTCTTCTTCTATGTCACTTATACCACTTGACTCTGCTTATTCTTCGATTGTCGGTGGTATTGATTCAGCTGACATACTCAATTTAGATTTTTTTCTTTTGTTAGCTTTTGGCCATCTTTCATTATGTGAATCCTTTCATGTTTCTAATCCAGAGCGCTTTCCTTCTCCTGGGTCATCAAAAGTTGCAGCTTGTTCCAAAGCAGTTCCAGAAGTCACTTCATCAGTTTGTGCTACCATTTCTTCTCCAATACCATTTTGTGAGATGTCGAGCAGTTGGACCTCTTCTCCTGTCAGGCATTTTTCACCCCTTATCTCTTCTTTGCTGTCTCTGATCATAATCTTTACTCTCTTGAGTTTGTTGACTGACCTTTGGGTCATACACTATGGCTCTTGGTTCCTGCTCATAGAATACTATTTCTTTATAAGGATCACTTGTTCTCCGGATATGCGCTGTGTGCACCAAATCTGGAAGTTCGGCACATTTGACTGCTGTGTTTGCGACCAGAATCACCTGATAGAGGCCAATGTGGCTCTAGAAGGGACTTTCTCACATGCTTCTTGACTAAGACCCGGTCACCAGGGCTAAGGTCATGGCACTGCTCCTGTATAGGATTTGTGATAGCAGCTTCAACCTCTCGAGAGAACCACATGATACATCCCTCACAGTAATCGAGTAGCATGTCATATGTAATATTCACCATGGTATTTTCTGGAACTACAGGTAATCTCATTGCTCTGCCACAAGAATTTCATAGGGTTATAAACCAGTAGTTTTAATGTCAGTTGTACTTGAACACTAGAGGCAAAGAATCAGGCCATTTCAGAGAAGTGAAAGCAAACACCTTTACCAATCTCGATTTAATTGTCCCATTGAGTTATTCCACTATGCCCGAATCTTCTGAACGATAACTGCAATAGAGTTTCAATTCACGTCTAATGCTGCGCAAAACATTTTTATAATCTCACTTCTGAAGTGAGTACCTCAATTTGATTCTAGAGAGACAGTAGTGCCATACCTTGGTTCTAGCTCCCACAACAGTAACTTTGCTACAGTAATACTTTCATTTCTTCTTGTTGGATATGCCTCTTCCCATCTGGAGAACATGCAGACAATTACCAAAACATATATCAACCAGTTGCAAATGGGTATTTCAATGAAATTCATTTGCATCCAGTTAAAAGAACCTCCTGATGTTCCTACATGGCTCACTGTAACATTATAGTTTGCCTACATTCACTTGCTGACATGTCAAACATTGATGTAACAATTCTTCTGCTTGGGTTCTGAATCCGGGATTAAAACAGAAATTCTTGAAGGTATGGATCATGGCACCCCTAGCTAGGTGAGGTAAGCCATTGCAATGTCTTGTCATTGGATATGGTAAATAATAGACTGTCTGTCCCTTCTGGTCTTCCATCTACTCAAACCCAAACATGTACTCATCTATCCCTCACCCTGCTCTGATTCAACCTGTTTTTCTCGCTCTGGTTGAATTTTCTTGCATTTGTCTCAACTGGCTCCAATGTCAGCCATTCTACTTATCATGGGAAAGAGGTTTTCTTCTGCATTTTCGTTTGTAAAGGTAGCGTTAATTGTGCAAGGCCTTTTTTCACAATAGAATGCTAGTTCATCAGCTTTCCTTTTGCCGACAGAGACATAACCATTGTTACTCATGTGTGCTGCACTACTTACAAAAGCAATTTTAGTGGGGAGTTGTAGAGTCTCCAATATGTTTCTTACCTTTTCCCCATTCCTAATTGGTGAACCTGAAGCAATCATTAACTCTCTCTGTGACCACAATTGCAGAAAATCGTGAACAAAACCCAATCCATACTCACTATCTGTAAATATAGTCACTCAGTTGTGCTGTCAAGATGCAAGCTTTTGTAAGGGAAATTAGTTCTGCAACTTGCACAAAGGAAACTCCTTGAAGCTGTTAAGCTTCTATTACTTCTTGAACTGTGCAAACTGCATAAGCTGCTCTCAATGTACCTTCAACTGTTCTCAAACATGACTCATCCACAAATAGAATCTAATCTGAATTTAAGATTAAAGGCTCATTTTTTAAGACAAGTCTGGGTTTGGTGTAATGGTCTGTAACATCAAGCCAATAATGTTTAAAACAATCAGATTCTTCACCTCAAGGAACAGGCAACAATGTGCTATGATTCAGTACTTGCCATTTTCTCAGCACATTACTGTACACCAAAATCCGCTGTCCATAACTGGTAAATCTGGAGTTAGCAAGGTGCTGTGTCTTAATTCTAGTAAGCTATACCTCGACCAAGTGAGAAACTATAACAACTAAAGGATATCCCATCACATTATTCTCACAGTTTTTCGAGGCTGACATTCACTGAAGCTACCAATTTAAGGCAACTAGGCAAAGTGGCAGTTACAGGATCAAGAGTTATTAAGAAATTTGCCACAGGCTTTTTGGCGTCTCCATGAATTTGGGTTAGCAATGAGAGAGTGCAGCCCTCCCTTTACTGCAGAACAGTATAAAATTGTTTGAGTAATTAAGCATTTACACTGCTGGGGCATGACAGAGTCTTTCCCTCAGCTCTCGGAACGTTTCCATGCATGCTTTGTCCC
The DNA here is from genome assembly GCF_031143425.1 of Pleurodeles waltl. NCBI lineage: Eukaryota > Metazoa > Chordata > Amphibia > Caudata > Salamandridae > Pleurodeles > Pleurodeles waltl. The sequence goes on along the minus strand of NC_090446.1, from coordinate 848,215,960 downwards.
ATGGAATCGGGTTGGGTAAATCTTTGTGTATCATACCCTAGCAAAGGCTTTGCCACCAGGAAAAAGTTAGATATCCACTGGCTACAGTAGCCAACCCTTCCCAAAAATATACTGACTTCTCTCTAGGCTTTAGGTGGACTCATTTTGAAGATAGTTTTGACTCTTTCTCTTGACACTTTTCTTGTTCCTTTTTCAGTGATGTGTCCCAAATAGTGGACTTCTTTTTGACAATACTGCAGTTTGATAGGGTGACACTTAATGTCTATTCCCTGCCAAACGATCTAACAATGCAGTGGTGTCCACTTTGCAAGAGGCTTTTGTTCTTGATGCAATGAGTAAATCATCTGTGTATTGCTGAACTGAACTTTATGTTGACTCAATGTTTCCAGATTGTTTTTCAAAATCTGTTTGAAAATGGATGGGCTCTTAGTTTACCCTTGTAGAACATAACACTGTGCAAATCTTTTCTCTCAGAACACAATGGAGAATAAATATTGACTCGCTTCTTGCAATGGAATTAAGAATAAAGCCTGGCAGTGATCAATCACAGAAAACTATTCAGCTATGCATGGACTCTGATAAAGTACAGTGGCTGGATTTGGTGCCACAGGACAACATTGGAATATAATGTCATTCACTTTTGCTAAATCCTGCAATATCCTGAATATCCCATTGGGTTATCATAATCAAATAATTGGTGAGTTGCATGGACTCCCAATTATTTCCCTCAGAATGCCCTTTTCCAACATGTCATTTATCAAGGGTGTTATTCCTTCTATCACTTCAGGTGTCATGGGATAAGGTGGTGTCCTAGGAAAAACTGCACCTGGTTTTATATTTATTCTAACTTGTTCAACTCCTTTGATTAGCCCAATATCCTTTTGTGTGAAATACTATAGTTCTAAATTCAGTTTCTCAATTAAATTAGCAGGTACATCTTTTGTTGTTAACACTTGGTAGATCCCTACTGTCTTTTACTTATCATTTTTTAAAATCTATGTCTTGATCATGAGTCTGAAAATCTACACCTTGTGGCATGCAATACATGGTGCAATTTAAATTGCACATTTAATCTCTCTCTAGGAGGTTAACAGGACTTAAACCACACAGCACAAGTTGATGATTTTCTTCAAAAGATCCTATTTTAACAGATGCTTCTTTTAAAATCAGATTAGTAATCTGTCTATTCGTATTGCCCACAACTTGGATGTTTTTTCCCGAGAGGGCCAGGCCTGGTATTTCTGCTGGTAGCTCAGCTGTCAATCAGAAATTACACTTGATGGCCATTTACCACACCATCAATTAATGGTCCTCTGTGGTCTACCTCTAAGACCACACCAAGCATACAATCTACCTACCGTTCAGGCACGATCACTGTGATATACCTGAGTCGAACATCTCAGTGTTATCAAACAACAGGAAACTGTTGGACTGCTGAGGTTACATTTGACTGTACCATAGGTGCTTCTGGCATTCCCATCATTTGAGTTGGATTCTACATCAGCACTTGTATTTGTCTCATAGAAACATTTGGCATTTGCATGTGATTTACTCTCTGCAACTGATTATTGACCCTACACTTGCACTACCAGTGCCTCACCCTGCTTCACAGATGACAAGGTGTTTTCTTCTTCAGTGTTGCAACATCAACACCTGTTCTCGGATAAATCGGAGCACCTCTTTATCTTCCTTAAGACACCATCACTTCTCCCTGCATACCCAGTATTCCTGTTTGGAAAACTCCTGCTTTCATTCTACTAACATCTTGAACTGCACCATTTCAACAAACAGTTGATTCAGAAAACCTCGTTGCGCAAACTTAGTCAGGGCCAACATAAAAACTCATGTGGCTTCATCTCTAGCTTATCATTGCAACACTGTACATATTTCAACATCAGATCCAAAGACTTTGACTGCCAACAAATCACATTATTGTGTATGTTCTAACAGATCTCAGGTCTCAAACCAAGCATAAACTGTGTAATGAAAAAATCCTCATCTTTTGGATTGAGATGTGTCTGTCCTGTATGTTCTTGAAATGTCTTCATCAATCTTTCATAATATTCATGCATTTTTTCCTTAACTTCCTGCTGCATATTGTTCAATTTTAAATAATTCAATTCCATAGGTGGAACTCTGCCTTCCAGGAATGTATTTGCCTCATTATACTTAATCATCACCACAGGCGAAGGTGCATTTGTAACATGATCTCTCACTGGTTCTGTATGTGGCCACTTAACAGCAATCTTACAGTCTGCCACAAGTCTCTTGGAACCAAAATATCAAAGAACAAATTTAAGTCACTCAAAATATCAAAGAACAAATTTAAATCACTCTCTAATACCTTTGACCTCTTAACAAATCTTGTGTTTACGACTGCATCAGACTTCCTCTTAATCTTGTACAATTGTTTGTAAATGATGTAAGGTCTTCCATACTCCAAGGGGCATGGCCATACCCTCCACCTGGTATCTCTTTTAACGGATATGCTGCAGTTGTCTTTCTTTTCTGAAAATAATGCATGTTTTACTTTCTCCTATGCCTCTTTTACCGGTTTCTTTTTTTGTCATGTTTTTGTGACCATTTATTTTCAAATTGGTCAAAATCATGTGCTAACTCAGTGAGATTATTTTGGATTCCTGATGAACACATGTTTTTAAATGATTTTAGAAATATCAAACTCATCATATTTTTTGCCAAATCAGTAAGTTTCAACTTTTCTAGTAATCTCTTTACACAAGTAAATCATTTTCTTTATTGATATTGATTTATATGATCAAGATCCAAACATCCTCTAATAATTTCTTCTAATTCAACTTTCAACTTGGGCACATTTAGACGTCTCTCCTTTTCATGAGATGGGCTGGTTTCATTACTTGAACTTGTGTTCGGCCTTTCTGTATTCTCAACTTTCAAACAATTCCTGACAGCTTCTTCAAACCAGGGAGGAAATAAACCACCTTCTAAATTACATTCACTTGGTACAGTTTGTGTTGCAGAAGCAAATCGCCTCCCTCTCCTAATGTTTGAATGGTCTGTAGTCTTGTCCATATTACAATCTGTGAATTCGTGGATGTTGGGATAGACTATATGTCAGAACAACGCATGCTGGAACCACACATGCCTGAACAATGCGGTCGGAACAACGACTGTGTTGTTACCACTAATGCCTTTACCACGAATGCCTTAACAGTGATTGTTCATTGTAAAGGCATTCCTGGTAAGGGCATGCGTGGAATGGCATGCATGGTTCCAGCATGCAACCCCTCATGAGCCCCCACTCCCTCCCCTAAAACTACCACGACCCCTCACCCCGCCCCTAAAACCTAAAACTACCCCAACCCCGCAACCGGCCCCTAAAACCTAAAGTACCCCAATCCCCCACCCCTGCCCCTAAAACTACCCTGACTGCCCACCCGTGCCCCTAAAACCTAAAACTACCCCAACCCCTCACCTCCACCCCTAAGACTTAAATTACTCCACCCCACACCTAAAACTAGTCTAACCCCACCCTGCTCAAAAAATCTAAAACTACTGTGACCCCATCCCAAATACCTAAAACTACCCAGACCCCCACCCCGTCCCTAAAACTATCCCAACCCCTCACCCACCCCTAAAACCTAAACTATCCCAACCCTACACCTTCCCTTAAAACTACCATGACCCCCCACCCCGCCTCTAAAACCAAAAACCACCCTAACTCCTCACTCCACCCCTAAAACTACCACGACCCCCCACACCACCCCTAAAACCTAAAACTACCCTGACCCCCTCCCCGCTCCTAAAACCACCCCCTCCCCCACTCCTAAAACGACCCTGACCCCCAACCCGCCACTAAAATGTAAAATTACCACCCGCCCCTAAAAACTTAAATTACCCGACCCCTCATCCCCACCCTTAAATACTAAAATGACCCCACTCCCGCCTCTAAAACTACCCCCAACCCTACCCCAGCCCCACTTACCTGACTACATCCTCTCAGTTCCTGAGTCTGTTTTCCTCTGCCTTAACCACGCATGACCGTTGTTCAGACAAGCATGGTTAAGGCTGACGAAAACAGGGTTGTTGTTCAGGAAAGAGTTACAATGGCTTCAGAAACTGCAGCTCCCTCGTCAGTCTTCGTGGTTGAGTTCTGGGTACTCAAACTTTACCTAAATGTGGGTATCTTTTGATTACTAACCATAACTCTGCTACCATCTTTTTGGGAGAGTGGATAATTATACCATTATAAAATACTCTGCACCGTGAAGGGCCCCAGGAGGGGATCTTGAGAATGTGTGCTCATAAGCTGCTATTTTCATGAGCAATACAGTTATCATGATTTCAGGAGTCAATAATGAGAGTTTTTGGTTGAAGTTTTAAAGCTTCAACTTATCATAAATGTAAGGTTTCTCTTATTAGATTTTGCAGAACATTGAATAAAGCACGTCCTGTAATCTATCCCTATATTAGCATTCTAGATTAGTTAAAAATAAAAAAATTTAGTCAATGAATAATAGAAAAAAACAGATTTAAAAGGCAGTTTAGTCTTCGAAGATATCAGTACTCATAACAAAAGCTCTAAAATACCTGATAGACAACAGTCTAGGCAGAAAGCAAATCTGTTGGTGTCAAGAGCTCAGAGAGTATGACAGTGCTGGCAAAAACATTCTATGTGTTCTTTCACTGTAACACTTTTATACATGAAACATGAGTAATATATTTTAGCAAATTTGTTTCATCCAAAACGTTAGACAGCCAATCAGGAGCAGCGGTTTCTTGAGAACGGAACAGTTTCAGAGTAGATTTTAACAAAGAGCAGTCTAAGCATGTGACACATTATATAACATTTAACATTAATCTGTAAACGTTAAAATATGCTCCTATGCCCTTCACTCTCAGAAAAAGACATGAGAGTTATATAGGTTTTATGCATATTCCTGTTCCAACGTTTCCATTCTCACACAACTTCATACCATAAGCCTATTCATAAAGAATCATGTTGTAGGTTAATTTAGCAAATTTTGAAATTCCAATGCAGGTTAGGCAGATAGAAACAATAAAAGAATATAACTTTTCTTTGTTAACCTCTTAGCTGCTGGGCCGTTCCCCACCCCACAGTGCTGAGCCCCTTTTTGGCTATTTGGGGTAGTTCGCGCTTAGACCTTCATAACTTTTTGTCCACGTAAGCTATCCATGCCAAATTTGCTTCCTTTTTTTCCAACATCCTAGGGATTCTAAAGATACCCAGAGTTTGTGGAGGAGACCAAGACATTAGCCAAAATAGAGCAAAAATGTTGTTTTTCTAAAAAACAAATTGAAAAAAGGGTTGCCGAAGAAGGCTTGTGGTTTTTCCCCTGAAAATGGCATCAACAAAGGGTTTGCGGTGGTAAAATCACCAGCTTCCCAGTTTTCAGGAAAAGGCAGACTTGAATCAGAAAACCACATTTTTCAACACAATTTTGGCATTTTTCTGAGACATACCCCATATACCCCATTTTTACAATTTTTTGTGCTTTCAGCCTCCTTCCAGTTAGTGACAGAAATGGGTGTGAAACCAATGCTGGATCCCGGAAAGCTAACTATTTTTGAAAAATAAACAAAATTATGAATTCAGCAAAGGTTCATTGTGTAGATCGTACAAGGTTTTCCTACAGAAAATAACAGCTGAAATAAAAAAATATTGAAATTGAGCTGAAAACAACAGCCATTTTTCTTTATGTTTTTGTAACTTTTTCCTGCGATGTCAGATTTTTTAAAGCAATATACCGTTATGTCTGCTGGACTCTTCTAGTTGTGGGGATATATAGGTCTTGTAGGTTCATCAAGAACCCTAGGTACCCAGAGCCAATAAATGAGCTGCACCCTGCAGTTGGTTTTCATTCTATACTGGGTATACAGCAAATCATTTGCTGAAATATGAAGAGTGAAAAATAGGTATCAAGAAAACCTTTGTATTTCCAAAATGGGCTCAAGATAAGGTGTTGAGGAGCAGTGGTTATGGTACCTCACTTGTGTGGATAGGCCTAGCGCCTGCTACGGGAAATGCCCCAAAACACAACGTGGACACATCACATTTTCCCACAGAAAACAGAGGAGTTTTTTGCAAAGTGCCTACCTGTGGATTTTGGCCTCTAGCTCAGCCGGCACCTAGGGAAACCTACCAAACCTGTGCATTTTTTAAAACTAGAGACCCAGGGGAACCCAAGACAGGATGACCTGTGGGGCTATCACCAGGTTCTGTTTCCCAGAATCCTTTGCAAACCTCAAAATGTGGCTAAAAAACACTTTTTCCTCACATTTCGGTGACAGAGAGTTCTGGAACCTGAGAGGAGCCACAAATGTCCTTCCTCCAAGCGTTCCCCCAAGTGCCCCGATAGAAATGATACCTCACTTGTGTGGGTAGGCCTAGCGCCCGAGACAGGAAATGCCCCAAAACACAACATGGACACATCCCATTTTTTAACAGAAAACAGAGGTGTTTTTTGCAAAGTGCCTACCTGTAGATTTTGGCCTCTTGCTCAGCTGGCACCTAGGGAAACCTACCAAACCTGTGCATTTTTGAAAACTAGAGACCAAGGAGAATCCAAGATGGGGTGACTTGTGAGGCTCTGACCAGGTTCTGTTACCCAGAATCCTTTGCAAACCTCAAAATGTGGCTAAAAAAACACATTTTCATCACATTTCGTGACAGAGAGTTCTAGAATCTGAGAGGAGCCACAAATTTCCTTCCTACCAGCATTTCCCCAAGTCTCCCGATAAAAATGATACCTCACTTGTGTGGGTAGGCCTAGCGCCTGCGACAGTAAATGCCCCAAAACACAACGTGAACACATCCCATTTTTTGACAGAAAGCAGAGGTGTTTTTTGCAAAGTGCCTACCTGTAGATTTTGGCCTCTAGCTCAGCCGGCACCTATGGAAACCTACCAAACCTGTTCATTTTTGAAAACTAGAGACCTAGGAGAATCCAAGATGAGGTGACTTGTGGGGCTCTGACCAGGTTCTGTTACCCAGAATCCTTTGCAAACCTCAAAATTTGGCTAAAAAAACACGTTTTCATCACATTTCGTGACAGAGAGTTCTAGAATCTGAGAGAAGCCACAAATTTCCTTCCAACCAGCATTCCCCCAAGTCTCCCGATAAAAATGATACCTCACTTGTGTGGGTAGACCTAGCACCTGCGACAGGAAATGCCCCAAAACACAACATGGACACATCCCATTTTTTGACAGGAAACAGAGGTGTTTTTTGCAAAGTGCCTACCTGTAGATTTTGGCTTCTAGCTCAGCCGGCACCTAGGCAAACCTACCAAACCTGTGCATTTTTGAAAACTAGAGACCTAGGGGAATCCAAGATGGGGTGACTTGTGGGGCTCTGACCAGGTTCTGTTACCCAGAATCCTTTGCAAACCTCAAAATTTGGCAAAAAAAACAAATTTTCATCATATTTTGGTGACAGAAAGTTCTGGAATCTGAGAGGAGCCACAAATTTCCTCCCACCCAGCGTTCCCCAAAGTCTCCCGATAAAAATGATACCTCACTTGTGTGGGTAGGCCTAGCACCTGCGACAGTAAATGCCCCAAAACACAACGTGGACACATCCCATTTTTTGACAGAAAGCAGAGGTGTTTTTTGCAAAGTGCCTACCTGTAGATTTTGGCCTCTAGCTTAGCCGGCACCTAAGGAAACCTACCAAACCTGTGCATTTTTGAAAACTAGAGACCTAGGGGAATCCAAGATGGGGTGACTTGTGGGGCTCTGACCAGGTTCTGTTACCCAGAATCCTTTGCAAACCTCATAACTTGGCTAAAAAAACACATTTTCCTCACATTTCGGTGACAGAAAGTTCTGGAATCTGAGAGGAGCCACAAATTTCCTTCCAGCAAGTATTCCTCCAAGTGTCCTGATAAAAATGGTACCTCCCTTGTTTGAGTAGGCCTAGTGCCCGCAACAGGAATGGATCACAAAAGGGTCAATGGTAGTCCTTGAATGAGGGCTACTGTTAACCCTGGTGTGATCCATTCCTGAAGCAGGCACTAGACGCAGGCACACATGCGGGGTTGAGTTTTTATCAGGACAAGTGGGTAAACACTGGGTGGTACGAATTTTGAGGATCCTTGCACATTCCTGTAGTTTCTGTGATAAAAAAAGAAAGGAAAAATAGTGGTTTTAATCAACATTTCACTTTTGCAGGGTATTCTGGGTAAGAAGACTTTATTAAATCCAAACATGCCACATTTACGTGGACTGCCTTGGGTGTCTAGTTTTCAGAAATGTCTGCGTTTGGTAGTTTTCCCTATATGGCTGCTGAGCCCAGGACCAAATACTTAGGTGACTGTCTTAAAAAACTAGCCTGTTTTGTGGTAGGTAATTTGAATGTCTCCACAATCCGTTTTGGGTACTTCCTTGTTGTGGTCACTTACCCACTCACTAAAGTGAGGCAGTTTTTCGCTGGAGACTTAGTGGAACTTGGGTCTCCCTGCAGATCCCTGTTTTTTAAGCACATTTTGTGATTTCAAGGGGATTCTGGGTGAAGGAAAACTGGTGAGAGCCACGCAAGTCCTGCACCCTTGGACTCCTCTGGTACTAGTTTGTTAAAGTTAACCCACCACTCACAATGGTTGGTTTTAGCACCTCCAGAAATGATGGTTTCAAAGCATGAATACTTATCAAAGTATCTGAATATTGAAACCAAGCCTTCTGAAGGTGGGCCATAAAGCCGCGTCCAGGCACCAACCTCTTTATGGTCCATTCACACGCCATTCACGCACAACAAACAACCCTTTCATATCACCAGCCACAGGCCCAATACAACCAATCACTGCACTCACATTAACTTACCGCTGCCAGACAAGGGCCCATCACATTCACACGCCACAGAACGGAATAAGTTTGACTACATTTTACCACCTGTCAAGTAACTGCCTCCTTCTTCCTTAACATTCCCAAATGCATGCGTAAAGAACCTTTACTAACGACTCCTGTGACAGCCACCTGAGGCTCAGGAAAACATGTTTTTCATGCGCCTTTAACACACTCTCTGTGCTAAATCCAACTCCTTCCAGTTTGTGGATGCAAGTTGGGGGTGTCTGAGTATGCCGTACAAAGCGATTCCTCGAACTGAGTGAGCAAATCTACCTTTGAAACTAAGGGAGAAATAGTATGGATTTCTCATGATGTTACCTAAAGAGAAGGTCGTAGGCTAACTGCCTCCTTCTTCCTTAACATTACCAAATGCATGTGTAACGAACCTTTACTAATGACTCCTGTGACAGCCACCTGAGGCTCAGGAAGACATGTTTTTCATGCGCCTTTAATGCACTCTCTGTGCTAAATCCAACTCCTTCCAGTTTGTGGATGCAAGTTGGGGGTGTCCGGGTGTGCCGTACAAAGCGATTCCTCGAACTGAGTGAGCATATCTACTTTTGAAACTAAGGGAGACATGCTGGGGATTTCTCATGATGTTCCCTGAAGAGAAGGTCATAGGCTATGAAAAAGGGTAGTGTTTGGTACATAGGGGAGTCCTTGAGAACGTAGCATATGTCCCAGCCAACATTATGTGCAGTGATGTGACTGTAATGCACTTATACAGCAAAGTGAACATCTACTAAGTTCTGATGGAGGATGAACATGAAAAGAAGGTCAAACACTGACCTATACAAGTCATTCTCCTTCAGTGCTGGGATGGCACCAATGGGTTTGAATCCATTTGTGTAGATGATGTACATCTGTACTACCTTTACTATCTGCCTTCTACCTGTGCAATAACCCTGTGAAGGCACACCTACCATAAGCTTTCCTTACCCATTCATGTCTCTGTTCTCATCAGAGTCCTGGCTAATCCTGTATAATTGCCAAGTGAACCTATACTAGTTTGTGGATGCAAGTTGGGGGTTTCCAAGTATGCTGTACAAAGTGATTCCTCGAACTGAGAGAGCATATCTACTGTTGAAAGTAAGGTATACATGCTGGTGAAGAAAGGGTACTCCGTGACAATGTGGCATATGTTCTGTCCACTAGTATATGCAGTAGGGGGAATATAATGCAAGTTAGTTGAACAGAACACCGACCACGTTCTGACGGTGGATTTAGCTCTCAAGCAGTCCAAAAGGAAGTCCATAATGAAATAGATTAAGTAAAATTCTGTGGCTCCTTGCCTAACGAAGCAGTGGCCCATGGACGTTCGGTATCCATGCACTGCCACTGAAAGGATTACCCAACGGCAGCTCAACCTCAGTCGATTTCCCAGAACTTTGCTTTAGTATGATACAATGTAAAGCAAGTAGGGATACAGAGGCCTGGTTGTGATAGACACTGGGGACAGTAATACCGACTCTCCTGCCACTTTCCATGCTTCGAGCACACTTTATGGCGACGACATGGACGATCCTTTTTGGGTGTTTTAGGAATTCGATCAGCAAAGTGTCGCTCCTGCAGCCCTGCCACATCCTCCAGAACATATGAGGTGGAGGTTGCTGCTGCTTCTGTAACAGCAGTGAGGCTTTCAATTACAGACAACTGGAAGTCAAGGAAAGTCATGAGTCTTCCTGTGGTTGTCTGATGGTAAACAACATACGCATTATATGTTGCCATCTGAATCAGGTGGCTAAACAGTTTCTTGTACCAAGTGCGATTTTGACGACACGCATTGTATGGTTGAAGAAGCTGGTCGTTCTTGTCCACTCTGCCCATGTACTTATTGTAATCAAGTATGCAGATGGGCTTGTGGACTTCGCCCATCTGACCCCAAACCGGGATGGGAGAAGTGCTCTCATCATGAATTATAGTGAGCACGTATACATCACGCCTATCTAAGAACTTGACTGCGAGCAGTTTGTTAGACCGCAATGCAGTACAGTTTCTGGAGCTTCTTGCAAACAAGCTCCTGCGGGAATCCTTTGCAGTTACAACGAACTGTACCGCAGGCCACAGTGCCAGCTTTGTAGAGCTCACTGAACAGCTCTACTCCTGTATAGAAATTGTCCACATAAAGGTTATAACCTTTGTGAAGAAGTACCTGGACAAGTTCCCATACAATCTTACCTGTGACCCCTAACGCGGGAGGGCAACCTACAGGGTTTAGGGTAGAGTGCTTCCCTGTATACACTCTCAAGCTGTACACATAGCCAGAAGAGCTCTTAAACAGCATGTACAGCTTTGTGCCATAGTGAGCTCTTTTGCTAAAAATATACTGTCTGAAAAGCAGCCGTCCTTTGTACAGGATCAAGGACTCATCGACTGCTATATTCTTTCCAGGAGTATAGATCTCTGGAAACCTGGCAGACAAATGTTCCACGACAGGCCGAATTTTTAACAACCTGTCATGGTCTGGATGGTCCTGGGGCAATGCAGCAGAATTGTCATTGAAATGCAGCATGCGCTGCAGTAGCAAAAAACAATCTCTGCTCATGTATGGTGCGAAGATAGGGGTTACCCAAACCGTGCGAGTCGTCCAGTAGGACTGCAAGGTGGGTTTCTGCACTAACCCCATTTTGAGCGTAAGGCCCAAAAATATCTTCAACTCCGCCAGCGAAGTGGGAGTCCACTGGCATGCCCTAGAACTGGGCCCTAGGGTGCCTCTATGCTCCCTCAGAAATTGGTCTGCACGCAAATTTATTTGCTGCAACATTTCCTGAAGGAAGTCAACATCCAAAAATAGATGGACGTAGTCGACTGGCAAAAAGTTAGCTGTATCGACTTTACATCCAGCGTCACCAGTAAAAGGTGGAATTTGGGGCTGAACTAAACAGGGGGGCTACCAAGAGAGCACTCTCTCTGTGCTTGTGGCCGCATGCACCTGCTCTCTGGGTTCAACTAACCCGATGTTGTCCTGCTGCACAGACTGTGCTTGCGAAGGGACAGCATGGCTGTCATCATCATCTCCTTCAGAATCACTGGAAGAGGTGTCGTCAGATGTGACTCCGCCGACTGAAAAATCACCCCCAGATTCTACCCCATTGTCCTCTCCCTCAGATGCTGTCTCAGGACCTGCTGTCTCAGTCTCTGATCCTACATCAGAGCAGTCCTCTAAAACCCGAGTTAGGACTTGAGCAGCAGTCATCCAACGAGACGCCATCTCTGCTACTGGCTAAACTGTCCCTCTAGAGTACTAGCCTACGTAGAAGGCAGATAGAGTCACAAAATTGCTCCTGGGTATGTTTGATGTGTCCAATAGGAAATGTTGTCACCTTACCTTTGCTTCTTCTCCAATTCGGCAGATTCTCTGAAGACACTGAAAAAAACAAAAAAGATAGTATTACTTCACCTTACCACATACCCATCATCACAGCCTTTAGTGCTAGTGGCACCCAGTGCGACAGTCAGCTAAATACATAGAAATGTATATCCTTTGCAGCAGGACAATAAACCATATGAGCTACTTTATGTCATCAAAACTGCCACTAGACAAAAGACATATATAAATATATATATATATATATATCACTTTTATATATGTGTGGTTTCCCTGGGGGGCCAATTGTGGCTCCCGGAAAACAACACATGAAAAAAAAACCCATATATATATATATATATATATATATATATATATATATATATATAAAACACCACCCAAGATGGCGGAATCCCAAGGCTCAATTGCTGGGCGATCCGAGTGTGGTTCCAGCAATCACATATATAAGTCCACACTTCCTCCAAATACACCAATGCGTGATCCAAATGTCTTTACTAAGCGAATGTCTTCATGCAACGCTTGAGGTGGTAGGGGTCAGGGAGGTAGGGAGGTAATGCTCCCGCACTTATGGGGTTAAAGAGGAAGTTTGTGTCATGCATAGGCCGTACCAAGGTTACTAAAGAAACTTTTCTCACTCATAATTGTTATTTAATTGATGGATTTTGGGCCAGATGTACGACCTTTTTTTTTTGCCACTTGCAATTTGCTATCCATTTGCGAATAGCGAATTGCCAGTCATAAAACAAAATATACAACAGTGTTGACCACACTGTTAATGATTCCCAAATAGGTTGCAAGGGACTTGCCTCATTAAAATTCATGGGGCAGGTTACAATTTGCGACCCATTTGGGAATGGACGCACTCATAGGGATGGTGACCTGTTGGGGTCGGCATGCCTCTATGTCTGTGACTGCTTTTTAAATAAAGCATTTTTGTAAAAAATTCAGCACGTTTCCCTTAAAGAAAAACACGATGCATTGCAAAAATGAAAATTAAACTTTTCTTTTCATTTTTCCAGAGCAGGCAGTGGCCCCGGGGAACACTGCCTGCTCTGTAAAAACATTTACACTATCATCCACAAAGGGAAGGGGTCCCATGGAGACCCCTTCCCATTTGCAAATGGGATAACATTAATTTTAAATTGGTGTTAACTGCGATTGTTTTGCGACCGTACTCACCGTCACAAAACAATCATGCTTGGGCCTGCAAGTCACAATTAGGAAGGGACAAGTCGCAATCCCTATTTTACAAGTCAGTAACTGGATACCAACTTGCAAAATAGGGACTTTACATTGCACAAGGCCATTTTTCAGTCATAAACAGCGATTTTCACCTTTTGCAACCACAAAATATTGTTGTACATCTGGCCCTGGGTTCCGACTCACAAAATAGGGTTGGTACATTGTACAAGGCCATTTTGTGGACACAAACTGTGATTTTCATAATTTGCTACTGCAAAATCACATCATACATCTGGCCCTTTATTTTCTATTAAAACCTCTAGCAAAAATGTACTCCCTCAGATAAGAAAAAGGAAGTCAATGGAAGGGTGGAATGCAAAGGTCTGATGATGACGTTTTTAATTCTATAGTAACAGGCACACAGCTTCTACTTAAGAAGTTTGTGTGGGAGGCATGAGGAAGATGCATCACTATTGAGCACTTGCTATGCAAACAGGGTCATCCCCTTGCCTTAAATTCTGTTTGTGAATTGGGACATGCTAGTAGCAAACGTACTCTTGCACATTTGCAGTTAGAAATTGCTCAATGCAAATATGTGGCTACTGTTTGATGGACCTTGGTGTTAATAGAACTCACACAGAATGGAAGAATAGCTGGATCTCACCATTTCACAGTTGAGATAAGCTCTGTATCTACTGACACTGTTCTGACATCTCTACTCTCCCTCGAAACTCTTTCCACTGCTCTATGTCTGAGATGTTACCAACATGTCACAGCAATGCCAAATGACTCGGTGCTCTGGCTTCCTTCTAGAAATGCTGCTAATTCCTCCTTAGCCTTCTAGCCACCCACCTCCCTACAATGGCTAGCATATGAGAAATTAACATAGCAGGACTTAGAAATGTCTTTCTTGTTCAGTGTATGTCCCTCACAGTGACATAGTGCCCTAGAGGGATTGACCTGGTGCAGATGGCATGGATCACTCTGAAGTAGGGATTAAAAATAATTCAGTTTTATGAACTTAGTCCTGGTGTTTTTTGTGTTGAGGACCCAGATAGCTCGCTCAGACATGTATGTAACACATAACGGCTGTGTTTAATCTATCATTCAGGTTGGGAGAACCTGAACCACAGATGACGAAAGAATTTGTCCCCTAGTCAGTGACAATCCTTTGTAATTTAATTTGCTGATTCACAACAGCCAATGGACGATATATTGAGACAATGTATTTGATTCAGTTTTGCAGTGCACAAATACCTACTAATTGCAACAATTCTATGTGAATCATTAGTGGTCCACTTAGAGGCCTTTAGAATCTGCAAACTGTTATGCACGGATGCAGAGTTTGAATGTACGAGTTTTAATTCAGTCATTGAAATGCAGGCAAGAGATATGTAAAGTTGTGAAGTCAACGTGTGAGCAACTTCAAAGACTTTTATTGACAACTTCAGAGCTTTGCAGAGGGCGAGGCCTGAAAAGTTAAAACTAAAGAAAAAGCACTGTCAAAGCTGATAAGTCAGGTGCTGTCCTCCACACTTTTGGTTTTTAAAATTCTTGTTTTGTTCTGTCATGATTTTTGCAAAACCTTATTGTTGGGGAAGCAGCCAGTCCTTCCTCAGTCTAAAAATACTTTGACTTAAGGCAAAAATATTTTTCTTGGTCTCCAAGCAGCACACATTAGCATAGTAGTCCCTTGCACCAAATGGAACTACTTTGTGTGTATTTATGTGCTCCTTATGATAGATCAGCATGTTATAAATCCCAGTGAAGACACCCAAGAGCTAAAGTGGACTGACCCACTGCTGCATGATACATGTTGGAGCAGGTGAATTTAAAATGCGAACAACAGACTAATGGATGAAGTCAGGCTAATAACCATTATAACCAGGACCACTGGAATTAGGCAGCAGTGACGGACCAAATCATGAGGCAGGGCTAAATAAATTATGCAGCAATAAAAGACAAATTATGCAGCATAATGCAGCTTCCTTATTTTGTCATTTTTATAGTTGTTAACACTGTTGAGGCATTGGTTGCACCTCATTAGTTTAACACACAAATATAGAAATAAGAAGCAGATAGGTGACCAGTTAAACTTTGTAAAGGGCCTTCCTCTGCACAGCAACGCATGTTTTTACTAACTTTTGAACTGTATGAGCTAGAAAAAAATTCTAGACAAAATCTGCTGATTATGCACCTGGTGATCGATTATGTGACAAATGCAGCAAATGTACATCTATGCAGAAAACGCTGCAGTCACACAATCACATAATTCCAGTGGCTCCGATTATAGCTAACCATGTTATACATATCATTTTAGAAAAATCAAAAAGTCTTAGCTAGCATCAGGCCCAAAAGGTCCAATCAGTCTAAAGTTAGTTGAGAGAACTTGCATTTCCTAATGCTTTTTTTGGTAATGTTTTTGTAAATCTTTGTTACAATTTGATAATGAGGGCTGAAAAGAAAGATAGAGAGGCTTGCAAAGACAGATATAGAGGGTCAATTCACAAAAGCCCCTGCAGTCATGGAGGAGGCTTCACAGTCATAAAGGAATTTCTGTACTGTAGTTTCTTATTGTAGAGATTCTGCCACACGTGCAGAGCCTCTGCCATGAATGAAAAGGCTCTTTGTGAATCAAGTCCAGGTGGTTGTATCGAGCTATAGGCCCTCCTTTTAACATTGGTGGAAAATTCAACCTACCGCCATGGAGTCGGCCTCCAAAAGACCATCGCCGTGACTACCTACCGTCCACCATAATATGACCGTAGCCAGAATTCCACCAGAAGGATGGCGGAATTCTGGTTACGGACATGCGACGGACAGCAGTAAGGTGGTGCTGCTGCCAGCAGCAGCGCCATGCCAGGAGAACGTCGCCAACCGTATCATGACCCATGATACGGCCTGGCGGTGTTCTGCTGGCAGACGCTGCTGCTGGCAGCTGCGCCGTATCCTGTCTCCTGCCGGAGCACCCCCTGCAAGCAGGTAAGTCCGGTTCTCCAACAGGAGAGGGGTGTGGGGGGTGTTGTGTGTCTGTTTATGTATGCGTGCATACAGGTGTGAGTTGTGTGGAATGCGTGTGTGAATGAATGGGTGTATGTGTGCGCGTGTAGGTGTTTGTATGACGGGGCGGAAGGGGGAGGGAGAGGGTGGAGGAATACTCTGGGGAGCGGGAAGGGGGTGAGGGAGACCCCTATCAGTGCCAGGGAAGGAATTCCCTGGCACTGATAGTGCCTACCGCCATGGTTTTTGTGGTGGTAAGATTGCCAAGAAAACCATGACGGTAGGCGGGGTCATAATCCAGAGAGCGGGATTGTGACAGCCGCCTGGCTGGAGACCGAAGTTACCGATGTGGCGGACGGAGTGGTATATTCCGCCAATGTCATATTTTGGGGAAAGGTACCACCAGCCTTTTGGCAGTACCTTTCCCCATAATACTGCCGTACGCCTGGGTCGTAATGACCCCCATAGTGTTGCAGAGCTATATAGATAGAAGGCTAGATAGTGTTGTACATCTAGATAGATAGGCAGATAGGGCCTCATTACGGGTCTGGCGGTCACTAGACCGCCAGACTCATGGATTGCAGTCGGACTGCTGCCAATGCGGCCGTCTGAGCACCACATTACAACCCTGGCAGTCGGGCCACCAGGGAACCACCAGCTCCACCAGGAACAGAGATCCCAGGGGTCTGGAGGTGGGTGGCAGTCCTAATCTGCCAGTGCTGGTGAATGCAAAGGCAGTACCATGGTGTTGCAGGTCACATTATCCTGTCAGCAAGTTCTTACAGTTGCCATTACATCTTACAAGTGTGGCTACGACCTCAGTGCTACGCAAAAGTGTTGTAAACCTTGTATGTACTTTTTGCTGCTAACGTTGGGAACTGGTGTGCACTCTGAATTTTTGTGTTACATTTTTTGTGGGGCATTCTAGGGTGGGTCCTTTGCAGGCAACTTTTTGCACCTTATATGGGTGCAGGAAGGGAATGTACTGTTTTCCTCATATGTACATAGAGTATTAGTGTCTAACACAGCTGTGCCTCACATTGTGGCCTCCATCACAAACTGGAGCATAAGCCCAGTTACATTATAACCCTACTAAGTTGACAAGGTGTGTTTTTAATACAATCTTTCATACATACATTTTATGTGAAGTATCCTTTGTGCTGCACAGGGTGGATGTAGCAGGGAGGTACTGTGTCTTTGGTTTACACATTGCCTCTTTGATAAATCTGACTGGACTGTGCCAAGCTACCCAATTGTGAGCACAGGTTATACTGTCAGTGTAATCACCCACCCTTGACGGGAGTGGCTGGTTCTGCCTGGGTCCCTACTTTAGCCAACTAGAGCGTGCTTCCTCCAACAGTGGAATTAATGGGATCCTTAGTATTGTTATCTCAGACAGTTCTTAACTAACACCCCTTCATATGTAGACCACATAATAAGGCCCCAGGGTTACACATTTGGTTGACGTTTGCTCCAGGTTTGCATCATAATATTGATGGCAACCCTGGGTAATGCTTTGTGATGTGATTTACTTTCCAACTCAAATAATGATTTGCATTGGAGAATAGGCTAAAAGAAAGTAAAGTGGTGCTACGTGCTACATTGTGCTACCTTGTGTCAAGGGAACATATTATGAGTGGTACATGAGTGATCCTATGAAACCACCCATGGATTAACAACCACCTCTAGGTTTTAATGCTAATCCCTATTTACTAACATTTGGAGCAGGGGTTTTCACAATTGGGGCAAATTTTAAAAGTCTCCACATTTTCCCAAGTTTTCTCATTTTTAATTTGCATAACACTGTACATCTCAAAAAACAAAGTGTGAAAAGTATTTAGGAATTTAGGAATAGTTTTGTACTGGAAGGGTCCCTTTGCAGTACAACAAACATGCTTGACAGAATGCACTCACCCCTGCATTGTGATGTGAACCCTGGTCAGTCAGCATCCACAATCCCTTGTCAGAATGAGGCACAAGCCAACCCTAAACTATCCTTTGTTCTCTTGTAGCTCCACTTCAAACAGTAATAAAGTGAAAAACATTACACAAAAACAATCACACACCAAGAGAGAAAAATAGAACTTTCTTGAATAAGTAAAAATCTAATTAGTGGATTTTAGTGAAAATAGTGCCAAAAAGCACAAAGCAACAACTATGGATATCTGGTTGGGACAGACGGGGACAAAGTCACAAGTTCAGGCTGATTGTGATGAAGCGAGGTCCAGCTACAGGGACCCAGTTAGGCCCGCTAAATATTTACCTTAAATCCTGGTTTGCGGAGCATTCCAAGTATCTGCGTCGAAGATGCGTCACACAGCTGATGTGATGCAGCAGTTCCCAAATGCGGTGAGGTTGTGATGCAAGGGCCTGATTCATCATTGAAGATCTTGTCGATAGGGATTGTGATGTGAAGTCCAGCGTTGACGATGCGGCGAGCACCCAGGGGTGATGCGTCAGTTCCAAGGAGTTGCAGGGATGCAGTGCGGAGTCTGCCATCATCATTGAGGCTGCCATCAATGAGGGATGCAAGGGCCTATGCTAAGAATGTGTTACACAATGGTGGCTCCGATGAGGCTCTGGTCACACCGGACAGGGACAAAGTCACAAGTTCAGAACGACCGCGATGGAGAGCAGACCAGCTACAGAGACACAGTTAGGCCCGCTAAACAAAATATCTTAAATCCTGGTTTGCAGAGGGTTGAGAGGATCTGCGTCAAAGATGCGTCACACAGTGGAAGCGAGCCGGCGGTTCCAGGATGCAGTGAGGTTGCAATGCAAGGGTCATCCAAGATCCTGTTGATGAGGATTGTGATCTAAAGCCCAACTTTGAGGATGCGGATGCAGCCAGGGTGATGCATCAGTTCAGAGGAGCTGCGGGGACGCAGTGTGGAGTCAGGGGTCCTCATTGGGGCTGTTGTCAGCAAAGGATGGGAGGGTCTGTGCGAGGATGCATACCTCAGTGGTGGCTCCAATGAGGCTGCAATGTTTTGGTTCTGCTTGGGTTTGTGCTGCACAGCTGAGGAGATGTGTCATTTCCACTGGGTCCACAGAGGCTGGCAGAACAATTTAATTCCACTTTCAGGGGCCCAGGACTGGGGTGGCACTACTTGGTGGGGTAGACTCACAGATGGCAGAGTCCAGGTGCAGGGTTGTTGGAAGCCTGTTATGTCCCTGTGGCCTCAGATCAGGGGACTAGTCAACTAGGCCTTGGAATCACTCTGGGTTCCAGAAATGCAGGTGCAGTCCTTCTCACCCAGGCAAGAGGGCAGCAGGCAGCAGGGCAGCACAGCAGGGCAACAGTTCCTTCAAAGCAGTAGTCCAGCAGAGGGGCAGTTCTTGTAGCAGCACATCAGTCCTTCCTCCTGGCAGAGGATTCACACGTCCATAAGAGTTCTGAAGTGGTAGTGTCTGAGGTTGAGCTCCTCCCTCCCATCCTCCCAGGATTGGCCTGTCCAGGCACACATAAGCTCCATATTGTGTGCTGCTGTCTCGGATGAATACACAAAGCCCAACTGTCAACTACACCATGTCATGTGACCCAGAGTCAGGCTACAGGCACTAAACAGCTAAAGCAGAGAAATGCCAATTTTCTAGAAGCGCCATTTACAAAATTGTAATTTAAAACCAAATTCACCATAAGATAAGATTTTTTATTACAATTACAAAGACACCAAACACGACTGGTTGTCTGTTTGCATTTGGAAATTACAGCTCATTAACTGTAACTAGGTAAAGCAAATGCTATCCAGTGGAGAGGCGGGCCTTGCAGTAGTGAAAAGTGAATTAAGGGCTTTTTCACTACCAGGACATGTAAAGCTTAAACTTCCATGTCAAATATTTAACTACATTGCACCATGCCATCTGCTGTTCAGGGCCTACCCTAGGGGTGACTCATTTGTATTAAAAAGAAAGGTTTGGGCCTGGTAGAAGGGTTACTTTGTCAGGTCAAAATGTCAGCTTAAAACTACACACACAGGGTGCAATGTCAGGCCTGGGACATTTTTAAAGTGCTCCTTGAGTGGCTGGCAATATCAGTGCTGCAGGTCCACTAATAGAATTTAATTTACAGGCCTTGTGCACAAGTAGTGGCACTTTACTAGTGAATGACAAATCAATTAAAGATGCCTATTGAGTATAAGCCTATTCTACCGTGTTTTAAGGAGAGAGCACAATCATGTTAGGGCTGGTTAGCAGTAGTAAAGTGTATAGAGTCCTAAACCAGCAAAACCATTCAACAAACATGAGGGTTGAAGGAAAATGGTTAAGGGGTAAACCATGCCAAGGATGCCAGGTCTAACACATTGCCTTAGTGCACCAGTAATATACTAGATACAAATATCACCATATCTTAAAATGTATGCTGTTATTTTTCTCTCATCGTTTGAAGCAATGCAGTGTAACAATTTATTTTGTGTTGGGATGTATGGCACCAAAACTGACTTCATATGTTGAGATTAGAGTCTGTGCCTGAACTGTCTCATGTGTGGATTGTGACATCTTTTACTTTGTGAATTTTTTTTTGATGCAAAACACCTTTTCCCTTAAATGCTTGCCCTCTCTGCCTCCAGCTCCTTAAACTGTGAAATGCAAGTAAAATAGGATGATAGGTGTGGGAAATGCACTGCAAAACGTTCACAAATAACCAACTATTATAGTGCTCCATCTTCTCAGGCTTTTCCTTTGGTCTGGAAATAATGCACTTAGTAATATCAATAGCACGGGGTGTGGTATTTACTAGGTATGGCATGATCACAGCATTCTGAGTTTGGCATCTTTAGCTCCAATAGGAACTGCCAAGCCTGTTAGACTTACTGCAAATATTACTCCCATCACCATTTTTAACAAATATTCTCCACATTTCCTGATACTGGACATATGCCCGGAAGTTAGCCAGCCTCTCTTACCCACTACTACGCTACAAATGCTTGCCACTTGTACTATGTTTAAACAACAAAGACAAATTGAATAATTTTGTGCAATGGTGGCATATTTGGAGTATGTGGGTCACAAGTAACTCCTTTTGAAGATGCATTTACTATACTTGAAAACTTTGGTTGGTGTTGACTTTGAGGCCTCAAATATTGGCCAATTCATAGTCAATTCCCATAACGTAATGACGTATGAAGAGCCATCATCTGATAACCTAAATGATAACTTCTCTGAAAGCTATTAGGACCCAAGAGCCGGTTTTTCCTTGAGAGCTTTATCAGAAAGTAATAATACATTTTACATTCCGATTAAGATTAAAAAACGAGAAGCAGCTAACTTGAAAAAGAAGGATAAAGGCCTAAAAGTCCAAGTCCTGCAGAATTGGCGTTTATGGCATCTGACACAAGTCAGTGTGCCTGCTTTCAGATTTAATTCAAGATCTCCTTCCCTCGTGCACACGTGAATAAACAGGAAAATGATTTCCATTTGCAGGATCGCTGGAATAAGCAGAAATGCAATCATGGCTGTTCCTAAGTGTTGTGTGTACACTCTCTAACTCAATTTTCTCTGCATTATTTAGACACGCTCCGTGCTTAAACCTGATGGAAAGACCTCCCACCCATACCAATTAACCTAACCCTGCAATTTCGCTTCACCAAGTCGTCCTTGAATACACCCCCCCACCACTTTTACGGTGCATGTTTTGAATTACATTTGAATATTTGTTTCCCCCTGAGGGGTTCTCACGTATTCGTACCGCCTCAATCTGTTTGTTTGCGTCTGATATTTTTGCCATTGCATTTCATATGTATGAGGATCTAGATATTGTGAATACCTCAAACTACTGCTGAGCATAGCATTTAGTAAAATGTAAACTGTATGCACGCTCTTTACCACGAAGGGCCCCTCCAGCCCGTATAAAGTACAGGAAGGGCACCTACTAACTGCACACTGTTAGCTTTGATCAGTTTATTACACAATGTTGAGTATATTATAAGTATTTATGAATCAGAATCTATTGGTTGGAGCCTAGGAGCACGACACCTTCTCTGTGCTATGTATACAACGCTTTATGGTACCGCAGATTCGAGTTTTAGGGGGTCATTCTGACCCTGGCGGTCGGTGATAAAGCGGCGGCCAACCCGCCAACAGGCTGGCGGTCCAAAAAATGGAATTCTGACCCTGGCGGGAACCGCCAGCACAGCCCGCCACTTTAACACTCCGACCGCCACGGCGGGACAGACAAACAGCGCGGCGGTCACCGCCAACAGGCAGGCGGCAGACAATGTACCGCCCACACTATCACAACTCACCAAACCGCCACCTTTTCCGGGGCGGGTGCCCCGCCGATAAAAACACGGCGGAAACAGACTACGAACGGGAAAACGCTCACCTCTATACACTCCACGAGGACGGAGGACAGCATGGAGCCCGAATTGAACATCCTACCTGCTCTCGTCTACCTGCTCATCTACCACGAGTACGAACTCCGGCGCAGACGACAACGGTGAGTACCGCACCTACGACACAGGGGAGGGGGGGAGGAGGAAGGGTTATGGGCACACACATACGCATCACACCCACCCCCCAACTATCTACCCACCAATGCAGAGCACCAAGTCAAAGTGACCCCACCCAAACCCCCCGGAATAACGAAAAGATAGAATTAAAGTGCGAAAATAAATTTATGTATAAAATAGGTTCATTGAAGTCATGGTAAAATAGGAAAATGATTCAAATAAATCCAAGTGTAAACATTGCGTAACCAATAAATAGAGGCAATAAGTCCAGCACAGTCACTGAAATTTCAACTGTCCGTGGGCCAATGTGTATCAACACATGGGCAAAGCCCACACAGGAGACCTGAGTCTGTTGGAGAGAACACTGCAGGGGCATCAGATGATAAAACTACAGGCACCTCAGGGGGAAGGGAAGGGGGGGCACCACAGCCACATGAGTCCACGACGCCAGATCCAAGAAGGGGCCACCATGCCCACTGTGCCATCCTGGGGAGTGCAAAGCCACAGTCTCTTAAGTCTCTCCAGTGGGTGGGTTGCCCACTGTTCAATCCTGGGGAGTGCAAAGCCAGTCTCTCAAGTCTCTCCAGTGGGTGGGTTGTCCACTGTTCAATCCTGGGGAGTGCAAAGCCACAGTCTCTCAAGTCTCTCCAGTGGGTGGGTTGCCCACTGTTCAATCCTGGGGAGTGCAAAGCCACAGTCTCTCAAGTCTCTCCAGTGGGTGGGTTGCCCACTGTTCAATCCTGGGGAGTGCAAAGCCACAATCTCTCAAGTCTCTACAGTGGGTGGATTGCCCACTGTCATATCCTGTGGAGTGCAAAGCCACAGTCTATCAAGTGGATAACAGTCTCCACAGGCAATGGAGGAGGCAGGGTGGGCCGAGTGCAGCGTGAACAGTAGCACGACACAGAAACGGCACTGTCATTGGGCCAGCGGTGCTTGAGATGAAGGTCCCAGCGGAGCGGTGCTTGACAGGAAGGGCCCAGCGGAGCGGTGCTTGAGATGAAGGGCCCAGCGGAGCGGTGCTTGACAGGAAGGGCCCAGCGGAGCGGTGCTTGAGACGGCGGGGCCCAGCGGAGCGGTGCTTGACTGGAAGGGCCCAGCGGAGCGGTGCTTGAGACGGCGGGGCCCAGCGGAGCGGTGCTTGACAGGAAGGGCCCAGCGGAGCGGTGCTTGAGACAGCGGGGCCCAGCGGAGCGGTGCTTGAGACGGCGGGGCCCGGCGGGGCCCAGCGGAGCGGTGCTTGAAAGGAAGGGCCCAGCGGAGCGGTGCTTGAGACGGCGGGGCCCAGCGGAGCGGTGCTTGAGACGGCGGGGCCCAGCGGAGCGGTGCTTGAGATGAAGGGGTCCAGCGGAGCGGTGCTTGAGACGGCGGGGCCCAGCGGAGCGGTGCTTGACAGGAAGGGCCCAGCGGAGCGGTGCTTGAGATGAAGGGCCCAGCGGAGCGGTGCTTGACAGGAAGGGCCCAGCGGAGCGGTGCTTGAGACGGCGGGGCCCAGCGGAGCGGTGCTTGACAGGAAGGGCCCAGCGGAGCGGTGCTTGAGATGAAGGGCCCAGCGGAGCGGTGCTTGACAGGAAGAGCCCAGCGGAGCGGTGCTTGAGATGGCGGGGCCCAGCGGAGCGGTGCTTGACAGGAAGGGCCCAGCGGAGCGGTGCTTGAGACGGCGGGGCCCAGCGGAGCGGTGCTTGAGACGGCGGGGCCCAGTGGAGCGGTGCTTGAGATGAAGGGGCCCAGCGGAGCGGTGCTTGAGACGGCGGGGCCCAGCGGAGCGGTGCTTGACAGGAAGGGCCCAGCGGAGCGGTGCTTGAGATGAAGGGCCCAGCGGAGCGGTGCTTGACAGGAAGGGCCCAGCGGAGCGGTGCTTGAGACGGCGGGGCCCAGCGGAGCGGTGCTTGACAGGAAGGGCCCAGCGGAGCAGTGCTTGAGATGAAGGGCCCAGCGGAGCGGTGCTTGACAGGAAGGGCCCAGCGGAGCGGTGCTTGAGTGGTGGTGTGTGGGGGTTTGTGGGTGATGTGGGTGTGTGTTTTATAGTTGCTTGGATGTGTGGGGGTGGTGTTTGTATGTGTATCAGGTGTGTGTATTTCAAATTGTCCAATGTGGCTGTGTTTTGGAGCTGGGTGTGTATTTTGACCGCGGCGGTGTGTACCGCCAATGGAATACCGCGGTTGAATGACCGCCGCGTGGATTCGTGGGTCGTAATTGCATGGGCGTGTTTGTGTTGGCGTGGCGGTGGAGGTTTGGTCATCTCCAGTTTATCGCTGCCCGCTGATGAGGCGGCCTTCCGTGGATGTCGGGTTTTTGGCGGCTTGGCAGTTGTGGATCAGAATGACCTTGGCGGTTTACCGCGGCCGCGGCGGTAGAATGGCGGACTTCTGACCGGCGGTAGGAGCCTTTTACCGCCGAGGTCAGAATGACCCCTTAGTTTCTAAAGATGAGAGAAGTTTCAAGTCTGCAGAATCCACGTAAGACGGAAAGAAGTAAAGAGAGCAAAATCGGCCTTTTATGGAAAGATAAAAAGATGTATGGTATTGCCTGACCAAATTGCAAAAAATAAACACCCAGTCTACGAAGACAAGGCTTAAGCACATGTAGGTACTATATGAGAAAAAAACTATAACCGAGAAATACCAAGTAGGCAAATCAAAAATGAAAGCGTGTGAAAATAAAGATTAAGGAAAAATAATTAAAGAAAAATCAAGATTGTTACATTAAAGTAATGTAACATTTTACAATTTTTAAAATATTAAAGTAACATTGCGGGTGGGCGTTGTTGAAGCAGATATGCTAAGTAGAACATTTTTGATGATGTTATGTGCTTAAATAATGAAGAATGTGTAGAGAAATTAATTGTTAAGAAATAATAACGTTTGAAAATGTGCCCTCGAGTCATGTCAGCCATGTGTACGAGATTGTACGAACTGAAACTGTGTGAAATAATTAAAATATATGTGAACAAAATGTATAAATATGTCATATTGAAATGTATATCCTATGTTTTACTTTAATTTGTAGTGTTAACTTAGCTGAATTTAAGGCCTAGTCTTCCTAGGCCTCACACGCTGAGAGCAGAAATAATAACCGCGTTTGCAGAAGCTAACCTGTCCTTGATCCACCCGATGTTAAAGTTGCTTAGCTAGAATTTTCTGCAATGCACAGGTGGACAGGAGATGATGAAGACAATTTGATACAATTATGTGTAGAGTAGGCTAAATGTACTTTCCCAGGACTTGAACAATGGAAGCACTGACTGAAGAGGAACATGCAACAATTTTGATACCTGAAGAGCGGATGATGAGGACATCGTATAGCGGACCAATCCGCACCTTGTGAATGGACTGATATTGAAATTGGTAGATTTGGTAAACAAATACTATAGGTTAAAGTCATATCTGCTGACTGACTGACCAATTAGGAATTAGGGGGATGGACTATGAGACCCTAATAAAAAAGTCATGACAAGGGGCTAACATTTTAGATGCTGGAGAATTTAGGAGATGCAGGAGAGATGCGAGGGGTGAATTGATGACGTCAGGAGATGCTGTCCGAGGTTCTGACGTTGGCTCATACTCTGTGAGCCTGAGACGTTGCTGACTAATTGATGACCTGAAGACGAAGACTGACTGTTACTGATCCATCTTGGATAGGTAACTATGAAAATGTTACTGACGAAATTGTGCCTTTTCTTCTGGGTACCAACTCCGCTGATTATAGAATTATCACTTAGATAGATCTTTCCAAATTAAAGTTGTTCATTAAATTGTTTTTGCATGAAGCCCCACATGCTGATGCTAATCTTGGTTTGGTAGGCTGTTAGGGATGATGTTGACAGTGACAAATGACTGACGAGCAATTTGCTGAACTCTGATGTTATTGCTGGTATTCTTTTAGAGTCTGTAGGTACATTTACTCATATGTTTTCTTTAAGTTATGTTATGATGTTTTTCATTAATGAATTAATAATTGAGCTGATTGAATAAAGAATGATCCCAACGGATGATTTAGTATTGTAATCGATAGGGTAATAAAAATTGTTAACTCTTTACCGAGTTGTGGTTATTCATGAGAAGATGTTTTATTAATGGTAGTTTATGCTGATTATTGTTGTCCTTGATAGTCACTACACAACTAGGATACTCCATGCGATTCAAAAGGTTCATCAACCTATACGCGTCCCCTTGTAAGTTTACTTACTAAGGACCGGGCGCGCTTGCAGCGGTGAACTCAGCTCCGCTTGTGTATTTCGATGAGTTTTTCCCACTCTGTGCTCCGTTTAGAGTGCAGAGTTCCGAAAAACTCAGCGTAGTGGAGTTTGTTCCTCGTTTGCGCTCACCAACATTAAGTTGGTGAGTGCAAGCAAGGAAATTCCTACTCCAGACCACCCCATGCAAGATTTCTTAACGCGGGTGGTTGCGGATGGTCGCCACCGCTCTCATTGAGAAATCTTCCGTTCGCGTTGAGGAAGCTGTCGCTTGAGCTGAAAATCTACTTGAGTGGTAAAAAAGAAGCAGCACCCTCTTGCGGTGCACGTGGTGCCGTTTGTGCAGATTTGTCAGCACAGAATAAACACCCGGTGCGAAAAATCAGTGTGAACGGCACAACCTAATGTACTCGGCCGCTTGCGGAACTCCATGTAGTGCAGCGGACTTTTTTGGTCACTTTGCGGAGTTTGCTCCGTGAACTCCGCCCAGGCCTCAGTAACATTAGTAGAAAAGGTCACAGTGACAAAAGAGATGATACAAGGAGGAAGAGGAAAGCACAATGGTCATGTTACAAACATCTATGATGTTGAGTGGACACACATCTTGACCAGCTATGAAAGTAAGGAAAAGTAAGGAACATATATGCTAATCTCCCCTCATCCTGACACCTAGAAATGTACTCCAAACCTGGAATCAAATCATAAGGTGGAACCAAGATGAGTTCTGTCCCTGCTTTGAGTTTACTGCAACATCATTTAAATTGTATTCCTAAAATTAAGTTGAAGAAATTCAATAGAAACCCAGATCCATAGAAAAACACCTTGCTTGAACATTTGGAAAGCACACCACATCTCACTGGCCCTGAAGTTGTTCCTCTAGCTAGTCATTCAGATGATTTAGTTGAAACTCTTATGCAACGTAAAAAGCTAGCGGGTAAGCTATAGCTTAGTAAATGGCAGAAGCTGGACAATGGGCCTCATTGCGAGTTTGGCGGTCTGACGTTAAAACGACTGTGGTGGCGGCTGCCAAAAGATCGTCATGTTGGCAGTCATCCAACCTCCATATTAAGAGGCACACAGCTAAGACTGTCAAAAAACAGCCAATGTCCCAAAACCATCAGGACACTGGCAGATGGAAACAAGGTGGATCGATCACCAGCACCGCCAGCCCGGCAAAAATTAACCAATCTAATTACGATCCACAAATCACGAGAGCGGTTCTTCCATGGAGGAAAACCACTGCAAACAGCGGTGGTCTGAACTCACATTAGTCAGAAAACTACACCACATTGGAGAGTTTCCATACCCCACACCTGACACTCATCCACACCTGACACACCTACACACTGCACTATAAAACACACCCATACGCAACCCACAATCCTTTGCAACCAGAATGCCATTCACAGCCACACACTAGCAAATAAACATATATCTATCTAAACAAATAGGCACCCCTAGACATCCCACACTTGCAAAACATACACAACACACAATTTTCCACCCCATGCAATATAAAACAACCATCACCCACTCACATCACAGCACCCACACCTCATCACAAACATTTTTCATCCTTTTTTCAGTACCTCACCGTCTTTACCACCACTACCATGTCCCCACAAAAAAATCCACATTTTACTGATAATGAATTGAGGGTCATGGTGGACTAAATTGTCAAGGTCATTCCATATCTATTTGGAGCACAGGTCCAACAAACATTATTAGCCAGGAAAATGGAGTTGTGGCAAAGGATAGTCGACAGGGTGAATGCAGTAGGCAGTTACCTATGCACAAGGGAGGACATCAGGAAGAGGTAGAATGACCGCAGGGGGAAGGTACGTTCCATGGCATGCAGACACAGGCTGGTGGTCATCATGACTGGCGGTGGGCCCCCACTGTCTCCCCCACAGTTCATATCAGGGGAGAACGTCTTGAACATTCTGCATCCTGAGGGCCTGACAGGAATACCTGGGAGAGTAGAGTTGGGCATGTCACAACAGCCTTCATGTGACCAAACAGTCTTGCCTTGCATGCTCACTCATCACCTTTCCCCACCCCAATGACCAAACCATCCACCACCCCTCTATCCAAAGTTCCAAATACCCCTCACTGTCATGTCACATACCAGGTAAACTCACCTTGGGTCACAGTGTTTGGGAAAGGCCTGTTGAGTCCTGGGAACTGACAGCAGTACAACTCACAGAAGGTACTGTTCCAACATGAACAAAAATAGAACTGAACAGTGCACTAAATGTGAAATGTCTTGCATGTGAAATTAACAAACAAAGTAATCCATCCTGAATGGTCCACCATTTAAAAGTTCATGGCAATGACTGCCATGCAATGGCCCACTAGCAGTACCATTACAAGCAAATCACAGCTACAGCTGTGTCCCATACCAAACTGGACTCTTAAAAAACCTCCATAACAATGTCATATACTCACCTGGCTGGGACACATAAATGGCAAACCGGACGCACTTACAGTACTTCCAGACAGAGGCACAGGTCAAAATGTCACACCTATATTGTGTGCCAACTCTGACACTATTCTGCATTGTTCAGCTTATAGTTGACTCAATTAAGCCATACATCTAACTAGGAGATGAATGTACATTGTCATGCTTTCACTCAGACAAGACATGAGAGTGTTAGCCGTCAGCTAAACATCAACATACTCCAAGGGCTTGGAGCATACTGTATGCAATTGTAAATCTCTGTGTCCCACATTGCACTAATCCAGATTATTTTGGAGCATACTGTTTGCAATTGTAAATCTCTGTGTCCCACATTGCACTAATCCAGATTAAGTAGCAGCTGTCATTGTCATTTCAGGGGATTATGTAAAGGCAGTGGATGCATCTCACATAAGATGGGGCATATTTAAGAAACACACAGTGCAGCACCACTTTTCCTGTGCACCTTAGCGCCCCTTAATGGCACTATGTGTGTGCTGTATTTATAATATGGAGCACCATGGTGGTAGTTAGGGGACTAGTGTCACAATTTTTGACGCTAGGGCGTGGCTTTGCAGGACTAGCATAGAAAATGTTGATGCTAATCCGGCAAAGCCCCCAGAGGCCCATTGCAAACAATGGAAGCCTCCTTTTAACATCAGGTCTGAGCAGGCATTAAAAGTGCCGGAAAAAAATTACACAAGGAAATCTGTCAGATATCTGTGTGCCTTTTTTTTTGCTCCCCCATGGGGGAGCGCTCCCTTTGCATACATTATGCCTGACACAGGCATAATGTAGCGCAAAGGGTTACAAAAAGGTGCAATGCATGCATGTGTCACTTTGTAAATATGGGGCTGCATTTATTGCCTTCGAATGCCAAATTAGCATAAAAAATTACGTTAATGTGGCGTTGGAATGGTGCTATGGGCTCTTAAATATGCCCCATGTTTAGTTGTCTAATTTATACATCACTTGTTCCATCACTTACAACAACTGTGTGATCAACTTCTCCTAAAGGTAACCTTCCCATCCCCAACATGGAGAGGACACCAGAGACTGACACTACCCCACTCCCCCTCTGGATGAAGACCCCAGTGAGGAAAACATCCCTAGATGTCTTGATACTGAGGACTATGTTGGCCCAGCAAGGACACCTGGTCACTCAACAACTGCCAGCCTCACCCTGCCCACAGCGACTCCTCCAAGCCCTGTTGCAACTACATCACAGGCAACCATGCACTCCCAAACCTGTGTCCCAAGGACAATCTCATCCATCATGTCCCTCCCAGTACAGGTACCTGAGTCTCCTAATGTCACCCCTGACAAAGGTGGTCCTGCCACCAGTGGCAGTGGGCCCACTGTGCCAGGGACACAGGTATTTGGGGGTTAGGTATGTGGGAAGGATGGTGTGGGCAGAGGATGGGGTCTCCAACGGACACAACTGACCAGGAGACCATCTCTCAAGACTTGGGAGCCTACCAAAATTCCCAAGGCATGGTGAGCCAGGTACTGACCATGATAGGTAAGATCGGACAGCTGCAGAGGGACAACCACCAGGAAGCCATGCATTGGTGACAGGCCCAAAATGCCACCCTGGCTTCTATTGCTGGGGTGCTGAGGAGCATGAACACTGCACTGAGTAGGTTTGGCACCCAATATCGGGCCTCTTCCACTAGTAATGAGACATCAGGCCCCTCAACATCTGAGGCTGCTAGTGAAATTGAGGCCCTGCCAGGGAAAGTGAATGCCTCAGATACCCCACCCTCTTTAGCAGAAGAACCCCCCTACAAATGTAGATGTCCACCCAGATATCCAGGAGGAGCCGATGTCAAGACTAAACCCACTGCCAGGAAGTTAACCACTGCTAATGGGTCCCCCTTGTGTGTCACTAATATGCCATGTTGACTCTTCTGATACCTAACTCCATTTTCCTATGGTGCAAGGACGCTGGACTTGAGTCTCCAGCTACCCTGATGATTTCATTCACCATGACAGAACCATTAACTGTTAACTTTTCTTCATTCCTGTTTCAAATCACTCATCTTGTTGTGCACTCCCCAATAAATACCACTTTATTTGAAGAATGGCAATCAGCACATTGTGAAGTCGTGCTGTGGACTTCAGTGTTTCAGTTTAGGTATAATTTACTACCAACCCACAGAATACAGAAGTTAGGGATATCTCAGTCTATGAAGATCCCAGGAGGCAGACAGATAGGTTCAATGTATCATCAGCTAAAGCCCTATCACATACCCATAGCTTATCCTACCAAAAAATCATACCACATGAAACAGACAGAGGTCAGTACTGATCTCCCCAGTCATGGATCCTTCCACTTACCATGGTCAGGTATCTGTAGGCTTGCTCTCACCTATGTCAGTCTTCAGACACATGCACGATTGAGGAAATGCACTGACAGCTATGCACAAATTAGGTCACATACAACACAAACCATAATGATGGTAGAGGGTCTGGATACCACATGATGACATGTGTGAGGCACAGGTGGACACACACATGGCACCATCTGAGCCACCTCCAATACCAAATAGGTAGTTTTTTGTAGAAAATAACACTGTCCTGACAGTCAGGGCATGGAACTCACACACAACAAATCTTATGTTGAACGGTACCTGGTTTAATCCATGTCCACGTCTCATGTCAGTCTGCAAATCCCATCTGCCTGTGACACTGTCTGAGATTGCCAAATGAGGATGAGCCAAACAGCCAATCTGCAAATCTATGATTGACAAAGATAGAGTGGAACACATGCATCACATTGTCATTTCATAACTACAAATGTGACTTTGATTATGCATTTGCTAAACAGTGGACTAAGTTCATAACAGTTGTGTACACTACTCCAAGTAACATTCTGCGTGCATATCTGAGCCATGGACTTCGGAGCCACTTAAGACCACACCTATGACACTAAAAAGAACATTACATGACATGCATAACCTCAACAATACCCCATGGAATTACTATTGTAACATCACATACCTTGAGTCAGTTGAAGGACTGATTGATGAAATCTGCCCTGATGTCTCCAGCTTCATCCTCATCATGCTCATCCTCACTTGGCAAGTCTGCATTTCCACACACAGGATCTGCTGGCTCCCCCTCATCTGGCATGAATCATATCTGACGTCTCAGGGCAAGGTTATGGAGCATGCAGAAGGCAACAATTATTTGCCTCACCTTGTAGGGTAAGTAGAGGAGGGCTCCTCCAGATTAGTCTATGCTGTGAAATCGTGCCTTCAGGAGCCCAAAAGTCCGCACCATGACATGCTTGTCCTTCCATGGCCCCCATTCAAGCAGACTTCCCCTGGTGGGATTGGGTACCTCACTGGTGTCAATAACCAAGGATAGTTTGGGTAGCCAGAGTCACCTGTAAGTTATTGTAACACCAATCCACACTTTAATCTTGGACATCCACACATATGGTAGCTGGAAAATAGATACAGACACACATGACGTATATGACTTACCAACCAGCCAGGCCCTCTCTGTGTATAGTTGTGTCCTCAGCAGTGGGATTTTGCTGTTCCACATGATGAAGGAATCATAAACTGATCCTGGATACCTTTCATAAACTTGTGAAATGTATAGGTAAGCCAAACAGACCACTTGGACGTTTATGGAGTGGTAGTTTTTCCTGTTCCTAAATACCTATTCCTTAGCACTTGGGGGAACCAAGGCTGCATGGGTACCATCTATGGCTCCAACCACATGTCGAATGTGTCCCAAAGCATAGAAATCTGCCTTCACATGTGCAAAATCCTCACATTTGGAAAATCTGATGTAGCTGTCCAGGTGTTTTAACAACGCAGACATTATAGCCTTCAAAACCAGACTGAACATGGGCTGAGACATCCCTACATTAAGTGCCACTGTATTCTGAAAGGACCCAGTGGCCAGGTAGTGCAGCATTGATATGACTTGAACAATGGGAAATATGCTATTGGGATTGCAGATGGCAGGCATCAGATCTGGCTCCAACTGACAACATAGATCCATGATTTTATGCCTATCCATGCAATATATTTGGATTACATGTTGCACCTCCATGGTCTGCAGGTCTGCTGTAACACCATACACTGGAGGTTGTCTTGCTCTCCTCAGGCCAGAGTAACTAAGTGGGACAACACCAGAATGTATGTGAATGACTCAATCTATACATCATAAGTATGATCATAACATCACGCATATATCTAAATCATGTTACATGAAACAGTGAATATGTGGTAGTCAGCACACAGTGTGGCAAAATATGAAAGTGTACCCAATTCAAATCCCCTAAACCCTTGCATGTCCTCTAAATAGAGATGCATGTCACTGACAGTGAATGTTACATCAACCTAGTTGACATGTAACATATATTTGCTGCACCTCTACCATCTTCATATTGTCATTTGTGTGGTGACAACACTGTTTCATCTGCATAGCCCAAAATACCTAATTTCACTTGTTCTACTAATGCCATGCACATTGATACTTGTAAACAGTAAGCCAGCACTTTACACATTGCCATAGATATAAGTTTTCAGTAAAGGAAGCAACTTTCATAACTTCATCATACATATATGAGCCCTAAAATGGCAGCTGCTTGACCTACCATACAGGACAGCAGGAAGTGACCTTACTCTGCCAGCGTATGTCGTCATAGCAGTATGTGGTTACAACCATGGTGGACATTGCCATTGGAACACATTGCTGCCTTTGGCGGACTTGGGCCAGTAGCGATGTCCACCTACAGTGACGGTCCTGTACGTGGCCGATGTGACCGCCATCTTCTGTACGATCTTTCACTTGACTCCTAACACTGCTGCCACAAAGACCTCCATGACCTGAGCTGCTGTGTTCTGCCTCTGGGAGCAGCCATGACACGTCCTGCAGGTGATAGGGCTCCTGCCTTCACTATGGAGGAGCTGGACAAACTTGTGGAGAAGGTCCTACCCTGTATGAACAGCTCTATGGTTCACCAGAGGAGCAGGTGAGTTCAATGTAATACCAATGGGTGAAAGGTAGTGTGTATGATGATGTAGATGAAATGTGCAGGAATGAAGGACTGAGCAATCATGTGTGGATAGATGGTTATGTGCACATGTGCATAGAAAGACTGATACATACTAGGTAGTGTGTGACATATGTACCATGATCCACATATGTACCTTACAGCATTAATTAGTGTAGAGATGCACCATTTTAAGGACATACTTGTGGTCTGATCATACGTTTCTAGCCAAAACCTGGTACTCAGTATGCATGTTGTATGCTTGACTCCACTTCACACATGGCCTGACTGCAGAGAGTGACTTGAACAAGAGTTTGAAGTTTGAGGAAGGGTATGTTTGGCTACTTGCACTAACTTGATTATGCACCATACTTGTTTTGGAATGGAGCATGTACACATGTCTTTGTCTTCTTGTCTGTGTCATCCATGCAGGTCAACGCCCATCAGAAAAAAGGGATCTGGTGTATCATCACCAAGGAAGTACGGACCCTGGGGGTTCAGACCTGGCAGAGCACCCACTGTAAAAAGCGGTGGGAGGACCTGAGACGCTGGGCCTGTAAGACCGCTGAAGCCCAGCTGTGGATGTCCTCCCAAGGAGGAAGGGGTGCCTGTCAGACCTTGACCCCCCTAATGGCCGACACATTAGCGATGGCCTACCCTGAGTTGGATGGGCATTTGAGGGCAGCACAACAGCCACAAGGGGGTGAGTACTGACCACACTCATTTACATTCCTCTGCAAGGTCAATATATAATGTGAAAGACTCTAAGCTGTGACAATGTGGTAAGTGCAAAAGGTCAAATGTCTCCTAAGAACACCTACATGTAGAGTCCTCAACATTTGTATATAGGTGTGCACATTGTATTGTGAATAGGGACATATTTCTCACCTATGTCATCCCTACTGTACAGTGGCATATGAGGCACACATGACTGTGTCATATGTGTATCACTATACTGCTCTTAATACCCTGCTGGTTTTCTCTTGCCACCTATAGATCCATACTCCCAATATCCTGTTGGTAAGTTGTCCTGGTCTTTGCCCTCTGTCCTTTCAAATGCCCCTTAATGCATCCCTATGTGCAACATAGGATCTGACAAGTTGAGAACATGCCTACTAATCCTGATGTTTCCAATGACTGTCAACGTATTGTGAGGCTGTGATTTCAATCTGCCATTTCACATGCCACACCTGCTACACTAAGGGGGTCATTCTAACCCTGGCGGTAAAAACCGCCAGGGCGAATGACCGCGGTAGCACCGCCAACAGGCTGGCGGTACACCGCTGGGCATTCTGACCGCGGCGGTTCAGCCGCGGCCAGAAACGGAAAGTCGGCGGTGTCTCGCCGACTTTCCGCTGCCCTTGAGAATCCTCCATGGCGGCGGAGCGCGCTCCGCCGCCATGGGGATTCTGACACCCCCTACCGCCATCCTGTTCCTGGCGGGTCTCCCGCCAGGAACAGGATGGCGGTAGGGGGTGCCGCGGGGCCCCCGTAAGAGGGCCCCAAAAGGAATTTCAGTGTCTGCCTAGCAGACACTGAAATTCGCGACGGGTGCTACTGCACCCGTCGCACTCCAGCAACTCCGCCGGCTCCATTCGGAGCCGGCTTCATCGTTGCTGGGTCTTTCCCGCTGTGCTGGCGGGCAGCCTTTTGGCGGTCGCCCGCCAGCACAGCGGGAAAGCCAGAATGGCCGCCGCGGTCTTGTGACCGCAGTGCGCAGTGCGGTCATTTGGCGGTAACCGCATGGCGGGCGGCGACCGCCGCCCGCCGCGGTTAGAATCACCGCCTAAGACCTGTTAGGAGGTGTCCCCATTGGTAAGTGAGGACTAAACATTGTCACCTGTGATGTTTCATCAAAATGGACATCCTGCATGTGCTAAAACATAGTAGTAGAAGTAGACTGCTAGTGCAACCCATATCAATGATGTGAGAGCTTAGAATAATAGTACCATGAACATGTTCCCTGGATGGTAAGTGGCTGCACAGCAATTTCCTATTCCAATGTGTTGTGGGCATGCTAAATAGGCCACAACATCTTAGCAATAGGTATAAGCTACACTAGCTTTTGTCAACATCATCTGTATATTGTTAGGGTTAGCCATATATCAACATTGTGATGCAACTTAAATAAGCTTACTTTTGCTATTGTGGATATGTTTGTAAGGCTTTTGGTATGGGATAGTATTTGCACTGGCTTAATTGTGTTGCAGGTGTGGTAGTTTACCTTCACATGTTGTTGATATGGTATGTGTAGTCAGTCATTTGGATTGCCTCAAGGTGTATGTCTCTATCATGTTAAGCTCAGAAGTATGTTGTGGCATTGTGATGTTCAGATACAGATTTAAGATTGCTCATGTCTGAAGTGTGGCTAGTGATATTGTCACTTGTATGATAGGCTATTGTTGTTACCACTCATCATGACTAGTTGTACTGTATATGGCCTTCATGCACATGACAGGTGTACATTGCATTTAAGCTGGGGTTGTCTTTGGGTAGATTCTGTGCCCTAAGTTGGCCCCTATAAGTATACATGACTTTGTTTACAGGTGGAGAATGACTGAGATGAGTAGCTCCACAAAGTATGTATTATCCTTTCCTACATGACTATTGGGACATGTGTTGGTGACATGTTTAGACTCTATCGTACTCCCATTTGTGGAGAGGCAAATATAGTTGTTGAATGTTTGAAAATATCAATTGTGAAGGTTGTTTACTCTCGGACATGAAATGGTTTTGTCTTGTATGCAACATGCTGTCTTGTGTTTGGCATATGATGAGATTCTTTTCTTGGTACATTACATCAACTAGAAATGTATGTATGTGTGGATTTTGTGTATGTGATATGGTGAAATGAATGTTACCACTATTTCCAATTGCGTGGTTGTTGATTGACTATGTTGCTGTGGATAGGGACTCAGATTCATGTTGGCAAGTCAGGTTGTCATGGAATGGTTTTTGTAATAGCTCTACTGATTTGATGGTACAGTAGGTGTGCAATAGGTGGCTTAGCTGGTGTGTGACATCGTTGTGATGTAGGGGTGTAGATGATATCTAGTTGTGACTTGATGTTGGCACTAACCTGGTTCTACCTGAGGATGTAGTAAATACTAGTGTTTGAAAAGATTATGATGACCCTACCTCTCTTTCTGTTTTCCAGCATCAGCAGCAGCATGTGAAGGAGATGGGGCACAGGCACAGGACCTCAAGTCATGGTACCACCAATACTGAGTGACCCAGTGGCCCGAAGGGTGAGGGGGTGCCACAGGACACAGGATCCACATCTTCTACTTCAGAATCATCCTCCAGTAGACACTCCCTGGCGATGGTGGACCCAACTGGGAACACACCAGCATCATCTCTGTCCACCACCCCACTTTCTACCGCCGCTCTCCCTGTAGCTCCCCACCTAGTTGACCGTCCCCACTCATCCAGGAGAGTGGGTGTCTCATTTGCTGCAGGCACCCCTGCCCCAGCCATTGTTAGCCCTGCTGCTCTCAGTGAGGAGGCAAGTGACCTCCTGAGGTCCATCTCTGTGGGTCAGTCAACCACTGTGAATGCCATCCAGGGACTGGCAACTCAAATCCAACACAGTAATGATTTCCTGGAGGGCATTCACTGTGCACTGGCTGGCCTACAGAGATGCTTTCAGGCTCTGGCCTCCACACTGATGGCACCCAGTCACGCTTTGTCTATCGTCCCCCCTCCACCTTCCGCTTACCAATCCGAAATCCCTCTTCCCAGCCAAGGCACACAGACAGATAGGCATGCATCCACCTCTACATTCAAGGGTAGGTCAGACAGATATAAGCACCAAAAGATACACCCCCAGCATGCACACAGGCAACATTCAGATGCACACACACAGCAACAGTTACAACCTTCCCTGACATCCGCACCACCCTCAGCATCACAAACTGCACACCTGACGCATCTGCAGACACTACACCAACATTCACAGATCCAACCACCACTCCCATCCTACCCACAGACAGCACCACAGCAAACCCTCAGGCACCCACCCCAGTCACCATACCCACATAGATCCTAACCACTGATAGTCCTACATGCAGCACATCCACCATACCTGCAGTCGCCATCCAAAACGATGGTCAACCACTCAGCATGGCATCCCCCAGCACCTCTACTCCTCTCATCTCAAGACACATAAATACCCTCAATCACCCACCCAACAGACACCCACTACTCACAAGCATACCTCTCACAAACATGCATTGAACACATCCACACAAACACCTCAGACAACCCCTTCCTCTCACTGCACACCCAAACCCTTTTGCTCCGAACGTCCCTGTGTGTGCAAAATA
The DNA here is from genome assembly GCF_031143425.1 of Pleurodeles waltl. Lineage (NCBI taxonomy): Eukaryota > Metazoa > Chordata > Amphibia > Caudata > Salamandridae > Pleurodeles > Pleurodeles waltl. The sequence goes on along the minus strand of NC_090446.1, from coordinate 848,177,159 downwards.
TCTTTCCTCTTGAAGTTTGCCCTTTTCCCTACTCCTCTCCCATGAGACCCCTAAACATTCAGTTTCCCTCCCCAAGTCTGTCCCTTCCACCTCCAAAGCCTCCCCTACTCTCCTGCAAGTATCCATCCCCTTTCCCTGCCAAGAATTCTACCCCTCCTAAAACAAACCATCCCCAAACTCTCTCATCTTCATATTAATTGTTTGATGCTCTATGCTACCCACCTACGGAAACCCTAGAAATTAGGAATTTCCATAAGCCTAATCAGAGGCCATGCAACTTTCTTGGCCTTGAGATTCAGTACCTTTCACTGCCTGCACAGATCTTCACTGAAATAATTTTATACCATCACTGGCCTCCCTGCTTTAACCCTGCTTGGACCTTCCTCAAAAGTGTTTTTCAAGAAGCATTGTTTCCAGGCTGGAACCCTTCCTAAACCTGTGCCCTCACTGTGCAGCTGGTACATGCCAGAACTCAGCACAAAGAAATGCAGCTGCAAACAACTATAGAGAAGATTGTGCACCAGCAAAGATGATACAGACTGAGCCTCCTTCAAGACAGCCCTCAGCAATTACCACCAACAACTCAAAGGCACGAAAAAGGATGCCCTTGCAGACTGCATTGAGGATAGCCCACCACACCAAGGAACTTCTCACAATCATCAGAGAGTTCTCCTGCACAACAGCTACAGAGAACACACTTCCTTCCTCATAGGAATTGTATGACCCATTAGTGAATCATTTCCACAAGATATCCACCATCTCTAGGAGCTTCAAGCCCCAACCCACCAATCTCCTCAGCTTTCTCACTCCAAAGGAAACCTCCCTCAACCAACTTCTGACCACACCGGACACCACTGAAATCATGAACTCCAACCCCTCTGGAGCACCCTCTGACCTCTGCCTTTTTCACCTACGAAGCAACAAGGTCAGCCACCAACTCAGTACCATCCTCAATGCATCCATTGCTACACCCACATTTCCTTATGCATGAAAACACAGAGCAGTTAGACTCCTCCTTAAGAAACCCAAAGCAGACACCAGTGAACTCTAGAATTACTACCCATTCTCCTTGCTTCCATTCCCCACCAAAGTTCCAGAGAAGGCCATCAACCAACCACTCACCGAACACCTGGTGAGAAATGACCTGCTAAGTGCCTCCAAATCTGGTTTCCAAGCCAACTACAGTACCAATACTGCCCTGATCATTGTCAAGGATGACATCCTACTCGACAGAAGAGAATAGGCCGCCCTGATCCTCCTGGACCTCTCTGTGGCATTCAACCCCATGTCCCACCACACTCTCATCAAGAGACTGCACCAGATCAGAATCACTGGAGACACATTCAGAAGGATTGCATTCTTCCTCATGGGACGTACAAAGAGAATCTGCTTACACCCCTTCACCTCGGAACCAATGAGTACCATCTGCGGTGTACCTCCACCCTCTTCAGCACCTAAAAGATGCCTCTAGCCGACATCCTCAGAAACCAACAATATCAACATCATATCTTACACTGACAACACCCAGCTCATCATCTCACTCACCGCAGACCGCGCCACCAAGGCCAACTTCTACAACTGCATGAAGAACACCGTAGCCTGGAAGAAGGACAACTGTCTGAAGCTCAATATGGACAAAACAGAACGTGCTGATCTTTGTCAACCATGCCTCCCTCTGGAACGAAACCTGTTGGCCTGCTAAACTCAGACCCACCCACACACCAAAAGACCACACAGACAACCACTGCATCATCCTGGACAGCAGACTCACTGTGAAATGACAGATAAAATCACTTTCCTCTGCCTGCCTCCATACTCTTTCCGTGCTCCGAGGAATCTTTAAATGGTTCCCCATAAGCACGAGAAAAATCATCATGCAAGCCCTAATCACCAGCCATCTTGACTACAGCAATACACTGTACTCAGGAACCACCATCGAACTCATGAGAAGGCTCCACACGATACAGAACTCAACGGCCACACTAACCTGAGAAACCTCCAATGGCTCCTCGGCCAGAAACCATGCCAATTCATACTACTGACACACACTTACCAAGCCCTCCATGACCAATGGGCAGCATACATGAACCACTGCCTGAACTTCCACCAATCATCCATAAACCTCTTCTCTGACTCCCTGGCCCTCACACAAACACTGCACAACTGCCAGAGCCTCAGCGGAGGCCGCTCCTTCTCCCACCTAGCTGCCAAGTCAGGAAACACCCTCCCTCTCCACCTACGAACATCACCTTTGCTGATGAACTTCAGGAAAACACTCAAGATCTGGCTGTTCAACTAAGCCCAGTACCCCAGCTCCTGGATACCTACAAAAGTGATAAGCCACGCTCTACAAGCACTGACTGATTGATAAATTGATTGCCACCCCATCTGCCCAAAGGTATTTTTAGCTGAACGTCCATTCTTGTGCCAAGGTTGTAAGGACCACCTCCCAGCAAAAGTCTTCCTCCAGTCTTTGAATTACTCGACCATTGATTTGGATTTGGAGTTCCTCTAGTTTGGAACATGTTTTTATAGTTCACAGATTGAGTCTGTGGAAAGGGGAGTCAATATACATTTAGCAGGCCAGGGAATGGATCTCTTCACCTCAGGACATTCTGACGTTTTACTTTGTATTATCATAGTCTTTCTAGTAGAAGCATGCCCCTGCAGACTAGAAGCCTATAAGCCTGAAGGGGAGGACAGGCTCTTAAAAGGTAATCCTACTTTCATTATATGTCTACAGGTTGGACATCCCTGGTATGGGAGTATAGTATTTATTTTAATCTTCCTTGCAGTTCACGTAGTTATGTATAGGGTAAGGTAGAGGAAATAGGACAATGAACAGCTGTCTCAATATCCATCACACTTACTATACAAATATTACTATTTGTATTATATCATTGATGTGTGGAGCTTTCAAATAAATATACATTATTCACTGTGCTAGTATGGGGGCATAACTTTCCTTCCAGAGTTGCCATAAATAAGCAAGGTTCAATTCCCTATGTGGTTTGTCCTTTGTGAAATGGCTGTTGCATAAGAGAAAAAAGCATGTCACATGCTTTAAATAAAATTAATTCTATGGTTATCTAAATGCCTTAAGGCTAAACCACTATTATGTTGATCACTGACACAATATAATTGCTAACAATTTCATTGACAAACATATTGAGTAAAATATCTTTTTACTACAATGTCATGCCCCTAGGTCTGTGATGGTAAGTACAAAAATATTGTAAAAAAATATCGTTGAGACTAATATCATCCAAGAACAGGCAAAAATATAATTTTTGCTTATAAATAAAGTTTAAAGTAGTAGATGTTAACTGTTTTAATATATAATTTTGATATCATGTCAATTAAATAATATTTAATACGTCTTATAAATATGTACTTATATAAACAAACACATATATATGTGTTCATATTTATTTAAAAAAATACACGTGTAGAGCTCGATTACGAGTGTGGTGGTCTATAGATAGTATTGTGTGATTGTATTGCAGACAGTGAACATTGTGAGGGTTCTGGTGCACCCTGCAGGCTTCAGCATTGCCGCCGGCTCAATTACGTATATGTAATATGCTTGAAGTACTTCACTTCAAGCATATTACATATACAAGTAACACCATGAGTGCAGAAAAAAATTGAAACTCTTAATAAAAAAATGATTAATTAGCATACAAATATTTATAAGTGTAATAAAAAAAACATCAAGTCACATAATTACTATTTAACAAAATCATTTTATTGTTCAATTAATAAATATTTGCTATTCAATTAATAATTGATTAGCTCCCCCATATCCCTACAAACATAAAAGTCTGTACCTAAAATATAATGTAATACATTCCATAATTTCATAGGTGAAATCAACTGAATATTTAATTAACAAATAATAATTTATTGTTAATTATTACTCAATTAGCTTTCAAGCCAAGACCTCTAAATGCTAAGAAGCCCACAAATAAAATATAATTAAAATATATAGTTATTCTATGATTTAAATATGTAAAATTAACAAATAATAATGAATAATGAGTTAATTATCCATTAATTAATTAACTTTCCACCCTATACCCCTACAAACCTAGCATCCCACAACTAAAATAGTAGTAACATAAATCAGTATTCCATATTTTACATAATTAAAAAATAATTAACTAATGATTTAAAATGATGAATAAATTATTATTTATTTTTTACATAATTAAATTCCCCATCCCCACAAAACTAGCAACCTGCAACTAAAATATGAGTAAAATAAATAACTAGTCCATAAATGACATAATTAGAATCAATTAAATAATTATTTAAAAATTAATAGTTAATTGTTTGTTGATTATTACTGAATTCACTTCCCATCTTACCCCTACAAACTCACAAATAACAGAAAACAAAAATAAGTAACTATCAATTAAATAATAACTATCAATCATATAATTAAATGAAATGTTTTAAATAAATGTTATAATTACTAATTAACGTCCCATCCATCCCACTGTAAACCCAACAACCGACCAGAACACTATAAATCGCTATAAAAATGTAATAAAAAATCCGAAATCACTAAAAATTACAAGCTATAAAGTATAAAAATAACCTTTTTATGAACAATATTAACACATAAAATTAATATATAAACTAAAACACATTCAAATAAATAAAAAACAATACAGATATCAACAATATTTGTGTATCAAGATATTTGTTTACCGCAATATTTATTTTCTAATATTTCCACCTCCCAATATTTTAAATTAATATTTTGTCCAAACACCATTATGTGTGGGTCATTTTATGATGTGTTTACCAATGCTTAATGGAGAGATTCAAACCCTTGACCAGATTTTACAGAAAGCATTCTTATGAAATTGAAAGACTGCAAGTCAACAAAATTTAAAACTACACTTTAGAAAAAAACACACATCATTTTTTTCACATTTTCCATAGCCAGCGTAGATGTATCACCAAAGTCCCATAGCAGAGGTTTAATGTGCCCTAGATATATTAGTGACATTTCTAAAAGGATAAACTATGTCATATATGCAATCTTAATTATTGGCATGTCATTCTTAGACTTACAAATCTCTAACTTGAGAAAAGGAGGATTTCACCTTAAAACAATTATTTGAAAACTGTAGATTCAAATAAAGATATTCCTGAATACGTATATAATAGCAATAGAAATGTGTGTCTACGGAATTTGTCATGTTTAGCCTGTGAAATAGACATCTTATCTCAAATGTATTTAAATCTCACCGCTTTTGTTCAAAGTAGCAGCATAAAATATCCATTATCTACATGCATAACACATTTAACCATCTTTCCCTTCAGTTTGGTTATTTGAAAAATTCATTACAAATCCTGATTGGTCAAGGAATTATGTAATTTCTTTTAGATTAATCATAAACACTAACATGCAGCTCCAAGAACAAAACATTCGCCACACTCTATCACTCTAATTCTTTAAATATTGCACATTCTACTCTGTCTATACAGAGAAAGTTAGTAACCTTAAAGATACTCAAACACACAAAGGGAGTCATTATGAGTGTGGTGGTCCTAAGACCGCCACGGTCACGGTGGAAGACAGGACCGCTGTCAATGCGAGGTCCCACTGCCACATTACAACCCCGGTGGTTAGAACCGCCAGCTCCACCAGGATCAATCAATCAATCAATCAAAGAGACTTATAGAGCGCACTACTCACCCGTGAGGGTCTCAAGGCCTTGGGGGGGGGGGGGATGGGGGGGGAGGGGAGATCACTGTTCGAAAAACCAGGTTTTAAGGTTTTTCCTGAAGAGTAGGAGGTTCTGGGTCTTGCAGAGGTGGGTGGGGAGGGAGTTCCAGGCTTTGGGGGACAGATAGGAGAAGGATCCGCCTCAAGTGGTGGTGTGTTTGATGTGAGGGACTGTGGCGAGGGAGAGGTCGGCGGAGCAGAGGTGGCATGTGGGAGTGTGGAAGGTCACTCTTTCGTTGAGGTAGGTTGGGCCGGTGTTGTGGAGGGATTTGTGTGCGTGGATGAGGATCTTAAAGGTGATCCTTTTGTCTATGGGGAGCCAGTGGAGGGATTTGAGGTGTGGATCAATGATTCCGGCAGCCTGACTGTGGCAGAGATCGTACTCTGCCAGGGCAGTGCTGCATGCAGCGCTGCCCTGCGGATTACATCCTTCTTCTCTGCAAGCCTTTTCATGGCAGAAACACCACCATGGAAAGGCTGGAGTAGAACAGGTTCAGGTGGCCACAGGGGGGCGCCTGTACTGCCCATGCACTTGGCATAGGTAGTGCATGGGCCCGCCTGCCCAGCACCATCACAATGTTCACTGTCTGCTTTGCATTGTGATGGTGCTGGTGCACACTGCTGGCACAGTTTTCTGCCCGCCATTCTAGCGGGAAACTCATAATGACTCTGGCTAGGGGGAGATCGACACGTAGGCGGCAGCCACCCTGTCAGGAGTTTAGCAGAAAGCCTTTCCCGTCTGCCAAACTCAAAATGACCCCCAAAATATCTTCACCTTTGAAATGTAAATGTGATTCCAAAAGAGAAATGCAGGTATCAATGGAAATAAATCTTATCTTGTATATTTGCTGATTAACACAGATTTCTAAATTATAAATGAATAGCGTGGCTTTTGGTTTCTCTTTTATTTTGATTAATCTGATATTTAAACATACACAGGTTGAAATTAAAAACATTGAAATGAAAAATGTTCAATAGGCACAAGTAGATCAGAGGTATCTGGCAAGGGCTTTGCATCATATGGGTTATTCACCTAGCTGCCAGTGCCCTGTGCATGCTGTTGCGAGATAGGCAGTCATCTTTTCCATAGAGAGGCTCTTTAAGCCTGTCATAAGCCTGTCATAGTGATGACATGGCCACCAAGGGACGTGACACAAGCCCCTCGCTCCCATTCTGCAAGGGGCCTCCATCTTTTAGGGTGCCCCCCCTTACAGTCCAAGGCCTATGAATATATCTGTGCTGTGGCATCACCATTACACCACAGGGCCAGTGGTTACAGTAAAAGCATTTGGTACAAAATAGCTTCTATACTTTTTAGGGTTTCATCCCCACTCCCTAGCCAATAAACATTCAAACAGGAACACTGTCCTTGAACATTTATGAAAAGGCGTCAGGCCACACACACCTTCTGTACGAGAGCTGTTACCTAATGTGACATGAACAACATGTGAAAGATTGAGGCTGAGATTTGATCAGAATGACGATAGTGCAGCAAATAACAAACTAAAGACCTTCTTTTGGGAAAAACACAGTCATTGCAAATGCTGTGTGTTAAAGGCTAGTGGAAGTACATTGGGCGATAGAAGCAATACTTGAGCCATGCTCCAGTGCAGGCACAAACACATGAAGGTGAAGTGAAGCTGTCACTCGTTGTCCAAAAGGGTCAAAGAAAAGAGAGTGACAGTGAAGCCAACAAATGACAAGCAAGGGGCAACCTCCAAGCCCCCTGTAAGAAAAGAACATGTCTTCCAACCAACAGTGCATGTTTTGGAGCAGCTGTACCTGGATTATAAAGTTTCAGGGCCTCATTACGAGTCTGGTGGTCGGACAAGACAACCACCAGAGTCACGGTGAGCAAACCGCAGCAGAGCTGGTAGTCTCTCCACCAGCCCCATTGCAATGTTTCCACTGTGCTGATTGTCAGAAACCAAGGTTTCCGCCAGTCAGCCCAGTGAAAACAGTGCACCAGCATTGGTCTCGGCTCCACTTGACACAAACAGACAGTGTGCATTCCAATGGTGGTGGGCAGTGCAGGGGCCCAGCTGGCTCCCCCAGCAATGGCTTACCTCCAGCCTTTCCATGGCAGTCAGACTGCAATAAAAAGGCTGGTGAGAAGTAGAGATGTAATCAGCCAGGTGGCACTGAACTCAGGGCCATAGGCATGGGCAGTGCTGGGGGCCTGCTGTGGCCCCCAGCACTGGTTTACTGCCAACCCTTCCATGGCGGTAAGACTGCCATGGAAAGGCTGGTGAGAAGTAGAGATGTAATCAGGCATGTGGTGCTGAACTGCCATCGGACCATCGGGAACCATATTCCTGGCAGGGACAGGGGTTCCTTGGCCGTCTGACCACCAGGGTGGTAATGTGGCATCGGACCGCCATAGTTGCTGCGGTCTGACCATCACTACGAGGCTGGCGGTCCTTTGACTGCCATTCTCATAATGAGGCCCTTAGTTTTGTTTAAAGTGAGTTGTTTATACAATCTCACCAAGAAGAACATTTTTTGGCATGATACACAGTGTTATGCACTGTTCCGGGGTACATGACTCAACACTGCCTATTAGAGTAGGAGTTTTGTTTTCCATGCAACCATTCAATTGCCAGGAACAACAGCCTTCACACACCTTAGGTGACAAGCTTACTCTTTAGGTCATACTACTCGTCATGTTGGCACTCCAATACATGAGGGGCTCTGCTAGAGGGCTCTTTGCCAGAGATCTTATTTATAAAACACCAGAGGTCCGACTGCCACTGGGAGTCTGGCAGTCTGACTGATGCACTGGACTGCAAGTTTTTTTGCCCCCTACTCTTTTTTGTACTTTATACAGCTTCATAAATGAAAATAAGGAGAAGAGGTCAACAGACAGAAAAGAATAGTTGAATCTGCCTTTAATACTAGTGGTACAGACCCTTACTTATGCATCACACCAAGATTATTGGAATCCTGTCTTAGAGGTAGTCCATTCATTTTATGACAACGTATTTATTTAGAAATGCTTCAGAGTGTCAGATAGAGAGGAGAGGGAGAGGAAAGGACAAAAGGACGAGAAGCCTTATGCAGAAAAATGAAAACTTAAAAAGATAGTATAGGCCCAGGGTCATCTGGAAAGTGTGATAATCCAGTACAATTTAAATCTACTTTGTTGGCAGTGGTTGTGTCAGTGTCGAATTTAGTGGCCAGATGGCTTGGGATGAAGACCAGTAAAGCCCAAAAGAACATAATGGTGTTTAGGTATTTAGAACATGAAGTAATAATGCTGTTGCCCAAGGGTAAAGGGCAGTTTGTTCCAGGATGTACAGCCCACAGAAAGTTAGAGCATTAACTCTGGCTCCCTTCTTAGAAGAAAATGCGAGGATTGCTTTGTTATATGATGATCTCAGGTCACAGGGTAGTTTGTAGATATTGATATAGGTATTTCAAGTCAGGAGACCAGAACATTTTGGCCCTCATTACAACCCTGGTGGTCAGTGTTAAAGCGGCGGTAATACCGCCAACAGGCCGGCGGTAAAAAAAATGGGATCACAACCACGGCGAAAACCGCCAACACAGACAGCCACTTTAACCCTCCGACCGCCAAAGCGGTAGCAACAAACACTGTGGCGGTCACCGCCAACAGACAGGCGGAAGACAATGTACCCCCCACCCCATCAAAAACCGCCAATCCGCCAGCTTTTCTGGGTCGGTACCAACGCCATCAAAAGCATGGCGGAAACAGTGTTTGGAAGGGAAACCACTCACCTCTCGACACTCAACGAAGAACCAGGACACCATGGAGCCCTAGTTACAGGTCCTGCCCATGCTGGTCTACCTCCTCATCTACCAGGGATACCAAAGGCGGCGGAAACGACCACGGTGAGTACTGCACCTAGTATGCAGGGGAGGGGGGGACGAAGAAGAGAGTGACACAAACACACAACACCCAACACCCCCACCCCCAGCCCCAACACCACACACAAACACATGCAGCAACATTATATTTACACCGCGTAACCCCTGGAAGAACGCAAGGACAAAATGAATGGAGTTAAATCATTGATATTTTAGAAATAGGCATATATACTTAACGATTATAAAAACAGTATTTATAAAAATATACCATATGTACAGAAGGCCGTACATTGTCCTTTCCAAATGTCCGTGGGTCACTGGGCCAAAAATCATGGGCCAAGCCCACACTTGACTCCCGCCTCAATAAGGAGAGAACACTGCAGGGGGCATCAGGTCGAAAACACACTGGCACCTCAGGGGGGACGGGGAACGGGGTGGACCTCAGCCGGAAGATGGAGTAACACCACTGCTCCTCGAGAGGGCTCCATGCCCACAGTGATGTCCTGGGGAGTGCAAGGCCACAGTCTCTTAAGTGGGTGGTCTGCCCACTGCTTTGTCCTGGGGAGTGCAAAGCCACAGTCTCTCAAGTGGGTGGCTTCTTCCACTGGTTCTGGAGGGGCTTGGTGCCCAGTATGCTTCATCCTGCCAAGGAGGGGCTGAGTGGATGCATATCTCCACTGGTTCTACATCTGGGCCTCCGCCTTCTTCTTTGCCCAGTGGTGCAGGTCCTCCCACCTCTTGCAGCAGTGGTTGCTCCGCCTGTCAAAGACCCCCAGGGTCCGCACCTCCTTGGCAATGGCATGCCAAATACTCTTTTTCTGGTGGGTGCTGACCTGCAGGGAAAAGACAGTGGAAAAGGGAATTAGTCAACCATGCTGACCGTCAGACTCATGGCACACCAGATCCCTCCCACCCCCTGACGCACATACATTGTCCACCTTACATGCTGCACTCTGGCCAGGAAACCTCTGCCCCCCTACATATGGCTTACATACACAGCACTCAATACATTCATGGCCCATGCATCATGAACACAGTGTACTCACCTGTTTGTCTGGAGTACCGTAGAGTAACGTGTACTGGGGTAGGACCCCATCCACCAGTTTCTCCAACTCCTGCGCAGTGAAGACAAGGGCCCTTTCCCCAGACACATGAGCCATTGTCGCTTCCAGACACAGGTCACAGCAGCACTTGCAGTGTAGGTCCTCTCCTGTTGAAGGTCAGGTTGCAAGTGGGTGGATAGATAGAAAATGGCGGTGACATCCGCGGCGGTGTTCGTACCGTCACCACCAGCTTACATCGCCAATGGCTCCTAGAGCCCATAGGGCCCAATGATAATCAATGCAAAGTTGTGCGGCGGTCATCGACCGCCTACCACGATGGCGCACAATGCCAGCGCAATTACCTCATTTCCACTTGTCCCTCCTTACAGGTCAGGCATCTGCCATTTCAGGGGGGCACAGGGCATGCCACCTAACTGCGTCACAGCAGACATTGGCACGGCAACTGATTGTCGGGTTCACATTTTGATTCTGTAAAGTAAACAAATCATCATTAGTGCAATAGATGTGGGAGTATGACCCTCTGCTTGCCGTTCTCTTCCATAGGCTTCAACCGCTGCGGCTGAATATGAGATGGTGGCATCCTCTGGTGTACAGACACCTGGTGGACCTTGCGACAATGGAGGACAGACACATTATCATTACATACAGACTTGGTTGGCCCACAATCCAAGAACTGTGTGCCCAATTGGAGCCAGACCTGATGTCAGCTATCCGCCAGCCCACAGGTATCCCCTCTCTAGTACAGGTCATGTCAATGCTCCATTTCCTGGCAAGTGGTTCCTTCCAAACAACAGGGACCATGGCATCAGGGATGTCTCAGCCAATGTTCTCCAATATGTTGACCAGAATGTTGTCTGCACTGCTGAAACACATGTGCAGCTACATCGTGTTCCCCCAGGTGGAGGATTTGGCCACAGTGAAAGCTGACTTTTATGCCCTGGGTCATATCCCCAACAACATTGGTGACATTGACGGTACTCATGTGGCATTTGTCCCACCCCCACCCCCGGAGAAATGAACAAGTTTTCAGGAATAGAAAAAGCTATCACTCTATGAACGTGCAGATGGTGTGTTTGGCGGACCAGTACATCTCCCATGTGAATGCCTAATATCCTGGCTCTGTGCATGACGCCTTTATCTTGAGGAGTAGCAGCATTCAATATGTGATGGGCCAACTCCAGAGGCACCGGGTGTGGCTAATAGGTGAGCCAAAGGTCCCCACACACTATAAGTAGGTGTCTGGGTATGGGGTTGTCCCTCAGGGTTAATGTGTGTCTACCAGTTGTCTGCAGGAGGTTGTGCCTGGAGATGGTCTTGTGGCAGTGGTGGAGCCTGTGGACAGTGAGGAAGAGGAGGCAGAGGAAGAAGATGTTGACAACAGAAGCAGTATAATTCAGCAGTACTTCCAGTGACACACATGTAAGACACTGTAAGTTCACTTTACATTTCAGTCATCTGTTGGACATTGTACAAGGCAGCCCCTTACCTATGTCTATGGCCACTGACTGTACCTTTTGGCATCTCTATTTTCAGATCTCTGTGCCCCACTCTGGCTCCTGCTATGTGTACTGCTGCCCACCAAAGGTCATTCCAAAGTATATTTCACTGTACATTTGAGTTGCAGTGCTTTGATAATGTTATACTAATAAATATGTGAATAATTTGACATACTCCAGATTAGTATGTATTCCAAGTGTGTTTATTTAGGTGCTCATAAGTAGAGGGGGATGTGCAGTGGTCTGGGCTGATGGTAAAGGAAAGTCCAGGTTAGAATCCAGTCTCTTGGGCCCATATTTATACTTTTTGACGCAAAACTGTGCTAACGCAGTTTTGCGTCAAAAAAATTAGCGCCGGCTAACGCCATTCTGAAGCACCATGCGGGCGCCGTATTAAAGCAATGACGTTAGCCGGCATTAGCCGCCGGCGCTGCCTGGTGTGCGTTGAAAAAAACGACGTACACCAGGCAGCGCCGGCGTAGGGGGATATGGAGCTTGGGCGTGAAAAAATGGGGCAAGTCAGGCTGAGGCAAATATTTCGCCTCAACCCGATTTGCGCCATTTTTGTCCACTCCCAACCCCCATAGAAATGACTCCTGTCTTAGCAAAGACAGGAGTCATGCCCCCTTGCCCAATGGCCATGCCCAGGGGACTTCTGTCCCCTGGGCATGGTCATTGGGCATAGTGGCATGTAGGGGGGCACGAATCAGGCCCCCCTATGCCACAAAAAAAAAAAAAATGACTTACCAGAACTTACCTTATTGTTCCTGGGATGGGTCCCTCCAGCCTTCGGTGTCCTCCTGGGGTGGGCAAGGGTGACGGGGGTGTCCCTGGGGGCATGGGAGGGCCCCTCTGGGCTCCTTCTGAGCCCACAGGTCCCTTAACGCCTGTCTTTTCCAGGTGCTAAAAAACGGCGCAAAAGCGGCCGTACGTCATTTTTTTTGACCCGCCCACTCCCGGACGTGAATTTTGCCCGGGAGTGTAAATACGGCGCACATGCCGCGGAGTCACTTTTTTAGACCGGAACGCCTACCTTGCATATAATTAACGCAAAGTAGGTGTCCACGCTAAAAAAGGACGCAAACTCCATGGACTTTGGCGCTAGACGCGTCTAACGCCAAAGTATAAATATGGAGTTACTTTTGCGTCGGAATTGCGTAAAAAAAAAACGACGCAATTCCGGCGCAAACTGAGTATAAATATGCCCCTTGGTATCACAGGTGCATTTTTCAATGGGGCCGAGGAAGGGGAGTAATGACAGTCCAAGTTGGACAGGGTGACAGAGTGGGACATAAGGGTGACAATCAGGAGAGTCTTATTTCTTGGTGGGGGTCTTGGCAATGTTCTCTGGCTTCTGCCTGGATTGCATGGACCGTTTGCGGGGTGGTTCTCCTTCTGCAGGTGGTAGGGTGCTGGTGGCCTGTTGTTCCTGTGGCTGGGCCGCTGCTCCACTAGCCCCAGCGGAGATGGAAGGCTGTTCATCGGTTTGGCTAGTGTCAGGCGCCCGTTGTTGTGCCACTGTCTCCCTCATGGTCTTGCCCATGTCAGCCAGCACCCCTGCAATGGTGACCAGGATTGTGTAGATGTTTGTTAGGTCATCCCTGATCCCCAGGTACTGTCCCTCCTGCAGCCGCTGGGTCTCCTGCAACTTGGCCAGTATCTGGCCCATCGTCTCCTGGGAATGGTGGTGTGCTCCCAGGATGTTGGTGAGTGCCTCGTGGAGAGTTGGTTCCCTGGGTCTGTCCTCCCCCTGTCGCACAGCAGTCTTCCCAGCTTCCCTGTTGTTCCATTGCCTCTGTCCCCTAAACTGTGTGCCCTCTGCCACTGACCCCAGGTCCCTGATCGTCCTGTGTTTGTGAGGTTGCCTGGGGTCCCTGTAGTGGTGGACACACTGCTGATGTGTACTGGGGACAGTGGCATGGGCCCACTGGGTGGGTGCTGTGCTGGTGTTTCCTGTGGGGGGAGGCTCTGTGGTGGGTTGGGACTGTGGCAGGGTACCCGACTGTCCAGAGGTCTCTGATAGGCCAGGTTGGTCATCCTGTTCCAGGTGTGCAGAGCTGCTGTCATCACTGTGGGCCTCTTCGGGGGGGACTGAATGTAACTGGCACCTCCTCTCTGGTGACGTTGAGTATGGGTCCTGTGGGGATGCAAATGCAGTGTTAATGTATCTGTGTGTGCCATCTTGTGCATGGGTGTGTTTCCCTGTATGGTTGTGATTTCCCTGTCAGCTTTGCCTTGTGTGAGTAGTGGTTTTGTGGGCTAGGTGAGTCTCTCTACTGGGCATGCTGTGGTGATGGGTGTCCATGCAGTTCTGTGTTGGGTGTCCATGCTTTGGTGTTGCATGCAGGGCTTGGTATTGGGATGGGTGGGTTGTGATAGTGGGTTATATGTGAGGTGTTGGAGTGATGGGGAAGGGGTAGGAGTATGTGATGGCATGCAGGTAGGGTGGGGGGATAAAGTAGTAAAGATTAAACTTACTATAATTGCCAAGACTTGCTCCTCCCGTGTTGTTAGTTGTGGGGGAGGAGGTAGGCGTCCACTGTCAGTCGTCTGTACTGCTACCTGGTGTCTTGCAACCACGGAACGCACCTTCGCCGTAGGTCGTTACACATTTTCCTGATGTCATCCCTTGTTCTTAGGTGCTGTCCCACAGCGTTCCCCCTGTCTACGATTCTCTGCCATAGCTCCATCTGCCTTGCAATGGACGTCTGCTGCACCTGTGATCTGAACAGCTGTGGCTCTACCTGGGTGATTTACTCAACCATGACCCTTAGCTCCTCCTCAGAAAACCTTGGGTGTCTTGGGGTGCCATGGATGTGGTGTGAGTGATATGTGGGAGGATGTGTGGGGTAATGTGTTGGGGTGCATGCTGTGCTGTGCATAGATGGTGTATGGGTGATAGTGTTCTGTGCCTCTGATTGAATGGGTGCCCCTGGCTTGTGTCTCTCTGTGTTGGCAATCTTGTTTTTCATTGAAAGGGTTGTGGGTAATGTGGGTGGGTGTTTTATAGTGGTATGAGTGTGTGGGTGTGGTGTGTGTATGTGTGTCAGGTGTGTGTTGTTTGAATTGTCCAATGTGGTGGTGCTGAGCGCGGCGGTATGTACCGCCAATGGTTTACTGTGATTGAAAGACCGCCTCAGTGATTCGTGTGTCGTGATACTGTGGGCATATTCCTGTTGGCGTAACGGTGTGGGTTTGGCTATCGCCAGTTTATCACTGACCTTTGGGCTGGCGGACTAGTGTCAAGTGTCTGTATTGTGGCAGAATTCTCTGTGTGGGTCATAATACCCGTAGCGGAATACCTCCGCGGGCATGGTATGTTGGCGGCCGTCAGCACGGCGGTAGGCGGCATTTACCGCCACGGTTGTAATGAGGGCCTTTGTGTGTAATACACCATCTTGAAGATCACCATCCATTTGATCAGCAGTCAGTGCATGATTTGAAGGCAGATTTGATGTGATCTGTGCTTTTTAGATCTAATACTACTTTTGTTTCCCTGTTTTGTATGTGTGGAACTTATGGCAGGATTTTGCAGATGGATGTCAGTATACATTGTTTCACAGTAATTTAAATCTGATAAAAACCAGTTAGCAGGCAAGCTCCATATTGTGATGGAATCTTAGGGCCTCATTACAAGTGTGGCCATCTTCAGACCACCACACTCACGGTGGCGGTCAGGACTGCTGCTGTTGCAGTGGTCGGCCTGCAACATTAACCCCTTCGCTGCCAGGCCTTTTCCCCCTCCTGTGCCAGGCCTTTTTTTGCCTATTTGGGGCAGTTCACGCTTGGGCCCTCATAACTTTTTGTCCACATAAGCTAACCAAGCCAAATTTGCGTCCTTTTTTTCCAACATCCTAGGGATTCTAGAGGTACCCAGACTTTGTTGGTTCCCCTGAAGGAGGCCAAGAAATTAGCCAAAATACAATGAAAAGTTCGTTTTTTTCAAGAAAATGGGAAAAAGTGGCTGCAGAAGAAGGCTTGTGGTTTTTCCCCTGAAAATGACATCAACAAAGGGTTTGCGATGCTAAACTCAGCAGCTTCCCAGCTTTCAGAAAAAGGCAGACTTGAATCAGAAAACCCAATTTTTCAACACAATTTTGGCATTTTATTGGGACATACCCCATTTTTGCAATTTTTTTTGCTTTCAGCCTCCTTCCAGTCAGTGACAGAAATGGGCAGGAAACCAATGCTGGATTCCAGAAACCTAAACATTTCTGAAAAGTAGACAAAATTCTGAATTCAGCAAGGGGTCATTTGTGTAGATCCTACAAGGGTTTCCTACAGAAAATAACAACTGAAAAAGAAAAATATTGAAATTGAGGTGAAAAAAACATCAATTTTTCTCTACGTTTTACTCTGTAACTTTTTCCTGCAATGTCAGATTATCGAAAGCAATATACTGTTACGTCTGCTGGACTCCTCTGGTTGCGGGGATATATAGGGCTTGTAGGTTCATCAAGAACCCTAGGTAACCAGAGCCAATAAATGAGCTGCACCCTGCAGTGCGTTTTCATTCTATACCGGGTATACAGCAGTTCATTTGCTGAAATATAAAGAGTAGAAAATAGCTATCAAGAAAACCTTTGTATTTCCAAAAAGGGCACAAGATAAGGTGTTGAGGAGCAGTTTTTTGCACATCTCTGAATTCCGGGGTCACCATACTAGCATGTGAATTACAGGGCATTTCTCAAATAGATGTCTTTTTTACACACTCCCCTATATTTGGAAGGAAAAAATGTAGAGAAAGACAAGGGGCAATAACACTTGTTTTTTTATTCTATGTTCCCCCAAGTCTCCCGATAAAAATTATACCTCACTTGTGTGGGTAGGCCTGGCGCCCACGACAGGAAACGCTCCAAAACGCAACGTGGACACATCCCATATTTTTGAAAGAAAACAGAGGTGTTTTTTGCAAAGTGCCTACCTGTAGATTTTGGCCTCTAGCTCAGCCGGCACCTAAGGAAACCTACCAAACCTGTGCATTTTTGAAAACTAGAGACCTAGGGGAATCTAAGATGGGGTGACTTGTGGGGCTCTGACCAGGTTCTGTTACCCAGATTCTTTTGTAAACCTCAAAATTTGGCTAAAAAAACACATTTTCTTCACATTTCGGTGACAGAAAGTTCTGGAATCAGAGAGGAGCCACAAATTTCCTTCCACCCAGCGTTCCCCCAAGTCTCCCGATAAAAATGATACCTCACTTGTGTGGGTAGGCCTAGCGCCCGCAACAGGAAATGCCCCAAATCGCAACGTGGACACATCCCATTTTTTGAAAGAAAACAGAGGTGTTTTTTGCAAATTGCCTACCTGTAGATTTTGGCCTCTAGCTCAGCCGGCACCTAGGGAAACCTACCAAACCTGTGCATTTTTGAAAACTAGAGACCTAGGGGAATCCAAGATGGGGTGACTTGTGGGGCTCTGACCAGGTTCTGTTACCCAGAATTCTTTGCAAACCTCAAAAGTTGGCTAAAAAAACACATGTTCCTCACATTTCTGTGGCAGAAAGTTCTGGAATCTGAGAGGAGGCACAAATTTCCTTCCACGCAGCGTTCCCCCAAGTCTCCCGATAAAAATGATACCTCACTTGTGTGGGTAGGCCTAGCGCCCACGACAGGAAATGCCCCAAAGCACAACGTGGACACATCCCATTTTTTGACAGAAAACAGAGCTGTAATTTGCAAAGTGCCTACCTGTAGATTTTGGCCTCTAGCTCAGCCTGCACCTAGGGAAACCTACCAACCCTGTGCATTTCTGAAAACTAGAGACCTAGGGGAATCCAAGATGGGGTGACCTGTGGGGCTCTGACCAGGTTCTGTTACCCAGAATCCTTTGCAAACCTCAAAATTTGGCTAAAAAAACACATGTTTCTCAGATTTCTGTGGCAGAAAGTTCTGGAATCTGAGAGGAGGCACAAATTTCCTTCCACGCAGCGTTCTCCCAAGTCTCCCAATAAAAATGATACCTCACTTGTGTCGGTAGGCCTGGCGCCCGCGACAGGAAATGCCCCAAAACGCAACGTGCACACATCACATTTTTTGAAAGAAAACAGAGCTTTTTTTTGCAAAGTGCCTACCTGTGGATTTTGGCCTCTAGCTCAGCCGGCACCTAGGGAAACCTACCAAACTTGTGCATTTTTGAAAACTAGAGACCTAGGGGAATCCAAGATGGGGTGACTTGTGAGGCTCTGATCAGGTTCTGTTACCCAGAATCCTTTGCAAACCTCAAAATGTGGCTAAAAAAACACATGTTCCTCACATTTCTGTGGCAGAAAGTTCTGAAATCTGAGAGGAGGCACAAATTTCCTTCCTCCCAGCGTTCCCCCAAATCTCCCGATAAAAATGGTACCTCACTTGTGTGGGTAGGCCTAGCGCCCACGAAAGGAAATGGCCCAAAACACAACGTGGACACATCACATTTTTTCGTAGAAAACAGTGCCTACCTGTGGATTTTGGCCTGTAGCTCAGCCGGCACCTGGGAAACCTAGCACACCAGTGCATTTTTGAAAACTAGAAACCCAGGGGAATCCAAGATGGGGTGACTTGTGGGGCTCTGACCAGGTTTTGTTACCCAGAATCCTTTGCAAACCTCAAAATCTGGCTCAAAAAACACATTTTCCTCACATTTCGGTGACAGAAAATTCTGGAATCTGAGAGGAGCCACAAATTTCCTTCCACCCAGCGTTCCCCTAAGTCTCTCGATAAAAATGGTACCTCACTTCTGTGGGTAGGCCTAGTCCCCACGAAAGGAAATGGCCCAAAACACAACGTGGACACAACATATTTTTTCACAGAAAACAGAGGTGTTTTTTGCAAAGTGCCTACCTGTGGATTTTGGCCTCTAGCTCAGCGGGCCCCAGGCAGGGGGCAGAAATGCCCTAAAATAAATTTGACCCCCCCCGAACCCCACAAACCCCCCCTGCCCGGGAGCGACCCTTGCCTACGGGGTCATTCCCCCTGCTTGACATTGGCGCCAAAAAACTAATCCCCGGTGCCTAGTGGTTTCTGCCCCCTTGGGGGCAGATTGACCGAAAATCGGACAATCTGCCCCCAAGGGGGGCAGAAATGGTCTAAATACAATTTGCCCCCCAGGGCGGGGCGACCCTTGCCTGATGGGTCACTCCCCAGCTCTAAAAAAAACAAACAAACAAAAAAAAAAACACACAAAAAAAAGAATTGCCCTGGCGCCTAGAGGTTTCTGCCCCCGTGGGCAGATCGGCCTAATAATAGGCCGATCTGCCCCCGGGGGGGCAGAAATGGCCTAAAATAAATTTGACCCCCAAACCCCCCCCCCGGAGCGACCCTTGCCTACGGGGTCGATCCCCCTGCGTGACATTGACACCAAAAAACAAATCCCCGGTGCCTAGTGGTTTCTGCCCCCTTGGGGGCAGATGGACCTAAAATCAGCCAATCTGCCCCCAAGGGGGGCAGAAATGGTCTAAATACAATTTGCCCCCCAGGGCAGCGACCCTTGCCTGATGGGTCGCTACCCATCTCTAAAAAAAAAAAAAAAAAAAAAAAAAAAAAAAAATTGCCCTGGCGCCTAGAGGTTTCTGCCCCCCTTGGGGGCAGATCGGCCTAATAATAGGCCGATCTGCCGCCAGGGGTGGCAGAAATGGCCTAAAATAAATTTGCCCCTCCAACCCCCACCCCCCCTGGGAGCGACCCTTGCCTACAGGGTCGCTCCCCCTGCGTGACATTGGCGCCAAAAAACAAATCCCAGGTGCCTGGTGGTTTCTGCCCGCTTGGGGGCAGATTGACCTAAAATCAGCTGATCTGCCCCCCTTGGGGGCTAATGGTCTAAATACAATTTGCCCCCCAGGGGAGCGACCCTTGCCTAATGGGTCGCTCCCCACCTCTAAAAAAAACAAACAAACAAAAAAAAAACACCCAAAAAAAAATGGCCATGCTGCCTAGAGGTTTCTGCCCCCCCGGGGGCAGATCGGCCTAATTAGAGGCCGATCTGCCCCAGAAATGGCCTAAAATAATTCCCCCCCCCCAGGGAGCGACCCTTGCCTAAGGGGTCGCTCCCCTTGAGTGAAATTCACGCAAAACAAAAAAACTCCCTGGTGTCTAGTGATTCTGCCCCCCTTGGGGGGCAGATTGGCCTCATCAAAATAGGCCAATCTGCCCCCAAGGGGGGCAGAAATGGCCTAAATATAATTTGCCCCCTAGGGGAGCGACCCTTGCCTAAGGGGTCGCTCCCCACCTAAAAAAAAAAAAACATAACAAAAAGGAAAAAAAATAATAATATGATCCCTGGTGCCTAGAGGTTTCTGCCCCCGGGGGGGCAGAAAAGGCCTTCCCGAAAAATGCCCCCCCCCTGGGAGCGACCCTTGCCCAAGGGGTCGCTTCCTTTTGTCACTTTCTTCCCAAAAAAATAATCCCTGGTGTCTAGTGGGGTTTCAAAAGCCGGATTGCAAGCAAACCGGCTTTTGAAACCCTGGGAGAGACTTCAAAGGGAAGGAAATGCATTTCCTTCCCTTTGAAGCCCCTCCGGGCCTCCCCCACTGATTGAAAGAGAAATGCCGAGCATTTCTCTTTCAATCGCGCTGGAAGCAGAGCTTCCAGCGCGATGTGGGAGGCCCTTGTGACAAATCAGCGCGCGCTCGCGCGTTGACGTCACAGGGGGGGTGGTCGGGGGTGGAAGGGGAAGGTCTTCCCCTTCCATCCCCGCCTTGGGGGGGAGGGGGGTGCACAGGGGGGGCGCGCTAGTGCTCCCCCAAGTTCCCGTGTGCCTTGGACGAGGTGGCCTCGTCCAAGGCACAGGGGAACTGTAGCCTTGGACGAGGTGACCTCGTCCAAGGCACAGAACGGGTTAAAACCTTGGTCGTCAGAATCTCAGGGAATCATCAGCACCTCCAGGATCCATGATCTCGGCGGCCTGGAGGTGCAGAGATCGTAATCCGCCAGGGCAGTGTTGCAGATTACGACCTTGTTCTCTGCCAACCTTTTCATAGCGGTAACACTGCCATGAAAAGGTTAGCAGAGAACATGTGCAGGGGGCGTGCTTTGCAGACAGTGAACATTGTGAGGGTGCTGGTGCACTGTGCGAGCTACAGCATTGCTGCCGTCTTGATTACGAGCTGGAGACAATGCTGTGGACTGTTTCCCACTAGGTCAGAGGGCAGAATCTGAGGTTTCCACCCACCGCCCCAGTGGGAAACTCTTAATTATCCTGTGGAGTGGTCACTACAAAGGCGATGACAACCCTGTCAGGAGTTTGGCGGACAAGCTTTCCCATCCGCCAAACGCTCAATTAGGGCCTTAGCATGGGGATGATTTATTAAGCTAAAGTGGTGGTTTGTTCTCCATTTCCCTGCATTTACCTAACCATTGAACAAAACGAGATTCAATGGCTCTGATATTCCTAGTGTGGTCACTGGGGTAGGCAGTTCCCCTATTAACAGGGTCCATCAAAACGGAAGCTGTCTTGAGCTGAATTTGCCACTGGTTTCTTTTTTTTTTACTTTGATCAATTCTTGTGCAAGAGATAGGCACAAGATAGAGAGATCTGTATATTTATAAAAAATAGAGACAATTCAGATTGAGCTAGAGGTAATTAATTTAGATCACTCATCGTTTTCTGAAGAAACTAATCATTGAAACCAAAAACCAATGAAAAGTAGGAAATCTACAAAGATAATATATTATTATATGAGACTGTTTGTTCAATATATAATGTTTTTTTGCTTGTCCAAAAAATGGTGTGCCCAGAGCTATCAACCAGCCTGCAACATGTAATGAATGTAAAATTTTTCATTGTGTACCAACCATGGATGAATTTGTGAGGAAAGATCTCATGAGTGAAAAAATAAGTGAAACTTGGGTATGCATGAAGGCTATGCATATGTGAAATGTGACCATCTGAATTACGTAACAGTGGTTATTTCTACGATTCTCAGTACCAATAATATCGTGTGACTTATGGGGAATTTGACAAAATGTGTTCTTTCTTCCACACTGATTTACATTTAGAGTAAAAAAAATGGAGATAAAGTCAATACATAACAAAGATTTTACTCTTATGTGTTCCCAATCTCTCTGAATGAAACCAGTAAACCAATTGTGGGTGTCTCTATTACCTAAAACAGGAAAGACCCCCAAAATGCAATAAGTAGATTTCAACATTTTCCCTTGCAATTTAATGCTTTCCAGGAATGTGTATAGATGCAGTGTTAGCCTGTGGGTTGCTTGGCACACCGGGAAGCCTATCAAATCCAGACATTACTTAAAACTAGATACCTGGGATAATTGAGTATGGTGTGTCATAAATGAATCCCACCATTTATTTTTACTCAGAATGCTCTGAAAACATCAAAAGTTTACTAAAATCACAGGATTTCCCCCACACTTTTGTGAAAGAAACTTCTAGATTCTGCAGAGATAAAAAAGTCAGATCACTGAATGGTCCTGCGCGTCTCTCAATAAAAACATTACTTCACTTATGAGGGTTGGCCGATCACCCTTAACATGAAAGACCAAAATGCAACCTGAAAGTAACCAGATTTTTTCATTGAATTTCAACCTCTATGAACAAGTAGGTAACTCTGCTATTTGAACCCATGGCCAGCTGGCACCTGAAGAAACCCATCAACCACAGACATTTCTGAAAACTATACTCCTGGGGGAGTCCAAAGTGCTGAGTTGTGAATGGATCCCACTATATTTCTTTCCAAGAATGCCCAACAATCATTACGTTTTGGTTAGAATCACAGACTTTTCTCACCTTGGTAAAGTTCCAGAATCTGCTTGGAACAATAAAAGTCCTATCACACAGCATACTCACACTTCTTCTAAAAAAAATGGTATACCATAGTGTGGTGGGCCTATCACTTATGACAGTAGATTGCTCAAAATGCAAAATAGAAGCTTTAATATTTTTTCATTGAATGTCAAACCTTTATAGGGATATGAGCAACTGCATTACTTGGGCCGGGGTCAGGAGGCACCCAGGGACATGTACTGTTGCAATTGGCTTCTGCCTATTCTGTAGGCATACTTACTGTGGTAGATGTTAGAAAGTCATTTAGTGGACTGCTGAGTAGAAGAAGTCTGTATGAGTTTTTAAGTTTATTCCTCAAGCCTACATAGCCAGCCACCAGGGAAATAATATTCTAAATCATAGTTGTTGAGGTGCACATCACAAAGAAGTGACATGAAAGGTTAAGATCAAAGGGAAGGCACTTGTTGACTTTGTGAGGACCAACATCTCTGTTTGATGGAGTACAATTAACAAAGAATAAGGCACAAAAATCAGATTCACAAGTTGAGTAAATAGTGCACAAATGTTCACACTGCAGAATTCTATAATCAGTGTAAAAATCATCGAGCATTGCAAGAATCCCAGGCACCAACTCACAAAGGTAAATGTAGCTGTAAATGTAACTTTAAGAGTGAGTTTACATTGTTCAAAACCTAACAGTTAATTCACAATAGAATTCATGACAGGCGTAAACTCATTTACAAATGCAGATTTTTCATCCAGCAACAAGTGCTCAGAAATGCCCTAAACTGGATTAGAAAATAAGTGTTCTACAAATTGGTTTGCTCTGAAAGTATGTGAATGGCCACATATCTCTGTAATGAACACAGTGTTTTGAGAGTGTAGATATTGAGGTTAATCTCTCTGTCTGCCCCTGGAGGTCG
The DNA here is from genome assembly GCF_031143425.1 of Pleurodeles waltl. Taxonomy (NCBI): domain Eukaryota; kingdom Metazoa; phylum Chordata; class Amphibia; order Caudata; family Salamandridae; genus Pleurodeles; species Pleurodeles waltl. Next base: position 848,153,383 of record NC_090446.1, on the reverse strand, counting down.
ATGTAACCCCTTGCACTGGAATGAAGATGTTAACAAAGACATAGGCTAAGAGGAACTTAATGGTTTTTGAAATGGGGTCTCTGGTTGGCAGTCCCTTTACACTCTGTCCAAGTATGATGTAGAAAGCAGAGTCCATTCTTTTCACTCCCAGGCAGAAGCAGCAAGCAGCAGGCCAGCACAGCAAAGCAGCAGGCAGAGTGGAAGTTCCCCCTACAGTATCCAGCTCATCTCTCTGACAGAATGTCCTCAATCCAGAAGTGTTCTGAGTTTGTGGTCTCAGAGGCCCAATACTTATACTAATTTCTGCATTTGAATTAGACAAACTTCAAAAGAAAGTCTTTGTAGTGCACAAGACCCTGTCTTTTCTTCCCTGACCCCAGACACACTCCAGAGGGTTAGAGACTGTTTTGTGTAAGGACAGACACAGCCCTATTCAGGTACAAGTATCAGTGCCTCCCACCACTTTGGCCCAGGAAGACCCATCAGGATATGCAGGGCACACCTCAGCTCCCTTTGTGTGACTGTCTAGAGTGAATTCACAAACAGCTCAACTGTAATCTTGATGCAGGCATGTATTCCACAGCCAAGCAGAGGCACAGAATGGTTAAGCCAGATAATGGCCACTTTTAAAAGTGGCACTTTCAAACTTACAATCTAAAAACAACTTCACCAAAAGATCTATTTTTCAATTGTGATTTCAGAGACCCCAAAATCCATATCGGTTAATCTGCTCCCAATGGGAAATTACATTTAAAAGATATTTCATGGCAATCCCCATGTTACCCTAAGTGAGAGATAGGCAATAGTGAAAACTGAATTTAGCTATATTTCACTATCAGGACATGCAAACAAATCAGTACATGTCATACTGTTAGAAATGGGGTCTTTGGTTGGCAGATTTTCTCCGCCAATAAGACTTCCAGGAGTTCACTGGGACCTTGTGTTGAGCCAAGCTGATGAAGTCACATTGCAAGTCATCCTATAGAGGAGCCCCTCTTGACGATGAAAGAAAAAAGCTCTAGAAAAAAGACTAAGGCCTTCATTACAAGTTTCAAGGACAGAACCCCAGACCAACATGTTGACGGTCCTAAAAAGACCGCTGAGTTGATGGTCTTACAGACAGCCTTATTATGAGTTATACTGGCAGAAAAACTGACAGCTAACCAAAAAAGGCAGACCAGCAGTGGGACAGAGGCCTCGAAATACACAGTCTGACCTCCAGCGCTGACAGCATCTCAACCAAACACTGACCTTATTACAAGCACAACGTCGCTGTGGTGGACACCTATGTGGATCCGCCAATTGGGGGCCAAACCACAGCAGTTCGTGGTCATCAAAGTAATACACAACGGAACATTGAATGGATTTGAAAACATCACAGCTAACACACATTGCCACATTGGACAAACCTGCAAAGGATTCTATAAAACAGACTCTTTCACACACCAGTCCTTCACATTTTCACAGCAAGACACAGCAAAACAGAATGAATTTAGTAATCCACACACACCAGATTAGGTACTCCTTTTTTTCAATATCCCATATTACACCCTGCACACACTTCACTCCATTCACACCTCATTGCACTACTCCTGTTTAGTAAGTCACTTTCCCCTGTTTTTTATATTTATATATATTTTATTCCCACCATCTCACATTCGAAAAATCCATGTTTTTCTGAAGATGATTTTAGAGCCATGGTGGATGAAATCATAAGAGTAGAGCCATAACTGTTTGGATCACAGGTCCATCACATGCCTGTCAGTAGAAAAATGGAAATGTGGGGTAGGATAGTCAACAGAGTCAATGTTGTAGACACCACCCTGATCACAAAGGAGGACATCAGGAAGAGGTGGAATGACCTCAGGAGCAAGGTCCGTTCTCTAGTCTCCCGGCACCAGATGCAGACCAAGAAGACTGGTGTTGGCCCTCCCAGTGCCCCATTTTATCTCTTTCCTTGGGAGGGGAAATTCTTGGCCATCCTGCATCCTAAGGGCTTGGTAGGAATACCTGCGGGAGTGTAGTCTGGTAAGTCACAACACTAGAAATGTCACCAAAATGCCATGTAATGCATGTTCATAGTGCACCTTTTGCCACATTTACTGTTACTCTACTCACCTGCCAAGTATTCACTTGTCCAAAGACCCCTGTCTGTGAACTCCCAACTGAAGTGTACTCACCCGGGGGAGAACATTTGTCAAGTATGTGTAGTACAGGGACTTACATGACTACAACTACCAGCAGACACTGTTACTGTTACTCAAACCACCACTCTACTTCTCCAAATAACCTAGTTTGTTAACTGACAAATGAAGTATACTCACCTGGAGGTCAACATTTGGGTGTGTGGTACAGGGACTGCATGACTGCAACCCCTGGGAGTCACTGTTTTGATAACTCCATACACCAGCATAATGTCCTATTCTTCAAATAGTCCCATCTGTGAACTCCTAATTGAAATGTACTCGCCTTGGAGCAGAACATTTGATAAGTGTGTGTAGTGCATGGACTTACATGACCTTAACTCCTAGGAAGCACTGTTACTGAAACCACTATCCCAGTGCTTCTTTCTCCAAAATACCAGTGTTTGTTAACTCACAAATGAAGTGTACTCACCTGGGGGGTGGACATTGGTCAAGAGAGTGTAGTACAGGTCAGTGACCTGACTGCAACTCCCAGCCGGACCTGTTTCTGTGACTTCAACCATCAGCACAGTGGTCACATTGGTCACATACCCCAATACATCTATTTGTCAACTCCCAAATAAAGTTCACTCACCTCGGGGATAACATTGGTCAAGTGTGTGGAGTTCAGAAACTGACATAACTGCAACCCCCCAAGCAGGCATTGTTTTAATACCTCCAGACACCAGCACTGTGTCCTCTTCTAAAAAAAACTCCTGTTTGTGAACTCCCAATTGAAGTGTTCTCACCTGGGAGGATACCATGGGCTAACTGTTAGGCAGTAGAGGGACTGACATGAAGATAAAGTCCTATTGCCTGTCTTTCTCCAAAACCAAAACCAGTGCAGTGTACACTTGCCCATTTATCCCAGTTTGTCATCTCTCTAATGCCTTTCAATCACCTTGGATAATAACATTTATCAAATGTTGGGATGTAGAGGGAGTGGCCTGACTGCAAAGCCCAATAGGCACTGTTACTCCAAGGCCAAACACCAGCCCAGTATTTCCATCTCCTAATACCTTTGTTTGTCAATTCACAAATGAAGGGGCATATTTATACTCCGTTTGCGCCGGAATTGCGTCGTTTTTTTTGGCGCAATTTCAACGCAAAACTAACTCCATATTTATACTTTGGCGTTAGACGCGTCTAGCGCCAAAGTCCATGGAGTTAGCGTCATTTTTTAGCGTGGACACCTACTTTGCGTTAATGAGATGCAAGGTAGGCGTTCACGTCTAAAAAATCGACTCCGAGGCATGTTTGTCGGATTTATACTCCCGGGCAAAAATCACGCCCGGGAGTGGGCGGGTAAAAAAAAATGACATACGGCCGCTTTTGCGCCGTTTTTTAGCGCCTGCAAAAGGCAGGCGTTAAGGGACCTGTGGGCTCTGAAGGAGCCCAGAGGTGCCCTCCCATGCCCCCAGGGACACCCCCTGTCACCCTTGCCCACCCTAGGAGGACACCCAAGGATGGAGGGACCCATCCCAGGGACATTAAGGTAAGTTCAGGTAAGTATTTTTTTTATTTTTTTTTGTGGCATAGGGGGGCCTGATTTGTGCCCCCCTACATGCCACTACGCCCAATGACCATGCCCAGGGGACAGAAGTCCCCTGGGCATGGCCATTAGGCAAGGGGGCATGACTCCTGTCTTTGCTAAGACAGGAGTCATTTCTATGGGGGTTGGGAGTGAAAAAAAAATGGCGCAAATCGGGTTGAGGCGCAAAAATTGCCTCAACCTGACTTGCCCCATTTCTTGACGCCCAAGCTCCATTTTCCCCTACGCCGGCGCTGCCTGGTGTACGTCATTTTTTTTAAAGCACACCAGACGGCGCCGGCGGCTAACTCCGGCTAACGTCATTCAATAAATACAGCGCCCGCATGGCGCTTCAGAATGGCGTTAGCCGGCGCAAATTTTCTTAACGCAAAACTGCGTTAGCGCAGTTTTGCGTCAAAAAGTATAAATATGGGCCGAAGTGTACTCACCTGGGGGGACAACATATGGATGCTGTGTGTAGTAAAGGAACTGACATGAATGCAACTCCCAGGAGGCACTGATACTGATACAGCAACCACCAGCACAGTGCCCTCCTCTTCAAATGCCCTTGTTTGGTAACTCCCAAATGAAGTTTACTCATCTAGGGGGATGACATATGCTTAGTGTGTGTAGTAGAGGGAGTGACGTACTGCAAATCCCAGGAGGCACTGTTTCCATAACCCAAAACACCAGCATAGAGTTTCCTTGTCCACAAATCCCTGTTTGTAACTCACAAATCAAGTTTATTCACCTTGAAGGATGACATTGGTCAAGGGTGTGATGTAGATAGAATAATCTGACTGCAACTCACAGAAGGCACTGTTTCTCTGACTCCAAACACCAGAACAGTGTACATTTGATCAAAGAGCCCAGTTTGGCAAGTCACAGCATACGCTGACTCAGATGTGAGGATACCATTTGTAAAGTGTGTGTAGTACGGGGAGTGACCTGACTGCTAATTCCAGGAGGCTCTGTATCTCTCACTCCAGACACAAGCCATATGCCCAAATAGCCATGTGTGTGAAATCCCACTTCAATTTCACTCCCGTGGGAGGATACCATATGACAAATGGTGGGAAGTAGAGGGAGTTACCAGAATGCAAATCCCAATTGGACTTGTTTCCCTAACTCCAAAAAAAAAAAACAGTTCACTTGCCCAAATCCATCTAGTGGACAACTCCCAAATGAACTCTGTTGGACCTGGCCCTTTTGGCAGGTTCATCCCCTGACAAGGACTCTGAGCACTTTACTGCTGCTGATCAGTGCTAAAGTGCAAGTGGTCTTCCTTCTAAAGTTGGTATGATTGGCTTATACCTAATTGGCATATTTAATTTACCTGTAAGTCCCTTGTACAGTTGTATCGCTATACCCAGGGCCTGTAAATTAAATGCTACTAGTGGGCCAGTAGTGCTGCTTGCGTCACCCACTGAAGTAGCCTTTCAAACCTGTCTCAGGCCTGCTAGCGCAGGGCCTGCATGCACAGTTTTCTGTCACAGGGATCGGGCATCTAAATTTACTTGTCAGGCCCAGAACTCACCTTTTACTACATGTAAGTCACCCCTAAGGTAGGCCCTAGCTAGCCCTATGGGCAGGATGCTATGTATGTAGAAGGCAGGACATGTGCCTGGTTGCATGGCCTGTCCTGATACTGACAAACAGACTATTTGGTTTCTCACTGCTGTGAGTGCTGCCTTCTCATAGGATTGCATTGGAAATGCCCTGCCTTATGTGCAGAGGGTATTGTCTGATTTATGAGGGGTAGCATAGGCATGTTTGGTATGGTTGTAATGGTAGTGAGAAATGCTGCTTACTGGTGTAAGTTGATTTTTTATTACTATTACAGAAATGCCACTTCTAGAAAGTGCAATAATAATAGAGGTCAGTGCAAGGGGAAAGTAGCCTAGACTTCCACGGTGTATAACCAGCTTAATGAAATCTCTCTGTGTCATAAATGTAAAACAAACAAGATTTATTATTAATTTCAAACGTTTTCTCTATTTGTATCTTGTGCTAACATATACTTCTAATAATAAATTATTGTATTATTCATAAGCAAAGGTAGGTGCTCCTAAACAAACAGTGAAAGTGCTAAGGTGCAAGTGAGTGACGGTGATATGTACCAGTAGTGCAGAGTGTGGTTGTATAAAAATTATCAACTTCCAGTGGCTCCTACAATCCAGGAAGCTCTGGTATGTCACAAAATGTCTTTTATGCTTTTCTCATCCACACTTTTGAGATGTGTCGACGTTTCGACCCCTGATGCAGGTAAGTCAGGACGGGGTCATCATCAGGACAGGGATGATTGCAGTGGAAGCACCTACGGGGGCATAAGTCACCGGATTAATGGGAGTCTGATGAATCATTATCTACTACTAATAGGGAGATCTAAGTGCAACTCACCTATGTTCCAGTGAAGGGAAAAGGACCAGTAATGGCTGAGATCTCTATTGAAAAATAATAAATGAACCGTGAGTCACGGACATTGATCAGAATGTGGAACATACACTAAAATGATTAGAAAGTGAAGAGGGACTTACAGAGGTTGTAGTCCCAAAAGGCTGTTAGTTAGTATCAGTCTGTTGGTTCCTGTTAATTGGTCAGGCCAAGTGTTGCTTCAATCTGACGAGAAAAGAGAGCATTTTGCTGTACTTATGAATTTGGTGTTTTGTAGCTTGACTCAAATCCACATCTGGGCAGAGTGAGAGTTGGGCTTTGTGCATATTTTTCAGACAGCCTGTACACAGGGAGAGTGGAGGTGCATCCGCATTTTGAACAGTCTTCCTGTGCTAAGAGAGGGGGAGGAGAGGCACACATTTATCTGTAAAGGCTGTTCCCAGGCCTCTCACAAAAGGTTTGTTTGCCCCCAACTGAGGTTTGGAGCCTTTGCTAGAGGAGAGAGGGGGCACTCCCAGAACCAGTTGTAACTGGTTGGAACCTCCTCTCCCATTCTTTATGAAACCTTTGCAAAACTGAGTATATGTTCAAGGGATTTTTCCCCACAATTTGAAGACATTTTGGAACTGAAACAGACTTGTAACTGGACACAGATTGCTGCTGAAGGGACTCCCCAGGAACCACCTTGAACTACTACGGCTGCGCTGACCTGTGACCTGCTGGGTTACTAAGAGGAACCGCCAACTGACTGCAGTCCTCTATGCCGGCCTGATGCTGGGCCCTACCACCCTGTGTTCCTTCTGTTGTGTCCCCCAGGGGCTGGGTGCCGTGGCCCTGGACCCCTGCAACAATCTGCCTAGCACCTCGTGTGCGCTCTTCTTGGGCTGAAGCAAATGAGGAGTGTGCCATCGTAAACCCATAGCGCCTGAAGAGCGCTTTGCTGCAATTATCTGGAGCGCCTTGAGAGCGCATTCTATTTGGATGATTTGCACTTTAAAGCACTTGGCCGATCCTAAAGATCACCGCCGCAGCCCGGGTGGGCTGTTTCCGTCAAGTGTGAGTGAACCACGCTGTCCTGTGCTCCCGGGGCATGAAGATTAGATATCTGGAGCGAGTTTGCTCCTAGCACTGCCCCCGGGGCGAAGTGCTCTCCGAAGAGCGGCCCTGGGGCACCAGAGAGCCCTAACGTAGGGCCGATCACCACTGCAGCCTGGGCGAGCCTTTTCCTTTGTTGGAGAATGGGCGGGGGAGGAAGCCTCATCGGAGGCTCACTGCCCCACTGGGCTGCTTGTGGATTCTGTGGAGATTGGGCGGGGAGAAAGCCTCATCGAAGGCTACCCGCCTCACCAGAGCCCCTGATTGTGTTCTGGAGACCGCAGACAGGGTGGAAGCCTCACCGGAGGCCCCCTGCACCACAAGGTACCCTCTTGGGCCGCTAACTGTTGTGGCTTTTCCGCTCCCTTTGGAGGGCCAGTTGTGGTCCAGTTGGGGCCTAGAGATCGTGGGCTCCAGGAGGGGCCCCAATATAAAAAAACGAATGGGGTACGTTCCACCCCGCTTCCCCCAACATCACCATGCGGCCCCCGTTCTGCACAAGGAACACCGGGGGCCCCTAGTTGTGTCTTGTAGCACTAGAAGTGAAGTTTTCTTCATAAAAACAGGTACTATTTATGGACCATATATGTTTTCTAATGTTCCTCGTATGGGAATTATGTACTAGTATCTTAACCTGTTTTTCTCATATGATGGGACATATATGTGCTGATGTTCCTTTTATGGGCATGACCTGCTGATATGTTTTTTTATGACTTGCCATATGCTTTCTAATGTTCCTGGTATGGGCATTTATGATATTTTCACAACATGTGCATTTCTTTAGTAATGTGATTCCTGATTACTACTTATGTTGCAGAATACCAAGTAGCCTATGTGTGACTACTGCTGATTTCTGCAGGGTAACAGTATTGTGTAACATTCTGATAAATGCTTAGGTAGCAGGGAATTACTGACATGTGTTTGGTCTAATTATGTTGTGTACAATACAGTTAATTATTATATACCGTGGTGAAGTGTTTTCTTTGTGGTGGGGCTATTGCCTCATGTGTGTTATGTGTGTTGTGCAAATGCTTTACACATTGCTTCTGGGATAAGCCTGACTGTTCGTGCCAAGCTACCAAGGGGGTGAGCAGGGGTTATCTTGCTCTGACTAGAGTGGGTGGGTTCTGCCTGGCTTAGGTGCATAACCCAGCCAACCAGAAACCCCATTTCTAATAAACTTTACACATCTGGTAGGATACAAATTGACAAGTGTGTAGTAGAGACATTGACATAACTGTAACTCCAAGAGGCATTGTTTCCCCAAATCAAAACCCCATACCAGTGGTGACGTGATCAAATACCCTGCTAAGTCAGATTCAAGGTTTAATCATGTGGGAGTGACCAGGATTCAGATCATGCCCAACTCTGAGATCTATATAACTACCTAGCTCTATATTGACCTGCTAACTCAAGATGAAACTATTGAGGACAGGAAGGGCAGCTTATCTAGTACGCACAACAGTTATCCCAAAGGCCTCAAGATGCATCACAAGAATGGTATTGGCAGCAGACACATTATCACTGCAGTTACCACATGATGACCCCTCACACCTATACAACAAACTCCTGGATCTGCCTGCATCACATTCGACTAGGCCTCCAAATGGGCCAAAAACCTAGCTTGCCTATCCACTGTTCAGCCTGCACTGGTGGCAAAATGTCATTCTCAGGCAACCCCCCAAGGGACAATGATTAGCATATCTCAGCAGCTGTGTCAGGCAAGGAGATCAGGCATGCTCCACCAATGTCATATCAATACAACCAATACTATGTGTACCTGTATAATAGGATTACTTGCAAATCAAATATGTACAAGGTCTTTCCAAACTGTCACTGTAAACTTTTGGAGGGAGATGTCAAAATCCAATCAGTATCATTGTATATTTCACATCAACAGGTGGAGCTGCCAATGGCCACACAGAGGCCACTGAAGAGACTACCACTACACCGTGGAAGAAGCCCTCAGTGATGTAGAGTCTCCTGGACATCTGGACATGAAGGATGGTTCTGGCCCATCTGGGCAACCTGGTCAGACACCAATAGCAAATCTCACTGTAGCCACATCAACACCTCCCAGCCAAGTTGCCTTCATATCACGGGCAACCATGAGCCCGTAGACCTGTGTCCCTAGCACAGTGTCAACCACCCCATGCCCCCAGTCATGGATCCTGAATTGCAGCACAACAGCTCTCAAAGTGATGGTCCAGGAACCAATGGGAGAGGTCACCCTGTGGCAATGGCACAGAGCCATTGGGGAAGGGTGCATGGGAGGGAAGCTGTGGGCCAGTGGGGTGAGGCCACTGGGGCTGCTATAGGCCAGGACACCATCAGCCCCGTCTTGGGGGTCTATCAGGAGTCCAGAGGTGGGATGGGCCAGGTACTTTTTGAAGTTGGTGAAATGAAGCAGCTGCTGACTGACTTCCATTGGGAAATATGTGAACAGTGGGAGGCTCACAATGCCAACATGGCTCCCTAACAGGGGTTCTGAGGGACATTAACGTCACCCTGAGCAGTGTTCAACAACAACACGCTACCCTTTCCTTTGGCACTTCTACACTAAGCCCTTTATTGTGCCAGCCACTGGAAGGAAGGATTCAGTGGAAGGATCCTTCCCAGACACCCCTGTCTCTGTAGCAGCAGATCCCCCCCCCCATGCAAGAGGGATTCCCAGCAACGAATCCAGGGGATGCAGATGGCAAGATACCCACCACTACCAGCAAGTGACCTCTTCCAAGATGACCTTCTTTGTGTGCAACATATTTACTATGTTTACTGTTCTTAAACCACCTTTTATTTCCAAAGAGAAGGGTACACTGGGCTTTTACTATCACAAAGTCATTGTCTGCTTGCTCATGTTCCAGATTTTGCTATGTAGAGATGTAAAACCATGTGAAGCAAATGAGGGAGACACAAGGTACTAATGCAAGGAGGGATATGTTACAAGTACAGTGTCCTGCAAAGGATTACTACCAACACACACAAACACATTGCTACAAGTGTCTGGTCACATCAAACATTGTATTGCACTGCACAGCACATAGATTGTTAAAATGTCTGGGCTGTCATAGCCAAGAATCGCTGACTCATATTGAGTCAAGGTATACATACCAAGATACGGCCGTCCAGACCAAGGAAGGAAGGAAAGGCCTTGTCAGACATTGCCCTGTGGAATAGGCAAATAGAAAAGTGAATGGTGTCACCAGCATAAGCCTTATCACATACCACTCCAGAGTTATCCACCATCACATAAACCACTGTATAGACAGAGGGCAGTACGACAGTTGCTGATCACAGGCCCATCATTATCCAACGACGTGCATCCAGTGGTATGACACAAACATATGTCAGTGTTGTGGCATATGCACTGTGGCCTACAATAATGAAACACTCTACAGCTACATACAGGTCATAGAAGAGTGTTTAGCCAATGTTAAGGCTGAATGCTTTGCCCGCAACTGATGACTATATATATCATGCCCACATGATAACACACATGATGCACTTCAGACCTTCCAGCTAAACACTGTTCAAGCTGCCTTGCCACAGGTCTCATACACTCCAAATCTGTGACCTGCATTACATAGGACAATCCATGTTCACTTTGTCTGTCAGAACATCATAAGATACCAGTCAATGCCACAACTCTGAAATGCCCACATGAGGATGTTATGGAGAAGGTACCTGTACAAAGACAAAATAAGGAGTATAGACTTGAAAACACACCTATTACACAAATCACATAGCCAGCATCTGGAAATTTAATTACATTGCAATGAGACTGTCACGAAGAAAACAGCATCATCAAGGTGGGGATATGTCAAAGACTAACTCTTCAAGCACAATTTGGCTGAATATTCAACTCCCTAGTTGTTGCCAAAACACCCAACTCCACACATCCTGAGACCTACAGTACATTGTACAGTCACAGTCATTACATCACATGAGATACTTACACTCATGAAAAGTAGCTGTTGATGAGATCTTCCCACAAGTCAACTCCTTCCTCTTCACCATTGTCATCCTCACTTGGCATTTCAGGATTTTCACACGGTGGCACTACAGGCTCCCCCTTCTCTGGGATGTACAGTATATTGCTCTGCAGGGTGATGTTGTGGAGCATGCACCATGCCACAGTGATCTGAGACACTTTTCCCGGGTGAATCGGAGGGCTTCACTAGTCCTGTCTAGACACCTCAATCTGGCCTTCAGAAACCCAAAAGCCTGCTCCAATACCCAGCTTGTTCTTCCATGGGCCTCATTGAAGCAGACCTTCCCTGGCATAGTTGGATTCCTTATTGGCGTCAATAAACAAGAACGATTTGGATATGCAGAGCCTCCTGTTAAGGCATGGGACATATCTACAACAATGAGTCACTCACTTCATGATTGTAGCACCATACATTGCACACACACAATCAGGACAGATGTAACTTACCAACCAGCCAGGCCCTCTCTGAGTACTATTGTGACATTAGATGGGGTATGGTGCTGTTCTGAAATACGAAAGAATCAAGGGCTGAACTCGGAGAACAGGCACAGACCTGTGAAATGTAAAGATCCACCAAACATGCAACTTGCACATTGATGGAATGGAAGTTATTTCTGTTGTGGTACTTGTTCATTAGCCTGCGGTGGGACCTAGTCAAAATGTCTGCCATCAATTTCCCCCACCACACGTGGGATGCGTTCAAAACCATGAAAGTCAGCCTTCACATGGGCTAAATCCTCAGGCCAGGGAAACTGGATATAGTTGCCAGGTGTTTCAACATTGCTGAGAGGACATCCTTCATTAACAAACTTAACATAGATTGGGACATACCAGCTGATAAGTCCAGTGCATTTTGGAAGGACCCTGTGGCTAGAAAGTGCAATACTGACAAGACCTGTGTGATGGGTGGAATGCTGGTTGGATAACTAATAGCTGGCATCATATCTGGTTCAAACTGACAAAATAAGTTTGTTTTCCTATTCAGATGATGTAGCAGGATGATGTGGCATTCTTCCATTGTCTCAAGGTCTGGCAGTGGCTGGTAGACAGGAGGTTGACACATCCTCCCTCTCCCTAGGTACTTAAGTATGACAAGGCATTATTTGTAACATTTGTCAGTGTGTCCTCAGCAACATTCATGATGCATGTCAATGGTATCATGTGACAGGGCATTTCTGACTGGATAGACATGGCAAGCGGTGCACATCACAGCTGCATATAACACAAGGGTCACATGTGGCCGGCATGGTATTACACACATGTGGTCGCCACATGTATATGGATCAAACTCAGAGATGTGCAACACAATTGCCCCTCAAAATGTGACTGGGTATTCCTACTGCCAAAATGATCCTCAGCGGTGGTGGACTGTGCCCCACTGTTAAATGGCTTCTGTGCCCTGCAACATACTACAATGGTAACTTGAGCCGCTGTGTGCCACTTCTGGGAGCAATCATGGCATGTCCAGCAGGTGATACAGACCCTGCCTTTTCTTCAGAGGTGCTGGAGAGGCTAGTGACTGAGGTCCTACCCCTGTACGGACAGTTCTATGGCGTAGAGGAGGAGCAGGTAAGTACCTCAAGTGTAAATGTTTCTCTATACTTTACCATCCTTTCACTCCTCACAGGCTAGAATATGCTCATGGGTGCCAGTTTGATTACTCATGTGCCTGTTTTTGCAGTCTGTGTGGCATCAATGGGAGGGACAAAGTTCAGGTATTGGTGGCCAGTGCCATATGTTACGTTCAGTCACATTGTGTTGTGTGAGGTTTTTGGGGTCCTAGATCCTCCTTGTGTTGGATGCACATAGCTAGCTCAGTTGATATTACTGCCATCCACTGACATCTCTTTCCTCATGATTGTTGTGAATGTAAGACAACATGTATGTGTGTAACAGCATGAGCTGTGTATGCATGTTGTATGAGTCAGTTGAGCGTCATGTGAACAATATGTATTGTGCCAGAGATCTTTCCAACCATACCTGCCCTTGCTAAACTGTTGTCTGGGAGGCGTATCATGACTCACTGGGCCTTTCAGCCATATCATCACTCACTCGGCCATTCAGGTGTCACACTGTTGGCTAAAAGATGTACCATCATGCATGGAAGTGATGGGAATGGAGTGTCATGTAGGTTCTGTCAGCTCGCCTGTCACATTTATCTTCCAGTATGGGATCTAGTCCAGTCTGTGGGAGAGTCACGGTGGCTATGCAACTGTGGCACTGTGCCCCCTCCCTTTACCCCACCAGATCTTCTCATGTGGCTAATATGAGGCTTTTGTGGCAAAACCTGTCCAGAATGCCTAATTTATTTGATTAAATTAGAAATGGGTACGTCATTAAGCTAGTCCATAGGTGCACTTAGCATCATTTTCAATGTGTGTCTTTGAATCATGACAGGTCCCTTACCCCCACAGCCCTGTTGTCACCTACCCACAGGTTATATTTGTCTTGTACAGGCTTAATACATAAATGAGAGTCCCACAGTGCAGATAGTGTGTTGATCCCTATGTGACTCAGTAGTTTGGTCACATAGGAGAAACTGTACAACGCATGCCTTTGTTTGTTGGATGCTATCTCTGTAGGATGGACACATATGTCCGAAGGAGTGTTCTGTGGTACAGATCGATAACACAGAACCCCACCCCATGAAGTGGCATGAGTCTGTATTTGTTAGTCCACATGTCCAAATGTGGACCTTGATGTAACTACTTTGTTTGTGTCAGTCTCATTCCAATGTAATTTACTATCCAGATGCTTGCCACATAATTTGTGTAATAGGTATTTTTTCAAGCCTATACTCCTTGTTTTGCCTGTGTACAGGTACCTTCACAATGACATACTCATGTGGGCATTACAGAGTTGTAACATTGGCAGGCATCTGAAGCAGTTCCAACATATGAAGTGGACATGGATTGTTCCAGGTAATGTAGGTCACACATTTGGGATGTACGAGACCTGTGCCAAGGCAGCTTAAAAAGCGTTCATGTAGAAGGTCAGAAGTGCACAGTGGACTTGCTGAGTGCGCTGAGTTTGGCTGATTGCATCATGTGCATAATCATGTGGGCATGAAATATGTAGTCGTCATGTGCAAGCAAGATTTCCACCTTTCACGTAGGCTAAACACTCTTCTTGTATAACTTGTATGTAGCTGTAGATGTGCTTTACCATTGCAGGCCACAGTACTTGTGCCACAACACTGACATATGTTTCTATCATACCACCAGATGCATGGTCATTGGATTATGATGGACCTGTGATTAGAGACTGTTGTACTGCCCTCTGTCTGTACCTTGGTTTATGTTATGTTGGATTTCTTTAGTTTGGCATGTGATAAGGCTCAAGCTGGTAACACCATTCACTTTTCTGTTGGCCTGCTCTATGGGACAATGTCTGGCATGGCCCTTCCTTCCATGGTCTTGGGGGCTGTACCTTTCTATGTGTACCTTGAAACAATATAAGTCAGCCATTCTTGGCTTTGACATTCCAGACATTTCAGCAGCCTGTGTGTTGTACACTGGAATGAAATGTTTTGTGTGACCAGACACTTGTACCAATGTGTTTATGTGTGTTGGTAGTAATCCTTAGCAGGACATTGTACCTGTAACATATCCCTCCTTGCATTAGTATCTTGTGTCTTCCTCATTTGCTTTACATGGTCTTACATTTCTACATAGCTAAATGTACAACCTTGACTCTCTTTTCTGCTTTCTAGCCTTTGACACCTTTTTTCACTTCTTTTTTGCCTTTCTGCCTTTTCCATCTTTTTCCATCCTTTCTCGTTTCCTTTCCGATTTCCTTGCATTTTTTGCCGTTTCCCGCTCCTTTCCCCACTCCCCCACCCCCTGCACCCCCATTCGCCCACCCCACCCGCCTCCCAGCTGCTCCTCCCTCCCCCTCCCTTCTTAATGACGGTCGTGCCCAGCTCCAGAACCCCTGGCTTCAGCAACAGCCACCCCATCAGAATCCGCTACAACGCCAACACCCTCTGCGCACTCAACACCGGCCGAGACACCACCTGCTTCCAGGCCTCTCCAAAGAGCACGCACAGACCCTTCTCCTGCCACAACTGCAGCTTCACTTGCACCAGAGCCCACAAACCTCCTAGAACCACGACCAACCACCTCTGATGCATACTCCTCAACACCGGCTCAGCACGCAAGCACGCCATCGAACTCTCCATGTCAAAGCAGGTCAATGCCGTCTCCTCCTCCTGCTACAACACCCTCTGCATGCTCCGCAGAGTCTAAAATGGATCCCAACAGAAACAGGAAAAACAGTAACCAAAGGCCCTCGTCAGCAGCAGACTCGACTATGGCAACGTCCTCTACGCTGGCATCCCATCAAAACACCTACAACGCATCCAAAACGCCTCCGCCCGACTCATCCTCAACATCCCTCGCCACAGCCACATCAACCCCCACCTCAGAGACCTTCACTGGCTCCCCGTCGAAAAGAGGATCACCTTCAAGCTCCTCACCCACGCACACAAGGCACTCCACAACACCGGACCAACCTACCTGAACAGCAGACTCAGCTTCTACACCCCTACCCGGCAACTCCGCCCTGCCAACCTCGCCCTCGCCTCCATCCCCAGCATCCGGCGCAAATCTTCCGGCGGCAGATCTTTCTCATACCTCACCACCAAGACCTGAAACACCCTCCCGGCTGACCTAAGACAGACCCAGGACCTGCTCTCCTTCAGAAGACTCCTCAAGACCTGGCTCTTCGAGCAGTAGCAGCACCCCCCCACACACAGCGCCTTGAAACCCTTACGGGTACGTAGTGCGCATTACAAATAATTGATTGATTGATTGATGACTCTTCACTCATCTTCTGAAAAATAGAGTTTTGGAATGTGACATGGTGGTAAAAAAATGAGTGACAGTGACTTTCTAAAGAGGGACCTGCAAAAGGGTGTGACTGGACAAAAGTATGTGCTGGGTGTTGAATGGGATGGTGAAAAAAATGGTGCTGAGTATCTGTCACTAGGGGAACAAATTGCTCTTTCTTGCTGTGAAAAAGCAGAAGAATGTGGTGTGTGGAGGGGTGTGTTTTATAGTGCCCTTTGCTGGTTTTTCCAGTGTGGCAATGTGTACAAGCTGTGTTGTTTTCAAATCCATCCAATGTGCAGCTGTGTAATACTTTGGTGACCGTGAACCTAGTTGTTCGTACCGCAATAGGTTGACTGCCAATGGTGCCTGCCGCTTTGGGCTTATAATACTGTCAGTGGTTCATAGCTGTGCTGTCAGAGCTGGAGTTTGGACTGCCTATTTCTGGGACTCCACACCACTGCCGGTCTGTCTTTTTTGGTTAGAGGTCGGCGATCCTGCCTTTATGTCTCATAATAGGGCGGTCTGTAAGAGTGCCAACATGGCGGTCTGGCAGTCCAACCTCCAGACTCGTAATGAGGCCCTAAGTCCAAAGGTAAAATTTTTACTGAGGCCTTCTGCTCACTGTATTCAACTTGGGATCCATCAAACTTTGACTTTACCCCGGTCAAGCATAACCAGGTGTCTGCGGTTGGACCTCTTTGCTGGTACTAGTACTAGAAAGCACATTTATGTATTTAATCTTTAAAAATTCATATCTCCGGGTCCCTACATTGGACTTTCGCTGTTTTAGTGTCATTTTAATGATAACATTATTTCCTATTTTATAAATTGGTGTTGGCTTTTTATTGTGTGTTGTGTTTTACTTATTTACTGTTTCGTTGACATAAAGTGTTTTTCACATTTGGCTTCTAAGTTAAGCCTTACTGCTCGCGGGCTAGGCTATAAAGGTTTGAACAAAGGTTAGTTTATTGAGACCTTGACTGAACCATATGTGAGACTGAGGCCTTTTACTAAGCGTTGGTAGCTACCTACCCATTATTAGTAACCCACTTTCCAGCATTTTGGTGCACAGTGGTGTCTGGTGTCATAATAAAGGCAGGCCTGCCTTGCTGGGTGCTTTTAAAATAAAACTAACCACAAATTCGACTTTGGAATTAAAACTATTTCCAGTAGTTTAAGTATTAAACTACCCTATTTTTAAATATAAGTAACCCCTAAAGTCTTCCCTAGGTGCTCTAAGAGTTGGGTGTAGTGTAAACACAAGGAGGGATATTATAAAAGATGTTTTATAATCCCTGATGAGGGAAAAACTGCCAATTTCATTTTTTCCCCATTGTATTACATTAGCTCCATAGGCTAACGTTGGGAGGCTTTATTTTAAAATAGTAAACTTTTATTTCAGCTAGGAAAAAGCTAAGCCTTTCATGTAAGATATCAAATAATAGTGAGAATAAATCCAACAACTAGCCAATGTTAGATTTATTATAACTATTACAGGGAAATGGTTTTAGAACTCATTCTATAAGTTACCTCAATCAGCCCTATAGGGCTGTTTCCTGATTGGGCAGCTTCTGGCAGCCTGACCCAAGCTACCTTTCTGAGGTGGGAAGTGGCCTGTGCTGAAACAAAGGAAGCATCTGGTGGGTGGAGAACTGCTGTAGCAGATGATAGAGCAGGAAGGGGATAGGGTGACCAAATTGGTCTTCAAAGGAGGGAAAGCCACTTGGGACGGAAGCCAGACTTTCCCCATTTCCTTCATTCCCAGCCAGATGGGAGCCCCAGTAATTAGATTAGGAGGGGTTTGGAAGGGGTGTGTTAGGGAAACTTAGCCACACCAATTCAAATCTCCGGTTTCCTACATTGAAGTTCTGTTTTTTGGTGTCATTTTAAAGATAAAAATATTTCTTATTCTTATAAATTGGTGTTGGATTTTTATTGTGAACTGTGTTTTACTCATTTACTGTTTTGTTGATATTATATGCTTTTCTCATTTGTCTCCTAAATTAAGCCTAACTGATTGTGGGCCAAGCTACCAAGGATTGAGCAATGATTAATTTATTGAGACCTTGACAGGGCCTTCTGTGACACTGCTGCCTATAACTAAGTGTAGGTATGTACCTGCCTTTACCAATAATCCACTATGCAACATATTTATTACATTTTCTGCTCTGTCTTATACCACTCTACTCTTCCATCAGATTATAGCATGGGAAGGAACCAAGCAGCTCAGCTCCACCGTTTTGGCAAACCTTTGTTTTTTCATAGTCATAGAAGGTGCAAGTATAAAAAGAGATCAACATGTCTGTGCTGCAGTATTCAACAGGGTCATAGAGTGTATGTGTGCAGAGTGTCCTTTTTAAAGGGACCACCACTTTCCCACTATGGTGCAATCCTAAAACAACTTGATTGCTAAATTCAATGGGACATAGCATCCCAACTCGTCCTCCATTGTTTCACATTACTCACTGCTTTACACTGAGACACAACTCTGCAAAGCAGATTTGAAATATAACAGGGACATGATTATTTACATGATAGTTTAGCAGAATTCAATGTCAAGATGTTCATAATTTGTTATTATTGGGCAATGTATCATGCCTTATATCCTATATGGTAACATTGGTTTGGGCTAATGAAGAGAACATGCACTTGCAATATGACTCTGTAAAGTAACGAGTGCTAGCACAATATAACATACCCTAAATCCCGTACGTTAACATTGGTTTGGGTGAATAAAGATAGCATACACTTCCAATATGACTTAGTAAAGGGCCAAGTGTTTCCACTAGCAGCTAGGAAACTTGGTCTACCTGGTCCTCTAACATTGCATAATTTAATATATCCTATATCGCACGAACCCCAATTTAGGGGCCATTCAAAAGGGGACTAGTATAGGCGTGTTCCCTGATAAAGTATCAAACACATACATTATCACCAAAAAGGCATTGCAACAGCGCACAATGTCACAACAGATGAGTAAAATGGCTCTACATTCAACATCTTCATATGTCCTAATGCCACCCTCTTTCTAATAAAATGCTAACCATACTATGTTAATCCCCACTGTGCAAGGACACAATGACAAAACCTCAACTGCTATGCTTGACAACTGTGTATGCCATATATAGATGGTTCCATGCTGTAAAGTGCTTGTCATGTTGTGCAAATAAGCAGTGCAAAATCCATATTAAATATGCATATCCTGTTCCATCTTGCACCTGTATGTGCAATGGTGAACAGCTCCTTCCATTAAAGTGCTTCAAGTGTTGTACACAAAATGGCATGTTTTAAGGACATACACTTTCAAGAACACCGAAAGGGTATACAATGTTGTCATTACCATCAACAGTGCACATCAATGGCACATATCAAGGTGTTCAGGAATAGAATGTCTCAGGATACGCATGACATTCATACATGTCAGAACAGGTGACTTTGGTTAGGGGGCTTCATTTATTGTGCAAAATTGCACTCTAAAAGGGTGAGTGATTTCACGGACAACTGATAAAGTATCAAAGTACATGTGCTCTCGAAAAGACCAACGGGGGTATAAAATGGTGTCATTACCAGCAATAGTGCAATTCAATGGGAAACATCCTCAACCATGCACTGTAAAAACGGAGATGTTTCCCACACAAGCGCAACCATGCTTGCCTAAACAACGCATGGCTATTTCAGTGGCTTAACCACGCATGAGCTGAACTATGCATATGCGTGGTTAAGGCACAGAAAAAACAATACTTTGTGATGAGCGGACAAGGAGGACGCGGTGAGGTAATTGGGGCTGGAGCAGGGGTGGGGGGTGGATTAAGGGATTGGGGTGGGCAGTGGGCTGGTGGAGGGCAATTTTTTTTAAGGGCCAGGATTAGGGGGGTGGGTATTTTTTTAAGGGCTTAGATGGGGGTTGGGCTACTTTTTTTTTAGGGGCGGGAGTGGGAGGTTTGGGTATATTTTTTATTTAGGGAAGGGGTGGGGTAGTTTATTTGTAAAAAGGTGGGGGAGGTTTAAGGAAGGGAAAGTGGAGAAAAGGATAAGAAGAGGATGAGGTATGTGGGGTTGGGACATGGTTAGTGGGTAGTTTTTAGCAGTGGGGTGGATTTAGGGCTTAGGGTACCTGAGGGGTGGCGGGGTACTTTAGCTTTAGTTTTTAGGGGCTAGAGTAGGGGGGTCAGAATAGTTTTTGTTGTAGGGTTTAGGGTGGGTGGGGGTGTTTCGGGGTAGTTTAATTATTAGGGGGAACGGCTTAGGGCTCAGGGCGAATGGGGGTGTCGTGGTAGTTTACTTTTATGGGGCAGGGGTAGCTTTTTTAGGTTTAGGGTGTGTGGGGGATGGGATAGTTTACATATTAGGGGTGTGATAGTTTTGGGACAACGCAGTCGTGGTTCCGACCGCATTGTTAAGGCATGCATGGTTCCAGCATGCGTGGTTCCATCATACAACCCAATTCAATGGCACATATCTTGATAAACAGAGATAAAATATCTCAGGCTGCGCATGACGTTCATACAAGCCATACCAAGTGACTTCCACTATGGGGTTTTATATATTGTGCAAAATAGCATGTTAAAAGTGTGAGTGCTTTCATGGACAACCGATAAAACATACTAAAAATGAAATATCCTTTGTTGTCCTTGACATCTATGTTTAAACTACTTGTCATATTGTAAAATTACCAGTGTGAAGTACACATTGGAAGTGCCAGTCCTACTCTGCCTGACTTTTTTTTTTTACTGTGACAAATGACACCCTCCATTTAGATGCTTCATATGTTGTGCAAAGATAGCACGCTTAAATTGTATATTTTCTTAAACCACTAAAAGGGTATTAGGTGTTCTTGTTACCAGTAATTGTGCAATTTAATGGCACATATCTAGATGTCCACTGGTGTGGCATTTCAGACTGCACTTAACATTCATGCAAGACATGATTAACAACTTCTGTTGAAGTACTCCATATATTGTGCAGACTGGTGAGTTGAAATTGCAAAGTGGCACATTGAAAGTGCAAATATTTTCTACAGCGGCCCATAAGGTACCAGATGTTGTTAACCACAACCAAGAGGCAATTACGTGGCACATACCTAGTAATGCAAGGGAGGTTCCCAGATGTAGGACATAGAGATACAACTAGTCCAAATAGTCCCAGAATGTTCTTATAGGTATACATGCAACTCTACATCCGAGTCCAGGCCTCATGGGTGCACTGTCTCCATCAGAATGATCCATCTGAGCTCCATTCTTCATAAATTTAATTTTGTTTCACCTCCACGGGGCTCCATTCTGTGTCCCATAGAATATCATGGGGCATATTTAAGAGCCCCTATTGCCTTCTTGCACCACATTAGTGCTACCTTGGGCCTTGAGTGGAGAAGTGTGGCTCAATGGTTAGAGCAGCAGACCCTAATGCAGAAATCTGGCCTGGGACCAGGGTTCCAATTCCTGCCTCGGTGGGTCTTGGGCTCAATTTCTTCAGACCTGATAATTCTCGCATCGGAGCCTAATCTAATTCATGGGTCCCACTCTGTAACTCTGGGCAATAGCTTGCTCAATCTCCACAACGGCCCGAACAGCGCTGGGGTGCCTAGCTTCACCTTGGAGGTTGCCAAGGAGTGGGCACCTCACAGGGAAAAGCCAGGAGGGGTTCCACAGCGGTATGCATACAGTTCCTTGAGACCCTAACGGGTGAGTAGTGTGCTGTACAAGTATGAAGTGTGCATTGCACCACTTTTTAATTCTTTGTAGTACATTATGCCTGCGCCAGGCATGATGTTTGCAAAGGGGTTGTTACCCTGTTAGGGGAGGACGAAAAAATGGCTCAAGGAAATCTAACAGATTTCCTTGTGTCATTTTTTCTAGCATTTTTAACGCCTGCTCAGAGGAGGTGTTTAAAGGGAGCACACCATTGTTTACAATGGGCCCCCATGTACTCTGCAGGAGTAGCGCCAAAATGTTGGCACTACTCCTGCAGAGTAAACAAATAGCGTCTTAAAAAACTGACACTTTTGCCCCCTACCCTGCACCATGGTGGGCCATATTTTAAATATGGTGCACACATGGTGGCGGTAGGGGGATGGTGAAGGATGCAAGAAAAGTGGCTCTGCACTGTGAGCAGCACCATTTTTCTTAAATTTCCCCCCATATTTGTTACATCCCCACTGTTAATCTTCCAAAGATGTTTGAACATGGTGTAAGAAAAGTCCTTGTTCTTAACAGCATGCATGAGCTGAAGGAAACACAGATTAAATTTATTCATGTGCTCAAAGACAACCATAACCCACGCTCACGCCATGCACATTTTTCTCATCAATAATTTTACTGCAAATTATACAGTGATATTTTCAATGTTGTCATAGAATATGTCATGAGTGATGTAATATCTAGGGTAATTAGCAGTGCATGGCGAGGGCCGGAGACATAGTTACCTAAAGGCATGAGTGATAGTTACTTAAAATAGCTATAACTATAATAGATGGATTTATATAGTTTTGGGCATGTAAAATCTGAACCTACCTTTAACGTCCCTGTAACCTTTGTTTTTTTAATTAATTTTAAAAGTTTTTTTAGTTCTATTTCCTAACAATAGCATCCCTGTAACATTTGTTTTCTTCCAGTGAATTTCTAGTGCTTCTTTAATTTTAGGTATAATGCCCATCACAATGCACAGTGGGGGGAGTTGGATGCGAGGTCTGGCATTGTACTACCCCCACCCAAGCCTCCTGCACCTGCCCACCACCTCCTTGCCATCCATTCTCCAGTCTATGCCTATGCTCCCTCATTAAAATCCTGTTTGGCCTTTGTTCTGCCACTGCCCTTCTCACCTGCCCTGAACAATTAGCTTGCTGTCCCATCTACCTTCTCCTTAAACTCTGTTGTCTGAGTCCATGCACCAGCCCACTCCCTCCTGACCTGCATGGTCCGATGTGCTGCTACTGCCCTCCAATTAGTTTGATGTCCCTGCCCACTCAACCTGCACTCTGTTGTGCAAATATATGCCTCATTGTTGCGCTTCGGCTTAGCCTCTGAGTTTAGCTTGCTGGCCCTACCCTCCTTCACCCTGAGCTCCAATGTCTGTGTGCTTGCTGCTGCTCCCTCCTTTTTGCTCACGTGTTCCTTGGACCTGCCCCTCCTATGCACTCTGAGTGTTTTGTTGAGCTGCCACTGCCCCTTGCACATACCTGGCATGGTCAGATGACTGTTGCCTGTCACTGCCACCTCCATCTTGCTTATCCCAGTTCCATGCCCATATTTCCTCCCTCCTGTCCTCCATGGGCCATTTTGCTGCACTTCCTTTTGCCATCCATGCTCTGTTATGCTGCAAATGCTACTCCTGCTAACTCATGCTCTCTGTTGAGGAAGGCCAGTCCCCTGCCCTATTGTGTCTGTGTTCAGCCCCACCCATCTCTTCTAACCACCATGGTCCTTTGTGCATGCCCCTCCCCCTCCCTCTTGCTCATCATGGCTGTTGTACAGTCACTAACTCTGCTTGCCATGCATGGCCTTCTGTGCGGACACAGATCATCTCACCTGGTCTGTGTTTCAGCTTGCTGCCTCTGGCCCCCTCCCACCTTCCCTGTTGTCTGTGTGTATGCCATTACAGTCTCACTGTTGCCCTCCATGATGTGTTTTGCCACCAGTGCCTGTACCTTTGGCCCTCCATGGTCCGCTTGCTGCTCCAGCCCTTGACTTTTGACCTCTGTTTTCCATGTGCAGGCCCCTATTCTCTCCCTCCTACCTTGTTGGGTCTGTTGTCGTGCCTGTGCCCCCTCCTTCATGCCCTTCATGGTCTGTTAAGCTGCAACTGTCCCTCCTGTCGGTCTGGTATGGTCAGCTTGCTAACCTTGGCTCTTTTTCCTCTGCTCTCTGTGGTCAATGTGCATGTCCCTGTGCCCTCCATAAGGCTTCCCATGCTCCTTTGTGTTGCTCTGCCATCCCACTTGCCCTGTGTGGTATATTGTGCTGCTGCAACCCCTGGCACCTGCCTGGTAGGTCAGTTTGGTGCCTCCTGCCCTTTATTACCCAAGTCCATATCCGTACTCTATTCCTCCTGCTCTCAGTGGTCCAATGTACCATACTTGTCAACATTTTGAACTTGGTAAAAGGTAGATTTTGAAAAACAAATCCTGGGGAATTGATTTTCCCCATTGACTTACATTGTAAAAGAAGAGATTTTAGTCAGGTGACAGATTAAAAAAGCCCTTTTGAGCTTTAAAATATTGGAAGTCTCTTGCCTGAATCGGGTCTTTTTGCATGTATGGTTGTTCTTCCACTGCCTCTTCCTTCTGCCCTCAATAGTCTGTTATATTGCCCCAGCCTGTCTTGCCTGTTCTGCATGGTTGGTTTGTTGCCCCTGCCGCCTTTCCCATGGCCTCCATGGTCCATTTTTTTTGCCACTACCCCTCCCGCCTGCCCATCATGGTCAACTTGTTGCCTCTGCACCCTCGTCCCTGCCCTCAATTATCTGAGTCTATGACCCTGACAGTATTCCAATGAACAACTAGATTTCTAACATTCTATATTTATTTTAAAAGTGTGACACGCCTGACGTCATCTTGATGTAATCAAAATTGTAATACCTTTAGAGATTATAAAAATGAGAGGCTCTCATTCCAATAAGAATTATGGTTAGTGCGCTAAAAAACTAAAATGAAGGCATATATTCTGACTTCTCAAATAGCGAGAAAGCACTTTTACATTTTTTGCTACCTTGAAGTTTTTTTCCATTTGATTACTTGATTATATGTTACACTTAGTGGAGAAAATGAAGCGTTAAGGCCAGAGCTGCAGACTTAGCAAATGGGGATCCAGGTTCAAGATTTGATATCAGCTTGACATCCTTTGATTCTGGGTAATCACTTAATCTTCCAATATTCCAATACCTAAAGCCCAAAAGGAATGTGTCCTTGTGTAATGTAACTGATGCTCATGTAAAGCACTCTAATACATTTGGGCTAAGTCTGCACTATACAAAAATGAAAAAACTTACTGAAATGCCTTGGAATGGGGGTGGTCCCTGGGGCTGCAAGGGGGCAGCATCCCCCGTGCATAATTATTGAAAGGCTCAAGGGCGGTGCGGGGTGACCGGGCACCCCGCACTCTGTTTGATAAAGCCCCAGGTAATCGGCAGCCCCCCCCACATTGAATTTGTTATTATCCACGGGGAGGTAGTGGTCCCCAGGGATAATAACAAACATATTTATATGTAATTAAATCCATCCCGCAATCCACAGACAGGAGGAACACATGGCAGCAGAGGCTACAGAAATTTTCACATGCTTTTATTGTAATTGCACCACCCTCAGTGCGATAAAGAAGGACGGTTCACACATTTAGGCGCTATACCTTCAACTGGACCAGAGAGTTCCATTATCTAGATTGTTAAATTTAAAGTGCTCCTACAATGCAGTCCCTCATTCCTGTTTACTAAAACCAACAGTTAAAACATAAGTATCTTCATTGCTTTCTTGCACCAACCATGCACCATATCATCAGTATTATTGCCAAGTACAACATTAACAAATGTAAGCAAGATATAAATTAATTCAGAATCATGCACAGACATTATTGAAACAAGCTTAAAATTTCAAAAAAGAGGCCAGCTATGTGTGAATATTATGGAAGTCATTTGAAACATTCATTAGGGTTTCAAATTAAAGTGCGAGTGCATGAAAAAAAGGGACAATGAAGGTGTACTTTTTATTATGCGCATGGAAACAAGAAACTAAATATTAAGGCCCTCATTACAACCCTGGCGGTCGGTGTTAAAGTGGCGGTGATACCGCCAACAGGCCAGTGGTAAAAAATATGGGATCACGACCACAGTGGAAACCGCCAACACAGACAGCCACTTTAACACTCTTACTACCACGGCGGTAGCAACAAACACCCCGGCGGTAACCACCAACAGACAGGTGGAAGACAATGTACCGCCCCCCCATCACAACCTGCCAATCTGCCAGTTTTTCCAAGGCGGTACAAACGCCATCAAAAGCACGGCAGAAACAGGACTTGGAAGGGAAACCACTGACCGCTCGACACAAACGAAGAACCAGGACGCCATGGAGCCAAAGCTGCAGGTCCTGCCCATGATGGTCTACCTCCTCATCTACCAGGAATACGGTGAGTACGGCACCTAGTACACAGGGAAGGGGGCGAGTAAAAAGAGAGTGACACACACACGCAACACCCCCACCCCCACCCTCACCCACAACACCATACACACAAAAACATGCATCCACATTACATTTACAATCCGTAACCCCTTGGAAGAATGCAAGGACAAATGGAATAGTGTCAAATCAGTGATTTATTAGAAATAGGCAGATATACGTAATAAATAGAAAAACAGTATTTACAAAAATATACAATATGTACATAAGGCGGTACATTGTCCATTCAAAATGTCTGTGGCCCACAGGGCCAAAAATCATGGGCCAAGCCCGCACTTGACTCCTGCCTCACTACTGAGAGAACACTGCAGGGGCATCAGGTCAAAAACACATGGGCACCTCAGGGGGATTGGGAAGGAGGGGGACCTCAGCCGGAAGATGGAATAACGCCACTGCTCCTCGAGGGGGTTCCATGCCCACTGCTTGGTCCTGGGGAGTGCAAAGCCACAGTCTCTCAAGTCTCTCAAGTGAGTGGTTTGCCCACTGCTTGGTCCTGGGGAGAGCAAAGCCACAGTCTCTCTAGTGTGTGCCTTTCTCCACTGGTTCTGGAGGGGGCTTTGTGCCCTTTGCTTCATCCTGCCAAGGATTGGGTGAGTGGATTCCTTTCTCCACTGGTTCTGGAGGGGGCTTTGTGCCCAGTCTGCTTCATCGTGCCAAGGAATGGGTGAGTGGATGCATATCTCCACTGGTTCTGGAGGGGGCTTTGTGCCCAGTCTGCTTCATCCTGCCAGGGATTTGGTGAGTGGATGCATATCTCCACTGGTTCTGGAGGGGGTCTTTTGCCCAGTGATGCAACACTTGGGGTGTGGCAGTTCACAGTCCCTCACCTGGGTGTCTGAGGCACAAACTTTGCAGGGCTAGACTCCATCCTGCGGCGGCTAAGGCTGAATACTGGTTGTAGTGCCAATGCTGGTGGGGGTGCTGCCAGTGGTGGTGGGAGGCTCCAGCCCTTCTCCTGCAGCCTCGGATGGCTTCCCACTGAGACTGCTGCTGCTCGTAGTGGTGCTACAGTCAGCGGTGCAGATGGCGGTGCTTGCGGCGGTGCTCAAGGTGGTGTAGGTGGCAGTGCTGGCCGTGGTGCAGGTGCCGGTGCTGCCAGTGGTGATGGAGGCCCCAGCCCTTCTCCTGCAGCCTCGGGCATCTGCCCATTGGGGCTGCTGCTGCTGACAGTAGTGGTGCTTGCGGCGGTGCAGGTGGGGGTGCATGCGGATGTGCAAGCGGCCGGACTGCTGGCGGTGCTGGCCCGGGTGCAGGTGGCAGTGCTGGAAGTTGTGCTGGTAACCACCAGTCCTTCACCTGCAGCCTCGGACAGCTGAAGTGCCTTGCCTGGTGTTTTCTGCCCCTTCCTCACCTTGGCAGATGGTGGTGTCACCTTGGGTCTGGCAGCTGGAGTCTTTGAGGTGGTCTTGCTGGGTGGTTGGTGCGCCTTCCCCTTGCTGCATGCTGTCCCCCTCTTTACCTTGGCAGGTGGCAGAATGGTTTTGTCCTTGGCAGGTGCTGGTGGCACACTGGCTAGGCTGATGTCGACTTGGTGGCTGAGGTGCTGGGCTGGGTTCTGGACACCGTGGCCTGAGGGGAAGAACGGGGGTAGGGGTAGGGGTTGGGAAGAGGTCAATGTTTGCCAGGAAAAGCTTCTTAGAGACACTGGGGAGGGAAGAGGGAGAGGGTTTGGGAGTGGAGGAAGAGGGAGTGGTTGTAGGAGGTGTCTTTCTGCTGTGTTTGGGTGAAGGTGCATGGGCTGGATGCTGTTGTGAGGTGGATGGCTGTTGGGTGGGTGGGTGCTTGTGTTTGTGTACTTTAGGAGGAGGGGTAAAAGACACACTGGGAGAGGACACAGGGGACGTGTGCATGAATGTGGGGGCGGTGACTGCCAGTGAGGGGTGTGTTGTGATGGGCGTGCTGGTGATGGACATAGTGAATGAGGATGTAGTGCATGCAGGTGTGAGTGGAGACACTACTGGGAGGGAGGTGGATGACGAGGAGAAGGGGGACACAGTGGAGGCAGTGGATGTTGGTGTGTCTGCATGGGATGGCGCTTGTGTGAGTGCCTGAGATGAAGTGTGGTGCTTGTGTTTGGCTGAGCCGCTTTTGTTTGGTGATTTGGGTGAATGCTGGGCTGAAGGTGTGCTTGGGATAGGCTGGGGTTGAGGGGATTGGGACTGGGTAGAGGATGTTGGGGGGAGGCTAGAGACAGAGACAAGGGCTGCCATCAGGGAGGAGGCCAGAGCCTGAAATGCTCTCTGTTGGGCCACCACGCCAGAGTGAATGCCCTCCAAGTAGGCATTTGTTTGTTGCAAATGCCTCTTGACACCCTGGATGGCATTCAGAATGGTTGACTGCCCAACAGTGAGGGATCTCAGGTGGTCAATAACCTCCTCACTAAGAGCAGCAGGGCTGACTGGGGCAGGGTCTGAGGTGCCTGGGGCGAAGGAGATGCCCATCCTCCTGGGTGAATGGGTATGGGAAACACGCTGAGGGGCTGCTGGGAGGGCAGTGCTGGTGGGGGGGTGGCAGCTGTACCTGTTGTTGGGGGGGGCACAGAGGTATCCGCTACCGCCAGGGAGCATCCATCGGAGGAGGAGTCGCTGTCTGTGGTGTCCCCTCCAGTCCCCTTCGTGGTGCTCCCCTCGCTCTCTGTCCCACTTGTGCCCTCACCATCGGTGGATTCGGCCTCTAGGCCCATGTGGGATGCAGCTCCCTCCATCGCTGGTGCCTCTGCTCCTCCACCAGATGATACTAATACAGACAAGGACAGGGTGACAAAACAAAAAGGAGGGGAGGCACAGAGGATACACTTGGTCAATGCCAGCAACACCACCACCATGGGTGTACACAACACACAGGGAGCAGCCCTATGCACTAGGCCATGCACTACCAGTTACAATGCTAGTCACCAGGCTGTGGGGTACAATGCCTACCGCCAATCAGCTACACACCTGAAACCCACAGGACCCTGCCCAGTAGAGATGCCCACTAACACCATTGGGTAGGAGTGCTCCAGAGCCTCCCCAAAAAGGGTCCTACCCTGTCTTCTTCACCCTGGCCTAGGGGCACCCACAGCCCACATCCCCCACCCAGGTAACCCTTAATGCGCACAAAGTCAGGATTCAGAATCTGTACTCACCCTCATGTGGCTGCTGTGATACTTTCAAGCGCCCATTCAACTCCAGAGAGGCCACTGGCAGGATACAGAACATCAGGGGGGTCATGGTGCGATGGGCACCCCTTCGTCATTGGGAGGCCAGCCCCAGCTAGGCCTCCACCGTCTTCTATGTCCAGCGACGCAGGTCCTCCCACCGTTTGCTGCAGTGGGTTCTCCGCCTGTCAAAGACCCCCAGGGTCCGCATCTCCTTGGCGATGGCACACCAAATACCCTTTTTTTCTGGTGGGCGTTGACCTGCATGGAAAAGACAGCAGAAAAGGGAATTAGTCAACCGTCCAGACCATCACACTCATGGCCCACCAGATCCCTCCCATCCCCTGACGCACATCCATTGACCACCATACATGCAGCACTCTGGCCAGGATGCCTCTGCCCACCCCCTACATGTGGCTTACACACACAGCAATCCCTACATTCATGGCCTACGCATCATGCTCACAGTGTACTCACCTGTTTGTCTGGAGGACCGTACAGTAACGTGTACTGGGGTAGGACCTCAACCATCAGTTTCTCCAACTCCTCCGCAGTGAAGGCAGGGGCCCTTTCCCCAGACACATGAGCCATTGTCACTTCCAGACACAGGTCATAGCAGCACTTGCAGTATAGGTCCTCTCCTGTTGAAAGTCAGGTAGCAAGTGAGTGAACAGATAGAAAATGACGGTCACGTCCGCAGCAGTGCATACCTTCACTGTCGACGCACATTGCCGTTGGCTCCTGGAACCCATAGGGCCCAATGATAACCAACAAGAAGCACAATGCCAGCGGAACTACCTCATTTATTTCCATTGGTCCCTCCTCACAGGTCAGGCAGCCGCCATTTCATAGGGGCACAAGGCATGGCACCAACTGCGTCACAACAAACATTGGCACAGCAACTGATTTTCAGATTCACATACTGGTTCTGTAAAGGAAAAAATACATCATTAGTGCAATAGATCTGTGAATATGACCCACTGATCACCGTTTTCTTCCATAGGCTTCAACCGCTAAGGCTGAATATGAGATGGAGACATCCTCCGGTGTACAGACCCCTGGTGGACCTGGCGACAATGGAGGACAGACAAATTATCATAACATACAGACTTAATCGGGCCACAATCCAAGAACTGTGTGCCCAATTGGAGCCAGACCTGATGTCAGCTATCTGCCAGCCCACAGGTAACCCCCCTCTAGTGCAGGTCCTGTCAGTACTCTATTTCCTGGCAAATGGTTCCTTCCAAACTACAGTGGCCATGGCATCATGGATGTCTCAGCCAATGTTCTCCAACGTTTTGACCAGAGTGTTGTCAGACTTGCTGAAACACATGTGCAGCTACATCGTATTCCCCCAGGTGGAGGATTTGGCCACAGTGAAAGCTGACTTTTATGCCCTGGGACATATCCCCAACATCATTGGTGCCATTGATGGTACACATGTGGCATTTGACCCCCCCCCCCCCCCAGAGAAATGAACAAGTTTTCAGGAATAGAAAAAGCTATCACTCTATGCATGTGCAGATGGTGTGGCTGGCAGACCAGTACATCGCCCATGTGAATGCCAAGTATCCTGGCTCTCTGCATGACGCCTTTAACTTGAGGAATAGCAGCATCCCATATGTGATGGGCCAAATCCAGAGGCACCGGGTGTCGCTAATAGGTGAGCCCAAGGTCCCAACCCAGTATAAGTATGTGTCTAGGTATGGGGTTGTCCCTAAGGTTTAGTGTGTGTCTAACAGTTGTCCCTCGATATTTGCAGGTGACTCTGGTTACCCCAACCTCTCATGGCCACTGACCCCAGTGAGGAATGCCAGCACAAGGGCAGAGGAACATTACAATGAGGCACATGGGTCAACAAGGCGGATAATTGAAAGAACCTTCGGCCATCTGACAGGTAGATCCCCGTACTACTCACCCAAGAAGGTGTGCCAGATTATCGTTGCATGTTGCATGTTGCACAACCTGGCCTTGAGTCTGGAGATGGTCTTGTGGCAGCGGTGGAGCCAGTGAGGAAGAGGAGGCAGAGGAAGAAGATGTGGACAACAGACGTAATATAATACAGCAGTACTTCCAGTGACACATAGGTAAGACACTGTAATTTCACTTTACATTTCAGTTTTCTGTTGGACATTGTACATGGCAGGCTGATTTCCCTATGTCTATGGCCACTTACTGTACCCTTTGGCATCATTATTTTCCAATCTCTGTGGCCCACTCTGGCTCCTGGTGTGTTTACTGTTGCCCACTAAAGGTCATTCCAATGAAAATTGAACTGTACATATGACTTGCTATGCCTTGATAATGTTGTACTAATACATATTTGAATCATGGTGGAGGAAAGTCCAGGGTAGAGTCCAGTCTATATGTATCACAGGTGCATTGTCCAAGGGGGCATAGGAAGCGGAGCAATGGCAGTTCAAGGTGGACAGGATGACAGAGTGCAACAATCAGAAAAGTCTTATTTCCTGTGGGAGTCTTGGCAATGTTCTCTGGCTTTTGCCTGGAATGCAGGGACCATTTGCGGCGTGGTTCTCCTTCTGCAGGGGGGGGGGGGGGGGCTGGTGGCATGTTGGTCCTGTGGTGGGGCCTCCTGTCCACTAGTGCCGGCAGAGGTGGAGGGCTGTTCTTCGGTGTGGCTAGTGTCAAGGGGCAATTGTTGTGCCACTGCCTCCCTCATGGTCTTGCCCATGACAGCCAGCACCCCTGAGATGGTTACCAGGATGGTGTAGATGTTTTTTAGGTCATCCCTGATCCCCAGGTATTGTCCCTCCTGCAGCCGCTGGGTCTCCTGCAACTTGTACAGTATCTGGCCCATGGTCTCCTGGTGAATGGTGGTATGCTCCCAGGATGTTGGTGAGTGCCTCCTGGACAGTCGGTTCCCTGGGCCTATCCTCCCCCTGTCGCACAACAGTCCTCCCAGCTTCCCTGTTATCCTGTGTCTCTGTCCCCTGAACCGTGTGCCCATTGCCACTGACCCCAGGTCCCTGATCGTCCTGGGTTTGTGGGGTTGCCTGGGGTCCCTGTAGTGGTGGACACACTGCTGATTGACATGTCCTGGGGACAGTGGCATGGGCCCGCTGGGTGGGTGCTGTGGTTGTGTTTCCTGAGGGGGGAGGCTCTGTGGTGGGTTGGGACTGTGGCAGGGTAAACGACTGTCCGGAGGTCACTGATGGGCCAGGTTGGTCATCCTGATCCAGGTGTGCATAGCTGCTGTCATCACTGTGGGCCTCTTCTGGGAGGGAACTGCATGTTGCTGGCAACTCCTCTCTGGTGACGTTCAGTAGGGGTCCTGTGGGGATGCAAATGCAGTGTTAATTTTTCTGCGTGTGCCATCTTGTGCATGGGTATGTTCCCCACTATGGTTGTTAATCCCGAGGCAGCTTTAGCTTGTGTGAGTTGTGCTTGGTTTAGCTAAGTGATTATCACTAGTGTGGATGTTGTGGTGATGGGTGTCCATGCTGGTGTGTGATGGGGGTCAATGGATTGGTGTTCCATGCAGGGCTTGGTATTGGAATGGGTGGGTTGTGCTAGTGGGGTATATATGAGGTGGTGGAGTGGTGGGGGTGAGGGTAGGGGTTGGAGTTTGTGATGGCATGCAGGTAGGGTGGGGGTTATAGTAGTAAAGATTTGACTTACCAGAGTCCAGTCCTCCTGCTACTCCTGCGAGGCCCTCAGGATGCTTGCTCCTCCCATGTTGATAGTTTTGTGGGAGGAGGTGGGGCTCCACCGCCAGTCCTCTGTACTGCTACCTGGTATCTTGCAACCATGGAACACACCTTCCCCCGTAGGTCGTTCCACCTCTTTCTGATGTCATCCCTTGTTCTTGGATATTGTCCCAGGGCGTTGACCCTGTCCATGATTCTCTGCCATAGCTCCATCTTCCTAGCAATGGACGTCTGCTGCACCTGTGATCCGAATAGCTGTGGCTCTACCTGGATGATTTCCTCCACCATGACCATTAGCTCCTCCTCTGAAAACCTGGCGTGTCTTTGGGGTGTCATGGATGTGGCGTGAGTGTTATGTGTGCGGGTGTGTGGGGTGCTGTGTTGGGGTGTGTGGTGTGAGGTGCGTGGATGGTGTATGGGTGAGGTTGTTTTGTGGCTCTGATTGAGTGGGTGCTCCTGGCTTCTCTCTCTCTCACTTGCCAAAATGTTATGGTCGTAAAGGGTTGTGGGTAATGTGGCTGTGTGTTTTATAGTGGTGTGAGTGTGTGGGTGTGGTGTGTGTATGTATGTCAGGTGTGTGTAGTTTGAATTGTCCAATGTGGTGTTTTTTTTTTAGTGTGTGTGTATTTTGAGCGCAGCGGTGTCTACCGCAAATGGTTTACCGCCGTCGAAAAACCGCCACGGTGATTCGTGGGTCGTGATACTGTGGGAGTATTCCTGTTGGCATAACGGTGTGGGTTTTGGTACCGCCAGTTTATTACTGACCTTTGGTCTGGAAGACTTGTGTAGGTGTCTGTATAGTGGTGCATTTTTCTGTGTGGGTCATAATACCCGTAGCCGAATACTGCCGCTGTCACGGTATGTTGGCGGCCGTCAGCAAGGCGGTAGGCAGCATTTACCGCCAAGGTTGTAATGAGGGCCTAAATGTTTCAACCTGTGTAATATTGTATTACTGCTATTTGAAAAATTCTTGAGGCAAACTGTAGTGTTACAGGCAATATTCTGTGGTTCTTCAGTGTTATTGTTGTATGCAATCAGCTTTTAAGATAGGGTCCAAGTTCCTTCATGTTTTCGCGCAGGCTCTTATTATTCTTATGAGACTACAGGACTTGAGCAGCAGAATCACTTGCACTGTGGGAGACTGAGTCTAACCCACTACAGGTGACACATGTCGGACTAATCTGGGTTTTGCTCTGGCTAACTAGCAGTGCCTCATCTCCACCCAAGAGCAGGGAGAATTGGGCAGCCGAGCGCATGACACAATTAATTCCTCATCGAAATCGTGGTCACATCCATTTCTCTCAATTACATTAGACTCACATATACAAGGACAATCAGAGGCAGCATATGTCTCAATAAGAGTTTAATAATGCAATTCAGTCATTGTGGAATCAACTATTTTCACATCCCAGTCATCAGAAGCAATTCCGGGTATTATTACATCATTGATTGAAAGTTTAAACACATATGGTATTTGAATGACCTCCATGGGGCCATAAATATCAAATGTGACTTTATTCCAAACAATCCCATCAGGGATTGGTATAGCGGAAACGTTCACGAAAGACAAGTCTCTGCGGACCTTGTGAGAAGAAAAATGGGGTTTTAGGACCTCATCCACCAGTTCAACTGTTGATCTTTCAGGAAGAAAATGACCATGTATTAATAGAAAGAACATTATTACAAAGCCAACCCAAAGGAGGAAAGCTAGTACAGTCAACGAGAACCACAGATAGTTCCATGGGAAAATGAAATAATTTGTTTTAAGCCAGTTTATCAGCCTATTTGTTTTTGGCAGTTCAGATGTAGAAGAGGCAAATGAGTCCGAAAAAGTGTTGTTGATGTCGGCAAAGTATCCAGAGGAAGTTCTTTCAAAAACTGGAGCCATATTTGTAGGAGGAGAACTGGTATGGGTCTCCTGCGGTGGTTCATAGTAAATTACGCCATCCATCTGTGTTGAAGTTGTGTCAAATCGATCAGTACTTTCAGTATTGTTTGTTGTAACAGATGTTAGTGGTACTAGTTCAAGATCATTTTCCACCCTCCCCAAGCTCAGAGATGTGTCAGTGTTGCTGCTCAAAACTTGTAGAGGGACTTCTTGACCAGTAGTGAGAGGGATTCAGGAATTACTGGCTGCTCCTCTTATTCTGCTGTGCAGGATCGGCCACATGGTGTAACTTGACATTGTCGATAGATACAAAGCAATTTCCTTTAGCCAACAGTGGTAGAATGACAGTTCTGTTACCGTGTATTCTCAAGACTGGGACCAGTGCATAATAAGAAGGACCAAACTCCTTTTTCACAGCAACCTTTTCACACACTTGATCCCCAACTTTAGGAATCCAGCCAGTAGGTGTTATTTGTACATCCTTAATTCCTGTGGAGGCAGCACTCGCAAAAGCGTTGTCGTCACAGAACTGTTGCAATTCCTGCAAGACAGTGACACATTCATTTATATCAAAAGGTGTTTCTGTCACCTCCACACCAGGACCATCAAGATCTGTAACATACATTTGAGGTCCAAACAAGGACTCGTACAAAGTACGACCCCCCTTCTAGGCAGATTGTTAAGTGCTCTATGGATTCCATACAGGTGATTAGGGCAACTACGACCCATACCTAAGACTCTGGCTGTTAAGGACTGCTTTAAATCACAGTTTTGTTGCTCTATTTCCCTAACACTATTTCCCTTGGAATGAAATGGAGACGAGTAATGGAGTTGGACCCCTAACAAAGCCATGGGATCCCTGAACTGAATGCCCTTGAGGCGAAAGCAGGGCCCTGGTCCGAGTGGAAAGCCACAACTGCATATGTACCAATAAAGACCTGCAAATCTTTCATAACAGTCTGAGCATCAGCCGAGCATTATGGCCACACCCATAGGAATCTGGAGCAAGAGTCAACAGCGACTAAAATGTATTTGTATGCACTGTCCGGATTTAGGGGACCACAATGGTCCAAGTACACACATTGTAATGGTTGGATGGAAATCAGGAGGGTTGTCTGCGGTGGGCATTTAACGGTGGAACCCTTAATTTGTTGGCAGAAGTCACAACAAAGGACATACTGCTTGGCCTGTTTGTATGGACCTGGCCACCAATAACATGCTTGCAAAAATGCTATTGTAGCCGCCACACCAGCATGGGCAGATGTAACCCCCTCATGTGCTGCTTTAATCAACTCTGATCTCATTTCTTTGTTGGGAACCACTCGAACCCCCACGCCTGTTATTTTTACTTGGGCATCAAGGCAGCCTCCCATTCGGTAGGAATATTTAGCAGGAAATGATTTTGGATAGGACATGCCTTCAGCCGTGGCTTTCACGGCAGCCCATATGTCATCGCCTGGCTTAGTTCCAGAACGGGTTACCGCAGCAACAGGAGCTGTGGCTACTGCTGATTTGGCTGCTTCCTCAGCCAGTGTATTTCCAGCAACGTGTATTCCAACGCATTGGTGTCCAAGTGTTTGTACAACATGGACATTTGGTAGCGTTTCTTTCAGATCCACTACTTTCCCCCACAGAAGTCTGTGTTTGATGGTGTTGCCTTTAGAATCTCTGAACCCATTCTGGTGCCAGTAATGCAGGTATTCGTTGAAGGACTGGACACAGTGATACGAATCACATACTATCAGTATTAGCTGTGGATGATATGTATGTTCCAGTGCCATTACCAGAGCCTTTATCTGTACTAGTTGTGCTGTGCAATCCCCTAGGGTTTGCATGAACGTATGCTGGGAACAAAATGTATTATCCTTCATATAGCCACTTACAACAGCGCAAGCAGTGGAGTATTGATGCTTTGTGCCTATTGCTGGTTGTGCTGAGCCATCGGTGTACATAACTCTTTGATATTGATCAATAGGTATTGTATTTGCTGGAACTGGGTATTCTAGTTCATATTGCAAAAAATCTTGAGTTTGTAATTTTGGGTCACATATGTAGTCAACATCAGTTGCCCATTGAATCCAACGTGGATTTAATGCTTTAGCGTTTGGAACGCTGGCTTTGGAAACAGCCTCAAGGGCTGGAATTGGAGAGATGACAATAATGCGTTTCCCCTGGGCTAGTGGCCTTTCTTCAATGGCAGACATCTGAACAGCAGTGAGAATTTTCTCAGTGGAAGCAAAGCGTTGTTCTGCTGCTGAATACAAATGTGATTTGTATGCAATTGGGACTGTCTCACCCTTATTGAAAGTTACATATGTGAAACCAATGGCACCAGCAACTACTCTGATGACCAGATGTTTTTTGTTGTCCCTTGTGTGTAAGTGTTGTGCTGCAAGCATGTCTGTTTGCAAGGCTCTGAGAATGCATGTGTGTTCGACTGTCCAAAAGTTACTTGAAAAGTCAAGACGTATTAAGTCATATAAAGGGTTAATGCGTGATGCTTAATCTGGAATGTAAGTTCTGCCAAAATTTAGGAAACCCAAAAGGGAGTGGAGTTTTTCAATTGCATTTGGAGGTTGTAACTGTGTGCATTTTTCCAAGAATTGTGGCGCTAGGCTCTTTCCTTCAATTGATAGCTCATATCCCAAAACCAGCATGCTAAGGAAGGCTATTTTTGTTTTTTTTAAATTGAATTTGTAGCCGAACTCGGCAAATCCCACAACAATGCGGGCTACCAGTCTTAACTGTTGCAGCAATTCATCATCCATGAGATAAATATCATTTACATAGGACAATGCTTCAGGGTCAATGTCGCGCAATATTGAAGTCACACGAGCTGCGAACAGTCTGGGACTGTTCTTGTATCCCTGGGGTAAACAACAGAATTAAGTCTCTACTTTCAGGTGCTATATTTTGGCAGAAGAAACCACTGGAAATGTCCAGTGTTGTTTTGTATTTTTTGTGCGCTATGTTGTTCATGAGTGCTGGGCTATGTGAGTTTTGTATATCATATGTGCGTGTATGACTATTTCATTATCTATAATCTAAAACTATTCTGTACGAATTATCTGGTTTAGCTACTGGGAATAAGGGATTATTCATTGGTGAGACACAGGGTTCAATTACGACTTGGTACTCTAGTTGTGTGAGGATTTCCCTCACAGGTGCTTTTGCATCATGGATATTTGGATATTGGGGTTGTAGTTGAGGTTGATTTTTAATAGGGATTACATGATAGGGTAAGTCTTTATCCCACTCTACATGGTTGCAATATAACACGGGTGCCTGCACCAATGCCCAATCAATGGCGTAGGAATCTAAAGCTACTCAGGAACAAGGGATGAGAAAGAAGGTTTGATAACATCTTTCCCATGTGGCTAAGTACGGACAACTTCAGGGAGCCAATCCCTTTCGGCTAGCAGAATATCATATATGTTTACGACACGTCCCAAAAGATTGTGTTGATTGTGTGCTCTATGTCTCCTTCTAACTGTAATGTTAGAGACACGCATGTCGGCAGTTTCTTTTTGTAGGAAGTCATCAGTTGTTTTTACCTCCAGATGCTCTAGAAGATTCTGGCACTAATGTCCACTTCTTGTTCTTCAATAGAGCCCTCTTCTTGAGTGGCATGACAAACTTCAACTGCTGCCACTTTTTTCTTTTTGAATTGGGGTTTTTGTTGGAGACGTTTCTCCTCTTTTTTAACAGAAAGTTCTGTTGAGCATTGTGATTCCTGTCTCGGTTTCACGTATTCAGTACTTTGCTCTGACCACCCAACTCTCTCACTGCGTTTTTCCAGTGAGTCCTGAAAGGAACAAGATTGGTGTGGATCAGTATATTGATATCTGTCAGACATTTTTATATTATCTCTATTTCTGAGATTATATCTATTCTGTGGGGTCTCTGTATGCGGAGATTCTCCCCTTTCTTTTTTAGGTGTTTTTTGTTTTTTGTCCCAACATTTCTTAGTAGCCTCAGGAGCTTGCTTGGTAGAATCTTTATTAGATTTACCCTGGAATTGTGGTTTTGTAGTTCTGGCCCCCAGACTATCTTGACCAATGCTAGAGTAGGTCTCCGTGATAATCTTTGGCAGCTCACGTTCTTGATCCTGTGGAGGGAGATCCCGGAGACGCATATGCACCGCAAAATTGCCCATTAGTTGCATCCCAAAGGCCAGGGCCGTGGCAGCCCCGTATTGGTCTTGACTTTGTTTCAACACTTTGGTAAGTTGGCATGTGTAGGTGTACCATGTGCGGTAGTATAGAGCGTGGCAAATACTGTGCCCCAAGTATTACAGTTATCTATAGTGGGAACCATACCAAATGGCAAGCACATAGTTAATATTCTATGCTTGTCCTGAGGCCCCGTATTGGGAAATACTGCTTCCAGTGCGTTTATGTTTTTAGCTAACCAAAATCGAATTTCTTCCCATTTGCGGGTACCTTACCCATGATCGCATGTACAGTCACAGCAATAATGCCTGGCGTTACTGCATGTGGTTTCACCAGAGCAGCACATGCTGGGTCTGTGTTTAATATTTGCATTACAAACTGTACTAATCGTCTGTAGATTGCCATCAGCTCAGCATATAAGCGACGGACTTCAGCTGCCATTAAGTTTTCTGAAGCAGGGTGAGGTGTATAAGTGGCCAATGAAGGCCAAGTAGGACCATCATTCCTTAGAGGACCTAACCTAGCATGTAAAATTGTGTGGGGTAGTGTGCCAATTATTATTTTCTTGATAGAGGTATTTCTAGATATGCATATGCTCTGTATTATGCAGGTATATTTGCAGGTGTATAGTGATGAAATGTATTGGTGTTCCCATCAGCTGCTGGAAATGTGACCCAAGAATAAAAGATTTCTGTTCAATTCGCTGGATGAGCCTCAACAACAAATGTGACTGGACCCCCCCCCCCCGGGCCGTTAGTCCATGTGCCAATAGATGTGCAGTAAGGGGTGGTCATATATTAACAGCAATTGCTACCCGTTGCAGGTTCGCCATAGCGAATTGTGAATTTTGTTCCAAGATAAGCACACCAAATGGGGATTATCATTTTAAGAGTTCAATCTTGAACAACCTTCAGCGTTAGTTAGGTACTCCCTACTTAGCTGAGGAGGAAAATCCTCAATACCACGGATGTCTCTGTATATAGTACTGAGTTGTCTTTGCATGTAGTGCGACAGAGATACTCAGTAGAACCTGAAAATTAGAGCCTGACCAAACGTTGGCAGCGCCATGTCACATAGGCTCTCATTATTCTAATGAGACTACTGGATTTGAGTGGCAGAACCACTTGCACTGTGGGGGACTGAGTCTAATCCACTACAGGTGATACCTGTCGGCCTAATCCGGGTTTTGCTCTAGATAACTAGCAGTGCCACATCTGCACCCCAGGGCAGGGATGATTGGGCAGCCGAGCGCATGACACAATTGATTCCTCAGGGAAATTGTGGTCAGTCAGATCGCGTCCATTTCTCTCAGTTACATTAGTCTCACATATACAAGAACAATCAGAGGCAGTATATGTTTCATTAAGAGTTTAATGAAGCAACTGCATCTTAGATAATAAAGCATGTACTGCAATTACCAGGACAATGAAGCATGACAAGATTAAAATTGTGACAAGGAGAATAAAGCATAAAAATAATGCTACCATATTGTCACTAGAAGCATTGAAATACTTTCTACCAGACTATGTTAGAGCACAGCATGGTAAGCTCTAATTCTGCTCTCAGTTTCCCCTGGGAAGACATCATCCTTCATACCTGAGCAAAAGGCCTGTACTCTACATAAGCTGCTGTAACAAAGCGTTCAGCAATCAGCATACAGTCATGGTCATCTGGTTGGAATCTCCCTCTAATGTGTATGGGACAAAGAAGTTTTTAAATAATAAAACAGCTGATGTTCTGAGAAAATGTTCATACGTAAAGAGGTGTATATTTCTATGAACACTGGAGACAAAGCGTTACTACGTTTACCGGCAACCTATCTAACTGGCAGCCTTGAAAAAAGCACAAAGTGAAAGAAATGTCTTGTTTAAGAATGCAGTGCTGGCCTAGGCAAAGAACAGCTAGATAGAGAAAAAGAAAACAAGACTGCAAATGTGGCTATTGTTAAAATAATCAACAAAGCTGAATAAAATATATATAGGTTAAAGTGCACAGCGGCAGGCCTAGTTT
Organism: Pleurodeles waltl; assembly: GCF_031143425.1. Lineage (NCBI taxonomy): Eukaryota > Metazoa > Chordata > Amphibia > Caudata > Salamandridae > Pleurodeles > Pleurodeles waltl. Next base: position 848,112,318 of record NC_090446.1, on the reverse strand, counting down.
GCTAAAATAACATATATGGAGCCATAACTAAAATGGCTACACAACAATGTGATGTCCCCCTCCCTAAGATATAGATATAAGGGTGATGTTGTTATATCTCAGATGGTACAATGTGTAGGGTATTGTTATGAAAAGTCCTATTATTCCCTCATTTGTTGTCCGTCATTTCTCTTTTTTGGACTATCCAGAGCCATCCCTGTTTGTTAGCAGCTAATTGCATGATAGGTGGTTGCATCTTAGGCAATGTAAGAGTATGATTCACTCAGCATCAAGTGCGCTATTCCCCATAAAATATCTAATCGGATCCACCAAATAATAGACCATCCAGTCACTGTTAATGCCAAGGTTGCATAAGGCGCCAAGATGATTGACCCTCCAGAAAATATATGTGCAAAAGTTGCATAAAGTGCCATTACTGGTCAATTGACACTGTGTAGATGTTCCTAGGTGATGTGCATATATGGGTCGGTGTGACATACACTCATGTTCATTCTGTATACATTTGCAATATACTGATGTAGTCAACTCTCCTAGGACTGTTTATGGAAAAAGCTGTATTAGGTTGAATGGTGAGTCCATTCTGCTGTACCAGAGTGGTGGACCCTCCAGGATCTATTTGCACAGGGGTTACATGAATTATAAAGGTAATTAACCCTCCCACATGGTTTGTGCAAAAGTTGCACAAGGTGCCAATATCAATCAATTGATGCTGCATGGGGTGGTCCTATGTAATACAAATATATGGATTTATGTTAGATGCACTATCATTCATAGTGTATCTGTTTGACCTGACAGCCTTAGGGTGATCACCCCTAACTTTTTGCCTGCCTCCCTCCACTTTTTGGATACTGTTTTTGCTGGTTTTTAGACTCTGCACACTCTACCACTACTAACCAGTGCTAAAGTGCATATGCTCTCTCCCTTTAAACATGCTAACATTGGATCTTAGCCAATTGGACTATTTAATTGACTTATAAGTCCCTAGTAGAGTGCACTATGTGTGCCCAGGGCCTGTAGATTAAATGCTACCAGTGGGCCTGCAGCACTGATTGTGCCACCCACTTAAGTCGCCCCTTAACCTTGTCTCAGGCCTGCCATTGCAAGGCCTGTGTGTGCAGTTTCCCTGCCAATTCAACTTGGCATTTTAAAGTACTTGCCAAGCATAAAACTTCCCTTTTTCTACATATATCACACCCCTAAGGTATGCCCTAGGTAACCAATAGGGCAGGGTGCAGTGTAGGCAAAAGGCAGGACATGTACCTATGTAGCTTACATGTCCTGGTAGTGTAAAATTGCTAAATTCATTTTTACACTGCTGTGAGGCCTGCTCCCTTCATAGACTAACATTGGGGCTACCCTCTAACATTGTTTGAGTGGTAGCTGGTGATCTGAAAGGAGTAGAAAGGTCATACTTAATATGGCCAGAATGGTGATATAAAATCCTGCTGACTGGTGAAGTTGGATTTAATGTTACTATTTTAGAAATGACACTTTTAGAAAGTGACAATAATATTGATACGTGGTCACTACAAGGGAGAAGTAAACATAGACTTTGACAGTAAATTATTTATAATTATATTCAATGCATCCAGTCTCCTTGGATTAATTTATATTTTTTACATTTTTATTTCTTTTATCAACTCAATTAATGTCATCTAAAAAAAACAAACATACAATATTTCTCATTAAAGAATGTGTAATAATAGGTGCTCCTATATTAATAAACACAGTGAAAGTGAATATTGTGAACAAAAGTGATGGTGTTATGTACAATATATGCAAAATATGTGGTTAAAATCAGTGTGAACTTCCAGAGGCTCCGTCAATCCAGGAGTCCTGAAGTCACTTAGAAACATGTAATATCAATCCACCTATTATTATACATTCTTTAATGAGAAATATTGTATGTTTGGTTTTTTAGATTACATTAATTGAGTTGATACATGAAATTAAAATTTAAAACATTTAAATTAATCCAAGGAGACTGGATTCATTGAATATAATTATAAATAATTTACCGTGGAAGTCTAGGTTTACTTCCCCCTTGTAGTGACCACGTATCATTATTATTGTTTATTTACCCAGGTCAAAGGGTCAGTGGGTTTTGCCTCATTTTTTGTATTACTTTTAGAAAGTGAGCATTTTTCTGCACTAAAAACTTTCTGTGCCTTACAATCCACGTCTGGCTGGATTTAGTTGACAGCTCCTTGTGCATTCACTCAGACACACCCCAAACACAGGATACTCAGGCTCACTTGCATACATCTGCATTTTGAATGGGTCTTCATTGGTTGGGAGGGTGGAGGGCCTGCTGTCACACAAAGGACTGCCATACCCCCTAGTGGGACCCTGGCAGACAGAATTGAACTGAAAGGGGACCTGGTACACTTCTAAGCCACTTTTTGAAGTCTCCCCCACTTCAAAGGCGCATTTGGGTATTTAAACAGGGCCTCTGCCCCTACCAACTCAGATACTTCCTGGAGAAGAAACTTGTAACCAGAACCTGCATCCTGCCAAGAACTGCCTGGCTGCCCAAAGGACTCATCTGACTGCTTTCTGAGAAGGACTGCTGCCTTGCTGTTGCCCTGCTGCCTTGCTGAACTCTGGCTGTGGTGAAGATGTGCTCTCCAAGGGCTTGGATAGAGCTTGCCACCTGTTCCCTGAAGTCTCAGAACCAAAAAGACTTCATCTCTACAAGAAGGACTCCTTGTGCAGCGAAATTCGATGCACAGCCTGCCATAAACGATGCACAGCCTGCACCCCAGTGAAAATGTCACCGCACACAGATCCAGAATGACAAAGCCCAGCTTCGCAACAAGAAGATCGATGCAGCGCCTGTGTAGCGACCGGAAATTCAACGCATGGCCCAGCAGAATGACGCACAGCCAATCTGGAACAACGCAGCCTGACTTCCAGAGAGGAATCGACGCAGCGCCTGCCATGCAGTTGAAAATTCCACGCAGCTCCCACTGAATCGACGCAGCCCCTGTGACCCAAAGAGAATCCAAAACCGAGCACCAGAAATCGTCGCACAGCCGTCCCTGCGTGAAAACTAAACGACGCATCAACATGTGCAGCCCAGGAAATCGATGCACATCCCTTTGTTTCCAAGCATCTCCTCCTCTGCAGCCGTTTGGGGATATTTTTCACATGAACCAGGTACTTTGTGCTGAAAAGGGACTTAGTTTCCTTTTAAAAGACTTAAGACACTTTATATCACTTTTTAGTGATATTTCAACACTTACTTATTGCTTCTTTGATCGTTTTGACCTGCATTTATCCAGATAAATATTATATATTTTTCTAAACACTGTGTGGTGTATTTTTGTGGTGCTCTATTGTGTTATTGTATGATTTATTGCACAAATACTTTACACATTGCCTTCTAAGTTAAGCCTGACTGCTCAGTGCCAAGCTACCAGAGGGTGGGAACAAGATAATTTGGATTGTATGTGATTTACCCTGACTAGAGTAAGGGTCCTTGCTTAGACAGGGGATAATATGACTGCCAACCAAAGACCCCATTTCTAACAGTATCTATTTGCAAAATAATGAGGTAAATAATTCTGCTGAAGATGTTCGTGCAAAAGTTGCAGGAGGTACCAATTTTGATTAAAACATGCTGCAAAAGGCAATCAGTGAAAATCATGAGGGCAAATTAGCCATGAAGTGCAGAAAAAGTTTAATTACATGAATCACATACACCTCGCATCATAGATCAAAGGAGAAGGGTTTCTGTGCAAAGTACACTGTACCAAATTATGACATGTATTATGCTACCCTGGGAATCCATGCCTTCCTAAAACTGCCTGCACAAAACGTGCTGAAAAGTGCGTATGCTTATCAAGGTGACTTCATCCAATTGCCTATTAACTCGCAAAGCAAGGTGGTAAGCAGAAATGGTTGTGGTCTTTTCCTCATTCCACATTATTACATATATAATATAACATCTGGACTCCTAGTGGCTCTTGCATAGAAAGAGCATGTTGGTCAGTACTCTTTTGCACATCTCACTAAAAAGCATTTTCATAACCCCCTTAAGAACAATACTGCTCTGAAAATGAAAATTATATGTTTAATCAAAACAGCTGCTCATTAATATAAGAACCCTATCTTGATTAATGTCACGTGCAGGAGAAGAAGCCCCAACTTAAGTAGAATGATATAAGCAGGACTTTGTCATAACGTCCATTCATATATTTAACTTGGAGTTAAATAGGTATCTATTATAATCAGAAGTCTGTTCACAACATTGACTGTTTTATAAGATGTGGGGTAGAACTCATACACACATCCATGATTGCTCCTATAACATTAAGTATACCAATGGAGAGATGGATATTTAGCACATCACAAATGTACTTTTAATTTGGCATCTAGGTTGTGTCCACGCGGGGTCTCAGTTCCCAATAATATTATGAGGCAAGATTCCAATTTCCCTACGGGTAGTTCTCTGTCCCCACCCTGTTCCTCTATCTCGATGTGTTTGACTCCAAAATACTGAAGCTGCTTGTTGTTACCATCATGATAGTGCTTGGCTATTGAGTAAGAGAAATATTGATTCTTTATGGCTAGTAAGTGCTGTAGAATTCCCAGTTTATGCTTATTGATGGTGCTCCCAAATATAGATTCCCACAGGGGCAGTCCAATACAACTGAAAATGTTGTCTCATATGTGATGGGTTCTTTGATTTTCTCTAATCTCCCTTTGTAGTTACTAGTGTTTGTACCCTGCCCACATGCTCTACATTTAGCACATCACCAAAAACCTTGTTTGTTGAACCAAGGCATTGATTTCTTCACAGAGAGATGGCTTTATGTAAGACCTATGGAGACCTATGGAGACCTCTTTTATACTAAGATGATCTGTAAGTGTCTCCATTAATGGTTCATCCAATCAAAGTATTTTCCAGTTTTGATGCAAGATCTCTTTGTACTGATTGTGCCCACAGTTAAAATCCATGATCATTCAATCAATCAATCAATCAATCAGACTTTTTTTGAGTGTGCTACTCACCCATAGGGTCTCAAGGTGTTGTGGGGTATGTCCTCAGGGTTCAGTGGAAGAGCCAGGTCTTCAGGTCTTTCCTGAATTGAGGTAGCAATGGTGACTGTCTGAGGTGGAGAGGTAAGGTGTTCCAACATTTTACGGCAAAGTAGGTGAACCATCTCCCTTCAGCTTCTTTATGCATGGTACAGTGGTGAGCGACTGCTAGGAGGAGCAGAGAGGTCTGGTAGGGGAGTAAAAGTTAATGCGGTGGTTGAGGTAGCTGGATCCAACGTTACGGAGGGCCCTGTAGGCAGGTTTGAGGAGCTTGAAGTTGATCCTCTTCTTGATGGGAGCCATTGGAGATCTCTGAGGTGTCCTGAATTGTGTTCTCGGCGGGGGATGTTCAGGGTGAGTGTGGCGGAAGCGTTCTGGATTTATTGTAGTTTGCTCAGGTTCTTCTTGGTGGTTCCAGCATAGAGGGCATTGCCGTAGTCAAGTCTGCTTGTGATCAGGGCCGATGTCACAGTTTTGCAGCGGTCACTTGGGTTCCATTTGAAAATCTTCTGTAGGAGTCGAAGGGTGTGGAAACAGGTAGAGGCGACGGAGTAAACCTGTCTTGTCATCTTGAGAGGTGAGTTGAGGATGACGCTGAGGTTGCATGCGTGGTATGTAGGGGTAGGGGGGCTGCCAAGTGTTGAGGGCCACCAGAAGTCATCCCAGGCTGAGGAGAAGGGTCCCAGGATGAGGATCTTATTCTTGTCAGGGTTAAGTTTAAGGCAGCTCTCCTTCATCCAGGTGGCAACGGCTTCCATCCCGTCCTGGAAGTTCTTCTTGGCCACTGTGGGATTTTGAGTCAGGGAGATGATCAGCTAGGTGTCATCAGTGTATGAGACGATGTTCAGTCCATGGTTTTTGATGACTGGGGTGAGCAGGGCTATGTAGATGTTGAACAGCGTGGGAATCAATTATAATCCTTGGGGTACTCCACAGATGATCTCTGTAGGTTCTGACAGGTGTGGCGGGAGTCTGCATTTATGCGTTCTGCCTGTCATGAAGGTGTGTATCCACTGAAGGGTCTTGCCACATATGCCTGCTGTGTGGAGTCTGGCGCATAGGGTGTGGTGGGACACTGTATCGCAGGTAGCCAATAGATCTAGTAGGATGAGGGCTGCTGTTTGGCCGCAGTCAAGGAGAGCGAAGATGTCCTGTGTGGCGGCGAGCAGGGCGGTTGCGGTGCTGTGATTAGTTCTAAATCCTGATAGGAAGATGTCCAGGATGTTGTTGCCCTCAATATGCTGGTGGAGCTGGACGTTGATTACTTTTTCGGTGACCTTGGCTGGGAAAGGCAGCAGCGAGAGGGGTGGTACTTCTTTAGATCCATTGGGTCGGCTGTGGGTTTCTTCACAAGTGGGCAGATCTTGGCATGCTTCCAGTCATCGGGGAAGGTGGCTGACTGTAGGGAGCAGATGATGGTCTTGAAGAGTTCGGGTGTGATCCAGGCCCTGGCCTTTTTGAAGATGTAGTGGGGCAGAGGTCGGGGGGAGGTCTGAAGTGGGTGATGCACATGATAGGGCAAGTCTTGTCAGACATGAGGGGGGTCCAGGCGTGCAGGAGCAGAGGGAGTTGAGTAGATCCGGGTTGGGGCATTGTTGGTGAGTTTGGAGAGTCTTGGGGTCCAAACCTGTCAGAGATATCCTTGATTTCCCAATAAAAGAAGAAAGCTAGTCTGTCATAGAGGTCCGAGGATGGAGAGATGTTAGTGGCCTCAGCTTGTGGTTTGGCAAACTCCTTGATGATGGCGAAAAGTTATTTTGTGTTGTGAGTGGTGTGAGTGGTGACATTGATGTGGTCTTGCTGGGTGGTTTTTCTGGTGGATCTGATGAGTCCATGGTAGGATCTTGTGTCAGCTTTGAAGGGTGCAAGGTCCTCCCGGGATTTGCTGTTCCTCCATTTGTTCTCCAGTTTCCTGCAGGTGCACTTTGATTCCTGGAGTGCAGGGGTGAACCAGCTGCCTTTCTTAGTGATGTGTTTCAACGTTGTCGTTCGGAGAGGATTTAGGATGTTGGCGCAATCTGCGATCCATTGGCAGAGGTTGCGTGCTGAGGTGTTAGCATCTGTTGTTTTGGGAGGGTGGCAAGTTGCTGAGGGTGAGTTGCTCCACTCTGGTCTGGTTCCATTTTCTGTGAGGTGGGCGGGCTGTGTAGGTAAGAGCTGTAGGTGTGGTGATGGAAAATTGGATGCAGTAGTTGCCAGTCCAGTGTAGCAGTGTTGAGTCATCGATGGTGATGTTGCTGCTGGTGGAAAAGATGGAGTTGAGTGTGTGTCTGGCAATGTGTGTTGGTGAGGTGACCAATTGCTTCAGATTGATTGTGTCAAGGTTCTTGAGTAGTGATGAAGTGTTGTGGTCGTTGTGGTCATCGACGTGGAAGCTGAGGTATCTGAGGAGTACGTAGTTCATAGAGGCAAGTGCGTGGGGAGCTATGACATCAACAATGGAGTTGCTGAAGGCTCGGCATGGGTCGGATGGTCTGTAGATGATGGTGCTACAGATGGTGGTCTTCGGGGTGACGTTCACTTGGAATTAGAGGTGCTCAATGAGAAGTGGAGTGTTCCTGTGTGTTGATTGATAGGCAGAGGGCGGTCTTGTACCTAAAGTTCCACAGCATGCTTGTGCAGGGAGCGGTTGAGCACCTTCACTTGATTACAGCTGAAGGTTTTTGAGGAGAAATTGATGACTAATTACTCCTTTATCAATTTCCTTTTCAATTTTGCTTTCTCCTCCTCAATTTAGTTTTCCCTCTTCTCCTGCTCATCTGAATTTTGACTTGCCTGTGCCTCCCCCCCACCCATGGGTCTTATTATCATTTGTCCTCATCACAGCTCTCCGAAAAATCCAATTTTGTGCATTGGGGTCTTCATCTACAGAGCTTACATCTGCACTATCTATTGTTCCTGGTGTTTCCTGGTCTGTGACTTTGCCATTAAAACTCTGTTTCTCAAGACATCATATCTTATAGCAACCATGCAGATGTGACCACTGGTGTAATCTATGCTGTCCCTATTAAAATTTTTTGCTTTCCTTTTTTCCACTTCCGATTTATGTTTATTGACCTTCTTGTTCATCTGTTCTAGAACTCCTTTCATTTCCTTGTTCATGGTATGTTTATCCAGCTCCTGTTTTGAATATTTGATCTTTACAGTCAGTTGTTTTCAGTTTCCTCTCTGTAGGTATGATAATGGTCATCATTAATCATTAATTTGAAAGAACATTCACCTGTGCCATTTTTATTGTAATTAAAACACCATCAGTGGGATAAAGAAGGACAGTTGACATGTTTTGACGCTATGCCTTCAACTGGACCATAGAGTCCCATTATCAAGATTGTCTTATTTAAAGTGCTCATATAGTGCAGTCTCTCATTCCTGTTTACTAAAACCAATGACAATGATTGCTTGCTGGCACCAACCATGTGCCATGATATCATCAGTATTATTGTCAAGTACATTAACAAATGTAAGCAAAATACAAATACATTCAGAATTATGTACACACATCATTGAAACAAACTTGAGATTTCTAAATCAAGACCAGCTATGTGTGCATATTATGAATGTCATTTAAGATGTTCAATAGGATTCCAGAATTAAAGTGTGAGTGCTTGTAAACTAGGGAGAATGGAGGTGAACTTTTTATGATGTGCATGGAACCATGGACATCACTTTAGCAAAATGCCAGGGGTAGCGGCAGTGACATCACAAGTCCATTGACCTCCAATTTCACTCACACACACATAGGTAACAAGCACACAAATTCACACTTACATACACTCTGTCACACATAAACACTTGCGCAAACATGCTCACAACATACATTTAAAAGCATTTTCACTTACCTCAGCAGTCATGGAAGGGCATATTCCAGCTAATTGTACCCATTTCATTGCACTTATAGTGAATAATATGTTAATATTCACTTTAATTCCAGTAACTGCCCAACTGGCATACACATTTTTGTTTTTTTAAATGAATCTCCATTTTTTGAAAATTTTATTTCCTAACTTTAATATCCCTGTAACCTTTGATTTTTCCAGTGAGATATATATAGATATATATATGTATATATATATATATATATATGTTTGGGACTTTTTGGAGAGGGTTCCCTGGGGGCTGATTGTGGCCCCCTGGAAAAGCAGACATCTATAAAAAAAATGAACGCTTATAGGGGCTGGGCCCATGAATGGGCACATTTATAGGAGGGGCGATCCCCCTGACAATTTCCACTTTTTTTAAATTCTAATTGAACATATTTACCTTACCTGGGAAGTGCAATTGTGTCACCAGGGGGAAAAAAAATGTAAGCTCATAAATTGTCCCCATGTCCACTGGTGGCCTAGTGGACCCTGGTGGGGTATCTGATTGTGGCGTGCCACGGTCTACGATCAGGAATCTGTTTGCAAGAGGGATTGCTTTTCAGCCACGCTTCCCACAAACATGGGTGGGCATCTAAACCCCACTAAACCCCACTGGACACCAGACCAGACTTTACCTGCTTTACCTGAAGGCCACTCAGGTGGGGGTTTGTAACGTCAGTGCGCCTCGCAGCGCACTGACATCACAGATGGGCGGGATGGGGCAGGGAGAGACACAGAAGCAATTCCAAGTCTCCCCCGGGGAGGAGAAATAATAATACTTCGTTGGTTTACAGCGGAGGATACTTTAAAGCCCTCCCTGGTGATGGATAATGGCCATCAGACGCAATAGGGATGGTGTGTGTGAGGTGGCCTTTGACCATCAGACACATCAATGGGGTTAAGGAGAAACAATATGAAAGTATGCAAGACAAACTAAACATTTAGGCTATTGGCTATCATTTGCAAGTTAATTCATGCATACCTTACTTCTTATCATGCAAAGTAAGAGTAAGATACATATATCAACAGTATCAGATTTTAAAATGCCCGTCACTTTAATGTGGGTTAAAATGGTTCATAGTAGTAATGAGCACTCATCAATTGTGGGAACGTCTGTATATGTATCACTCTCACACAGTACAAATGCTCAGTGATAATCATTCACTGGCCACTAATTTGTGTACTGCTGGAAACGTTCTAGTGTTTAACCAGCCACTCAGTTGAGGGCTGGCTTCACATACACAACCCACACCCACCCAACACAGGCGTCACGGGTCAGGTGACCCTGCCCATAAAAAGGGCCGGGCGCACATGCCGGGGCCAGTTCAAACCACTAAGGCTACTGTGTCTGCATCACATCTTTTACTAGTATGAGGGCCTAGGGCCCCAACACAACAGGCCACAACCATGCCTCATGATTCTCTGCAAGGCACTATAGCTTTTTTCAGCTAATGTTCTTTCCGCGGCTGCAATGACTTACTTCAGTGTCGCTGATATGCCTATTTGACTCCATTTCCCCCATGTCAAACGGACTCTGTGGGTATCTCCACTGTTTTATTGCCTGGAAAAATCAAACACGTGTTTACATACTGCTGGCTGAGTGTGTCTGGTGCACATGACATCATTTGTCTGCATGTGGTCCCCTTGGCCATCATATAATGTGTCGTTCTTGTTTTGCAGTGTGCATCAGGGCTGCCATTTTAACCCAGAGTTGTATGGTATAGCGGTATGAATTCCAATAAGCGGTCACAACATCTGGATCGCTAATAGGAGCAGGGTTGTGAGACCTTCTGTACTTTATATTGTTTCATCCCGCATGTAATGTATCATGTTAATATCTAGCGTTTATTTGTGACCCGATTCCATTCATTAATACTATTAATATTTATTTCAGAGCTGGTGTAAGATGTCTGGTTGAGTTGCTCCTTGACCATCTTGGGATACATATATTTGGAAGGAATTTTTCAGGAGGGCTAGGAAATAGCCTAACCCTGCTGTTGATTTGAAACTTATGTAGAAGTCAAGACCGACAAATCACCATTATAATAGGCCCTGTGTTATCTCGTTTAGACCCTGTTTATGATGCAGTACTTTTGAGTTAATGTTTTTTGTGTTTGTGATAAATCTCTCTATAATAGCACACCTGAGATCAGTTTTGGAATCACCATAGTCTAAGAAATGTTTAATTAGTTTGCTGTTATGTTTTTTCTATCTGACGTGATTCCATTTGTTAATTGTTTTTTTTTTTACATTATCGTCATCATACCGATATATCTCAAATTACAGGGGCATGTGAAGGCGAGTATGACATTTAGAGAGTTCTAATTTGTGTGAGTTTTCTGTACCCATGATGTCTTAAGTACAAGGTGGAGTTTTTTTGCTTTTGGTGCTAAGGGACATTTATCGCAGCAACCACAGAGGAAATAACCTATGTTAGGAGGAAGAGTCTACAAATATCTGATATTAGTATCAGAGTTGGTATTAACACCTTTAGGCCTCATTTAAATAATAACATCCTTTATTAATCTACCTCTTTTAAATGAGAACATTAATTTCTTATATTTCAAGATTCCTTAAATGAGGGTTTTTCAATGTCTGTTGAATGTTTTTGAAGCATTTGAAAGGATGATATATGTATCACACATATCTATAGTCCACCTTCTTTTGGATTGTACATAGTAGGTTTTCTGAGGAATATGTTGTGCATGCTGTTTAGTTTGGTGAATGAACCTGACGGGATAACCTTCTAAATTAGTTTAAGAGGCAATTTATCAGCATCTTTTTCTAAATTGCTTTTTACATTACAGTTTCTATGTACTCCCAAAAAATCGAAGAAATCAAATATAAACAATTTGTTAGGATCAGCTGATTTGTAGAAAAACGTCTCATTTTAGGGAGTCCATATGAGTACTGATTTTCAGGCGTAAGATGGGAGTGTCTTCTCTATTCATATTGACTTTAAAATTAGGAAACTCATTATGACTGTTTAAGCAGTCATTTAACTCATTAAGGGGGTCATTATGACCTTGGCAGTCCTGCGCCACCACGCCTGCAATTGCATTCAGACCGCCGACAGTGTAGAGGTGCAGAACCGTCAAATAATGACCTCCTCAGTGAACTGACTGCATCGCAGACAGTTAACGGCCTGTACCACCAGGGGGTTGGTGGGACCGCCTGGCCGAAGGTTGACCACCTTCAACACGGCGGTCCACCTAACACTGTCTGTGGTATAATGAGTATCCTTACCGCCAGAGATTCTGTGTTGGCAGCCCCGCCACAAAGACCCTGCCAGAAGGAATACTAGTGACAGGAATACTAATTCCTGTAGCCACAACAGGGCTCCCCAATCCCTCCCTCCATGTAGGAGCCCCCCACTCTGACCCTATCAGAAGCCCGCCACCTTCCCAAGCAGCAACACCCCACCCCCCCGGTTTTCAAACTGACCCCCCACCCTCATCACTGTACTGACCCTCTCATCACCGTACTGACAACGATCCTTGCACTCACTTACATACACGCACACATCCACACTCACTCATGCACACATGACCCCACCCCCGCATACAGGCATTCACACAAGCACACAAACACTTGCACACACACGCACACAAACACACAACACCCCAACCCCATCAAGTCACATGCACACACACCCCTATTCATGCACACAACATTCAACTCCCCCCTTACCCTCTCGGATGATCACCTTACCTGGTGATCGCAGTGGTCATCTGGAAGGGTACAGGGTCAATGGCACTAGCTCCGCCACCAGTGTCCCGCCAACACAACACCGCCATGCCATTTACAATGTAGTAATACGGGGGTGGTGTTGTGGTGACGTGGCGGTGGTGACGTAGCAAGTTCCACTAGACTACCCACCGCCAGTATGGCTGCTGGCAGTTTCCCCGCCAAATAGTGGCAGAGAGCAGCCAGCTGTCATAATACCGCCACCACTGGTGGTCATGTGGCAGGAGTGAATCGGCGGTCTACGGAATAGACTGCTGAAGTCATAATGAGGGCCTTAGTCTCTAGTTCCGTTTTTTCAATCATAAACACTTTTAGTGACTGTTATTATATAGTATTTGCTTAATTTCAAAGTTGCATTCATGTAGGCAGGCTACACAAGGTGCAACACTGCTGCCCATAAATGTACCATGGCTCTGGAGGAAAAACACCAAATTGGAAATAATTGCTTGTGTGATCCAAAGGTACACAATATAGGACAAATCCCTTGTAGTGATAGAACCGCATTTGGAATTGCTGAGTTGAGTTTCTAGCACCTTTAATGATTCTTCTTGTGAGATGCCAATGAATATGGACACCACACCCATTGTTACTAGTATTTCTGAGACTAAATTAAATGTTATCTCTTTGAGGATATTCAACATATTTGTTGTGTGTCACAGAGAGGATGACATGTTCTTCACCATTGGTCTAAAAAACGGTCTGTGAATTTGGACAATGGTTCTAGGAGGACAGAACCATTTCCTTAGACCATAGGTCATCCTGGGGGAGTATGTTTGCCTTATTTAGCTTAGGAATAATCTAGAAGTATGTAATGTATTTCACACAAGAATTCTGGTCCCAGCTTGTTAATGCAGCTGTTCTATTTCGCTACTTCTGCCATGCTTGCAGTATCTTCAATAAGATCATGTGGAGGGTCTCTCTGTAATTCCTTGTAATTTCTCTTCTGTTTAATAGTTTAAGAGAGTTGTTTATGTACATATCATTTGGCAATATCACCTTTGTCCCCACACTTTATCAACCAGTTTGATGACTACTGTCTCTAAATCAGCTAATTTCCTTAGTGCTTCACCCAGAATTTAACAGATCACTTTCTGTACCTGCCTGCAGAGGAACAGAAGTTTACTGCATCTGCTGTTTGAAGCCTGTTTAGAGACTTGAAGGATTGAACCCACTCCCAATTGTACCCAGTGTTAGAAATGGGGTCTCTAAGCAGAGGTATATATCTTTGTCCAAATAGGGACCACAATCCTAGTCAGGGTAAGTCACACAAATCCAAATTATCCTGTGCCCACCTTCTGGTAGCTTGGCACTTAGAAGACAATGTGTAAAGTATTGGAGCGATAAACCATAGAGTAGCACAGTGAAAACACCACACAAATACATCACACAGGTTTAGAAAAATATAAGATAGTTATATGGTTAAATTAAGGTCAAAACAATAAAGACTTAATAAGCACAAGTTTAAATATCACTTTTACAAGTTTAAAAAGAGTCTTAAACCTTAGAAATTGACAGTTACCTTTTGTTTGCAAAAAGTATCTAGGTTGCAACAAAATTACCACGCATGGGGACCACAGAGGAGCAGATACGTGGAAATATAAGGTGTACGTCGGAATTTCTGGCGTGGCACAGATGATTGGTTGTTTCTTTTCACGCTGCATGGGGCTTTGCATTGATTTCCGGTAAGCAGCCTTGATTCTTCATGGTGATGTGGGGATCTTTTGGCACCCAGGGACGTTGTGGGGAAATCCTGGGTGCACAGGAAGAAGTCACGGGCCTTGCATCGATCCTGTAGGTGATGCATTGAAATTTCTGTTGCACAGCAGATGCTGTGTCGATTCTTCACTCAGGAAGTTGGGCTGCGTTGTTCCAGCTCAGCTGTGCGTTGATCCAGAAGGGCCATGCGTAAAATTTCCATTTGCAATGCAGGCGCTACGTAAATCTTCACTCGGGAAGTCGGGCTGCGTCGTTCCAGTTCGGCTGTGCAGTGATTTTCTTATTGCACGACAGACTGTGCATTGTGTCTGGCAGGCTGTGCATCAATTTTCAGTGCATAAGGAGTTTCCTTGAAGAGATGAAGTCTTTTTGGCCCTGTGACATCAGAAAACTGGAGGCAAGCTCAATCCAAGCCCTTGGAGAGCACTTCTCAGCAAAGTCAGAGGGCAGCAGGGCAACAGCAGGGCAGCAGTCCTTCACAGCAAAGCAGTCCAGATGAGACCTTTGGGCAGCCATGCAGTTCCTCTTAACAGGTTGCAGGTTCTGGTCCAGAAGTGTCTGATTTGATGGGGTAAGGGACCCCGTTTACATACCCAAAATGCCTTTGAAGTGGGGGAGACTTCAAAGAGAAGTTTTGAAGTACACCAGTTCCCTTTTCAGTACAGGTCTGTCTGCCAGAGAGTAAGGGGTTTGGCAGTACATTGTGTGAGGGCAGGCCACTAGACTTTGAAATGTAAGTGTCAGGCCCTCCACCCTTCCAGCCCAGGAAGACCCATTCAGTATGCAGATGAGTGCAGGTGTTACTGAGTATCCTGTGTTTGTGGTTGTCTGGGTGAAATCCATAAGGGAGCTGTCAACCAACCCAGCCCAGACATGGATTGGAGACAGGTTGTGAGGCACTGATGGATTTTAAGTGCAGAGAAGTGCTCACTTTCTAAAAGTGGAATTTCTAAAATAATAATAGAAAATCCAACTTCACCAATAAGCAGGATTTTGTATTACCATTTTGGCCATACTAAATATGACCTGGTTACCCCTTTGTGATCAAAATCTATCACTCAAACAGTATGAATTTTCTACTACCAGGACATATAAAACATATATGTACATGTCGTGCCTTTTAACTACACAGCACCCTGCCGTGTGGGGTACCTAGGTCCTGCCTTAGGGGTGACGTATATGCAGAAAAAGGGGAGTTTAGGGCTTGGCAAGTACTTTTAAATGCCATATTGAAGTGGTAGTGAAACTGCACTCCCAAGCCTTGCAATGACAGGCCTGAGACGTGATTAAAGGGCTACTTCGTGGGTGGCACAAACAGTGCTACAGGCCCACTAGTGGCATTCAATCTACAGGCCCTGGGCACATGTATTACACTTTACTAGGGACTTACAAGTAGATCACATATACCAATTGAGTATGACCCAATGTTACCATGTTTAAAGGAGAGAGCATATGCACTTTAGCACTGGTTAGCAGTGGTAAAGTGGGGAGAGTCCTAAAACAAGCAACAACACTGTCAGAAAAGTGGAGGTAAGCAGGTGAAAAGTTGGGGGTGACCCACCTAAGGCTGTGAGGTCTAACACCCAGGAGTAAGAAGTGGACTCCAAGGGTCAGTTGACTGATCTGTTTGGCAACAGTTACTCCCAAGACCTCAGGAATGTCAGAGGATCTGACTGCACAGGTGTCTGACATCACTGGATACAGATTTGGGCTAGCCCTACTGGAGGATTTTGATCTCCATAAAAAGACTGCAGACCTGATTTAGGGTTTGGTGAAAGGATTAATGACTGTGAGGGTGATAGAGTGCTTTACCCATTCCCCTTAAGAAAACTCCATTCACCAAATTTAGAGAGGTCCGCAGGCCCCACTGACATCTCTCTACATTAACAGGAACTATCATGGTGGTTCTTGTCAAGGTAGGAAATGTTCGATGTGTGGGATGATCAGTTATGAGGGCTGGCAGTCAGATTTGCCTGGGAAAAAGGCATTATTCAGTCTATGTTAAATAGAGTGGATGGTGTAATGTACATTGGGACAGTGGAAGAAGTGTTTCATCCAGTGGGCTACTGGGGGCTCTCAACTGAATTCATAAGGTCTGCCCATTTGCATGATGTGGCAGTTGCCCATTTACATGAGGTGGGCAGATCAAGAGTTTGGTCAGCATAGTACTCCATCATGTATGTGACGCAGTATTCTTTGCACCAAACTGTAAATTGTGCCCACAGTTAGAAGGCAAAAAAATTGACCAGGAGAAGATGCAAAAAGTATCCAGGCAAAGTGACGACTTTGGTGACTGCTTGTTAGAAATGGGGTCTTTTGTTGGCAGTCAGGTTACCCCCTGTCCAAGCAAGGACCCTCACTCTAGTCAGGGTACAAGAGCATCACCCTCAGCTAACCCCTGCTTACCCCCTTGGTAGCTTGGCTTGAGCAGTAGGCTTAACTTCAGAGTGCTAGGTGTAAAGTATTTGTACCAACCCACACAGTAACTTAATGAAAACACAACAAAATGACACAACAAAAGTTTAGAAAAATAGAGAATATTTATCTAAACAAAACAAGCCCAAAATGACAAAAATCCACAATACGCAAGTAAAATTATCAATTAAAAAACAAAAAGAGTCTTTATGTAGTTTTAAACACACACTAACGCTGTTAGCGTGAAAATGTACCTTGGGTGCATCAAAAATAACCCAGTACGGGCGAGTGTGCGTTGATTTCACTCACGAGCCAGACCATGTGTCGTTTCTCCTTTCGTCGGGTCAGACGCGTCATTTCTTCTCTCTGCAGGAGAGCGATGCATCGATCCGGTCAGCACTCTCAGGTCCAGGCAGGCCTTGCATTGCTTTTACACACCCAGCAGTGTTTGCGTCGGAAATCCAGCCGCACGATGATCCGAAAAGCACGCAGCATGGGTTGCGATCGCACCAACCTCCATCAGCGATCCTGCGTTTCGTTTCTCCAGCTCCGTGTGTCGATTCTTCGGTCGCGCTGCAGACGAGTCTCGATTTTCAGCCACGAAGCCGGCGCGTCAATTTTTCAGTTGCAGATCGGAGTTGCGTCGATCTTTTCCCCGCATGGCATTCTGTGTGTGGATTTATGCCTCTCAGGCTGTCAGCTTCTCTTTCAGGGTCCCAGGAACTGGATGGACACCACAGGGCATAGTAGGAGTCTCTCCAGAGACTCCAGGTGCTGGCAGAGAGAAGTCTTTGCTGTTCCTGAGACCTCAAACAACAGGAGGCAAGCTCTAAATCAAGCCCTTGGAGATCTTCACAAGATGGAAGGCACACAAAGTCCAGTCTTTGCCCTCTTACTCTGGCATAAGCAGCAACTGCAGGATAGCTCCACAAAGCATAGTCACAGGCAGGGCAGCTCTTCTTCCTCAGCTCTTGAGCTCTTCTCCAGGCAGAGGTTCCTCTTGGTTTACAGAAGTGTTCTAAAGCCTGTGGTTTTGGTTGACATTCTTATACCCGATTTCTCCTTTGAAGTAGGCCTACTTAAAAGTAAAGTCTCTTTTGAATGAGAAATCCTGCCTTGCCCAGGCCAGGCCCCAGACACTCACCAAGAGGTTGGAGACTGCATTGTGTGAGGGCAGGCACAGCCCTTTCAGGTGTAAGTGACCACTCCTCCCCTCCTTCCTAGCACATATGGCTCATCAGGATATGCAGGCTACACCCCAGCTCCCTTTGTGTCAATGTCAAGTGTGAGGTGCAACCAGCCCAACTGTCAAACTGACCCAGACAGGGAATCAACAAACAGGCAAAGTCACAGAAATGGTATACGCAATAAAATGCTCACTTTCTAAAATGTGGCATTTTCAAACACGCAATCTTAAAATCAACTTTACTAAAAGATGTATTTTTAAATTGTGAGCTCAGAGACCCCAAACACCATATGTCCATCCACTCCCAAAGGGAATCTACACTGTAATCAGATTTAAAGGTAGCCCACATGTTAACCTATGAGAGGGACAAGTCTTGCAACAGTGAAAAACAAATGTAGCAATATTTCACTGCCAGGTCTTATAGCAACCATGCAGATGTGACCACTGGTGTAATCTATGCTGTCCCTATTAAAATGTTTTGCTTTCCTTTTTTCCACTTCCGATTTATGTTTATTGACCTTCTTGTTCATCTGTTCTAGAACTCCTTTCATTTCCTTGTTCATGGTATGTTTATCCAGCTCCTGTTTTGAATATTTGATCTTTACAGTCAGTTGTTTTCAGTTTCCTCTCTGTAGGTATGATAATGGTCATCATTAATCATTAATTTGAAAGAACATTCACCTGTGCCATTTTTATTGTAATTAAAACACCATCAGTGGGATAAAGAAGGACAGTTGACATGTTTTGACGCTATGCCTTCAACTGGACCATAGAGTCCCATTATCAAGATTGTCTTATTTAAAGTGCTCATATAGTGCAGTCTCTCATTCCTGTTTACTAAAACCAATGACAATGATTGCTTGCTGGCACCAACCATGAGCCATGATATCATCAGTATTATTGTCAAGTACATTAACAAATGTAAGCAAAATACAAATACATTCAGAATTATGTACACACATCATTGAAACAAACTTGAGATTTCTAAATCAAGACCAGCTATGTGTGCATATTATGAATGTCATTTAAGATGTTCAATAGGATTCCAGAATTAAAGTGTGAGTGCTTGTAAACTAGGGAGAATGGAGGTGAACTTTTTATGATGTGCATGGAACCATGGACATCACTTTAGCAAAATGCCAGGGGTAGCGGCAGTGACATCACAAGTCCATTGACCTCCAATTTCACTCACACACACATAGGTAACAAGCACACAAATTCACACTTACATACACTCTGTCACACATAAACACTTGCGCAAACATGCTCACAACATACATTTAAAAGCATTTTCACTTACCTCAGCAGTCATGGAAGGGCATATTCCAGCTAATTGTACCCATTTCATTGCACTTATAGTGAATAATATGTTAATATTCACTTTAATTCCAGTAACTGCCCAACTGGCATACACATTTTTGTTTTTTTAAATGAATCTCCATTTTTTGAAAATTTTATTTCCTAACTTTAATATCCCTGTAACCTTTGATTTTTCCAGTGAGATATATATAGATATATATATGTATATATATATATATATATATGTTTGGGACTTTTTGGAGAGGGTTCCCTGGGGGCTGATTGTGGCCCCCTGGAAAAGCAGACATCTATAAAAAAAATGAACGCTTATAGGGGCTGGGCCCATGAATGGGCACATTTATAGGAGGGGCGATCCCCCTGACAATTTCCACTTTTTTTAAATTCTAATTGAACATATTTACCTTACCTGGGAAGTGCAATTGTGTCACCAGGGGAAAAAAAAATGTAAGCTCATAAATTGTCCCCATGTCCACTGGTGGCCTAGTGGACCCTGGTGGGGTATCTGATTGTGGCGTGCCACGGTCTACGATCAGGAATCTGTTTGCAAGAGGGATTGCTTTTCAGCCACGCTTCCCACAAACATGGGTGGGCATCTAAACCCCACTAAACCCCACTGGACATCAGACCAGACTTTACCTGCTTTACCTGAAGGCCACTCAGGTGGGGGTTTGTAACGTCAGTGCGCCTCGCAGCGCACTGACATCACAGATGGGCGGGATGGGGCAGGGAGAGACACAGAAGCAATTCCAAGTCTCCCCCGGGGAGGAGAAATAATAATACTTCGTTGGTTTACAGCGGAGGATACTTTAAAGCCCTCCCTGGTGATGGATAATGGCCATCAGACGCAATAGGGATGGTGTGTGTGAGGTGGCCTTTGACCATCAGACACATCAATGGGGTTAAGGAGAAACAATATGAAAGTATGCAAGACAAACTAAACATTTAGGCTATTGGCTATCATTTGCAAGTTAATTCATGCATACCTTACTTCTTATCATGCAAAGTAAGAGTAAGATACATATATCAACAGTATCAGATTTTAAAATGCCCGTCACTTTAATGTGGGTTAAAATGGTTCATAGTAGTAATGAGCACTCATCAATTGTGGGAACGTCTGTATATGTATCACTCTCACACAGTACAAATGCTCAGTGATAATCATTCACTGGCCACTAATTTGTGTACTGCTGGAAACGTTCTAGTGTTTAACCAGCCACTCAGTTGAGGGCTGGCTTCACATACACAACCCACACCCACCCAACACAGGCGTCACGGGTCAGGTGACCCTGCCCATAAAAAGGGCCGGGCGCACATGCCGGGGCCAGTTCAAACCACTAAGGCTACTGTGTCTGCATCACATCTTTTACTAGTATGAGGGCCTAGGGCCCCAACACAACAGGCCACAACCATGCCTCATGATTTTCTGCAAGGCACTATAGCTTTTTTCAGCTAATGTTCTTTCCGCGGCTGCAATGACTTACTTCAGTGTCACTGATATGCCTATTTGACTCCATTTCCCCCATGTCAAACGGACTCTGTGGGTATCTCCACTGTTTTATTGCCTGGAAAAATCAAACACGTGTTTACATACTGCTGGCTGAGTGTGTCTGGTGCACATGACATCATTTGTCTGCATGTGGTCCCCTTGGCCATCATATAATGTGTCGTTCTTGTTTTGCAGTGTGCATCAGGGCTGCCATTTTAACCCAGAGTTGTATGGTATAGCGGTATGAATTCCAATAAGCGGTCACAACATCTGGATCGCTAATAGGAGCAGGGTTGTGAGACCTTCTGTACTTTATATTGTTTCATCCCGCATGTAATGTATCATGTTAATATCTAGCGTTTATTTGTGACCCGATTCCATTCATTAATACTATTAATATTTATTTCAGAGCTGGTGTAAGATGTCTGGTTGAGTTGCTCCTTGACCATCTTGGGATACATATATTTGGAAGGAATTTTTCAGGAGGGCTAGGAAATAGCCTAACCCTGCTGTTGATTTGAAACTTATGTAGAAGTCAAGACCGACAAATCACCATTATAATAGGCCCTGTGTTATCTCGTTTAGACCCTGTTTATGATGCAGTACTTTTGAGTTAATGTTTTTTGTGTTTGTGATAAATCTCTCTATAATAGCACACCTGAGATCAGTTTTGGAATCACCATAGTCTAAGAAATGTTTAATTAGTTTGCTGTTATGTTTTTTCTATCTGACGTGATTCCATTTGTTAATTGTTTTTTTTTTTACATTATCGTCATCATACCGATATATCTCAAATTACAGGGGCATGTGAAGGCGAGTATGACATTTAGAGAGTTCTAATTTGTGTGAGTTTTCTGTACCCATGATGTCTTAAGTACAAGGTGGAGTTTTTTTGCTTTTGGTGCTAAGGGACATTTATCGCAGCAACCACAGAGGAAATAACCTATGTTAGGAGGAAGAGTCTACAAATATCTGATATTAGTATCAGAGTTGGTATTAACACCTTTAGGCCTCATTTAAATAATAACATCCTTTATTAATCTACCTCTTTTAAATGAGAACATTAATTTCTTATATTTCAAGATTCCTTAAATGAGGGTTTTTCAATGTCTGTTGAATGTTTTTGAAGCATTTGAAAGGATGATATATGTATCACACATATCTATAGTCCACCTTCTTTTGGATTGTACATAGTAGGTTTTCTGAGGAATATGTTGTGCATGCTGTTTAGTTTGGTGAATGAACCTGACGGGATAACCTTCTAAATTAGTTTAAGAGGCAATTTATCAGCATCTTTTTCTAAATTGCTTTTTACATTACAGTTTCTATGTACTCCCAAAAAATCGAAGAAATCAAATATAAACAATTTGTTAGGATCAGCTGATTTGTAGAAAAACGTCTCATTTTAGGGAGTCCATATGAGTACTGATTTTCAGGCGTAAGATGGGAGTGTCTTCTCTATTCATATTGACTTTAAAATTAGGAAACTCATTATGACTGTTTAAGCAGTCATTTAACTCATTAAGGGGGTCATTATGACCTTGGCAGTCCTGCGCCACCACGCCTGCAATTGCATTCAGACCGCCGACAGTGTAGAGGTGCAGAACCGTCAAATAATGACCTCCTCAGTGAACTGACTGCATCGCAGACAGTTAACGGCCTGTACCACCAGGGGGTTGGTGGGACCGCCTGGCCGAAGGTTGACCACCTTCAACACGGCGGTCCACCTAACACTGTCTGTGGTATAATGAGTATCCTTACCGCCAGAGATTCTGTGTTGGCAGCCCCGCCACAAAGACCCTGCCAGAAGGAATACTAGTGACAGGAATACTAATTCCTGTAGCCACAACAGGGCTCCCCAATCCCTCCCTCCATGTAGGAGCCCCCCACTCTGACCCTATCAGAAGCCCGCCACCTTCCCAAGCAGCAACACCCCACCCCCCCGGTTTTCAAACTGACCCCCCACCCTCATCACTGTACTGACCCTCTCATCACCGTACTGACAACGATCCTTGCACTCACTTACATACACGCACACATCCACACTCACTCATGCACACATGACCCCACCCCCGCATACAGGCATTCACACAAGCACACAAACACTTGCACACACACGCACACAAACACACAACACCCCAACCCCATCAAGTCACATGCACACACACCCCTATTCATGCACACAACATTCAACTCCCCCCTTACCCTCTCGGATGATCACCTTACCTGGTGATCGCAGTGGTCATCTGGAAGGGTACAGGGTCAATGGCACTAGCTCCGCCACCAGTGTCCCGCCAACACAACACCGCCATGCCATTTACAATGTAGTAATACGGGGGTGGTGTTGTGGTGACGTGGCGGTGGTGACGTAGCAAGTTCCACTAGACTACCCACCGCCAGTATGGCTGCTGGCAGTTTCCCCGCCAAATAGTGGCAGAGAGCAGCCAGCTGTCATAATACCGCCACCACTGGTGGTCATGTGGCAGGAGTGAATCGGCGGTCTACGGAATAGACTGCTGAAGTCATAATGAGGGCCTTAGTCTCTAGTTCCGTTTTTTCAATCATAAACACTTTTAGTGACTGTTGTTATATAGTATTTGCTTAATTTCAAAGTTGCATTCATGTAGGCAGGCTACACAAGGTGCAACACTGCTGCCCATAAATGTACCATGGCTCTGGAGGAAAAACACCAAATTGGAAATAATTGCTTGTGTGATCCAAAGGTACACAATATAGGACAAATCCCTTGTAGTGATAGAACCGCATTTGGAATTGCTGAGTTGAGTTTCTAGCACCTTTAATGATTCTTCTTGTGAGATGCCAATGAATATGGACACCACACCCATTGTTACTAGTATTTCTGAGACTAAATTAAATGTTATCTCTTTGAGGATATTCAACATATTTGTTGTGTGTCACAGAGAGGATGACATGTTCTTCACCATTGGTCTAAAAAACGGTCTGTGAATTTGGACAATGGTTCTAGGAGGACAGAACCATTTCCTTAGACCATAGGTCATCCTGGGGGAGTATGTTTGCCTTATTTAGCTTAGGAATAATCTAGAAGTATGTAATGTATTTCACACAAGAATTCTGGTCCCAGCTTGTTAATGCAGCTGTTCTATTTCGCTACTTCTGCCATGCTTGCAGTATCTTCAATAAGATCATGTGGAGGGTCTCTCTGTAATTCCTTGTAATTTCTCTTCTGTTTAATAGTTTAAGAGAGTTGTTTATGTACATATCATTTGGCAATATCACCTTTGTCCCCACACTTTATCAACCAGTTTGATGACTACTGTCTCTAAATCAGCTAATTTCCTTAGTGCTTCACCCAGAATTTAACAGATCACTTTCTGTACCTGCCTGCAGAGGAACAGAAGTTTACTGCATCTGCTGTTTGAAGCCTGTTTAGAGACTTGAAGGATTGAACCCACTCCCAATTGTACCCAGTGTTAGAAATGGGGTCTCTAAGCAGAGGTATATATCTTTGTCCAAATAGGGACCACAATCCTAGTCAGGGTAAGTCACACAAATCCAAATTATCCTGTGCCCACCTTCTGGTAGCTTGGCACTTAGAAGACAATGTGTAAAGTATTGGAGCGATAAACCATAGAGTAGCACAGTGAAAACACCACACAAATACATCACACAGGTTTAGAAAAATATAAGATAGTTATATGGTTAAATTAAGGTCAAAACAATAAAGACTTAATAAGCACAAGTTTAAATATCACTTTTACAAGTTTAAAAAGAGTCTTAAACCTTAGAAATTGACAGTTACCTTTTGTTTGCAAAAAGTATCTAGGTTGCAACAAAATTACCACGCATGGGGACCACAGAGGAGCAGATACGTGGAAATATAAGGTGTACGTCGGAATTTCTGGCGTGGCACAGATGATTGGTTGTTTCTTTTCACGCTGCATGGGGCTTTGCATTGATTTCCGGTAAGCAGCCTTGATTCTTCATGGTGATGTGGGGATCTTTTGGCACCCAGGGACGTTGTGGGGAAATCCTGGGTGCACAGGAAGAAGTCACGGGCCTTGCATCGATCCTGTAGGTGATGCATTGAAATTTCTGTTGCACGGCAGATGCTGTGTCGATTCTTCACTCAGGAAGTTGGGCTGCGTTGTTCCAGCTCAGCTGTGCGTTGATCCAGAAGGGCCATGCGTAAAATTTCCATTTGCAATGCAGGCGCTACGTCAATCTTCACTCGGGAAGTCGGGCTGCGTCGTTCCAGTTCGGCTGTGCAGTGATTTTCTTATTGCACGACAGACTGTGCATTGTGTCTGGCAGGCTGTGCATCAATTTTCAGTGCATAAGGAGTTTCCTTGAAGAGATGAAGTCTTTTTGGCCCTGTGACATCAGAAAACTGGAGGCAAGCTCAATCCAAGCCCTTGGAGAGCACTTCTCAGCAAAGTCAGAGGGCAGCAGGGCAACAGCAGGGCAGCAGTCCTTCACAGCAAAGCAGTCCAGATGAGACCTTTGGGCAGCCATGCAGTTCCTCTTAACAGGTTGCAGGTTCTGGTCCCGAAGTGTCTGATTTGATGGGGTAAGGGACCCCGTTTACATACCCAAAATGCCTTTGAAGTGGGGGAGACTTCAAAGAGAAGTTTTGAAGTACACCAGTTCCCTTTTCAGTACAGGTCTGTCTGCCAGAGAGTAAGGGGTTTGGCAGTACATTGTGTGAGGGCAGGCCACTAGACTTTGAAATGTAAGTGTC
This sequence comes from Pleurodeles waltl, assembly GCF_031143425.1. NCBI lineage: Eukaryota > Metazoa > Chordata > Amphibia > Caudata > Salamandridae > Pleurodeles > Pleurodeles waltl. The sequence goes on along the minus strand of NC_090446.1, from coordinate 848,086,825 downwards.
AGGCCCTCCACCCTTCCAGCCCAGGAAGACCCATTCAGTATGCAGATGAGTGCAGGTGTTACTGAGTATCCTGTGTTTGTGGTTGTCTGGGTGAAATCCATAAGGGAGCTGTCAACCAACCCAGCCCAGACATGGATTGGAGACAGGTTGTGAGGCACTGATGGATTTTAAGTGCAGAGAAGTGCTCACTTTCTAAAAGTGGAATTTCTAAAATAATAATAGAAAATCCAACTTCACCAATAAGCAGGATTTTGTATTACCATTTTGGCCATACTAAATATGACCTGGTTACCCCTTTGTGATCAAAATCTATCACTCAAACAGTATGAATTTTCTACTACCAGGACATATAAAACATATATGTACATGTCGTGCCTTTTAACTACACAGCACCCTGCCGTGTGGGGTACCTAGGTCCTGCCTTAGGGGTGACGTATATGCAGAAAAAGGGGAGTTTAGGGCTTGGCAAGTACTTTTAAATGCCATATTGAAGTGGTAGTGAAACTGCACTCCCAAGCCTTGCAATGACAGGCCTGAGACGTGATTAAAGGGCTACTTCGTGGGTGGCACAAACAGTGCTACAGGCCCACTAGTGGCATTCAATCTACAGGCCCTGGGCACATGTATTACACTTTACTAGGGACTTACAAGTAGATCACATATACCAATTGAGTATGACCCAATGTTACCATGTTTAAAGGAGAGAGCATATGCACTTTAGCACTGGTTAGCAGTGGTAAAGTGGGGAGAGTCCTAAAACAAGCAACAACACTGTCAGAAAAGTGGAGGTAAGCAGGTGAAAAGTTGGGGGTGACCCACCTAAGGCTGTGAGGTCTAACACCCAGGAGTAAGAAGTGGACTCCAAGGGTCAGTTGACTGATCTGTTTGGCAACAGTTACTCCCAAGACCTCAGGAATGTCAGAGGATCTGACTGCACAGGTGTCTGACATCACTGGATACAGATTTGGGCTAGCCCTACTGGAGGATTTTGATCTCCATAAAAAGACTGCGGACCTGATTTAGGGTTTGGTGAAAGGATTAATGACTGTGAGGGTGATAGAGTGCTTTACCCATTCCCCTTAAGAAAACTCCATTCACCAAATTTAGAGAGGTCCGCAGGCCCCACTGACATCTCTCTACATTAACAGGAACTATCATGGTGGTTCTTGTCAAGGTAGGAAATGTTCGATGTGTGGGATGATCAGTTATGAGGGCTGGCAGTCAGATTTGCCTGGGAAAAAGGCATTATTCAGTCTATATTAAATAGAGTGGATGGTGTAATGTACATTGGGACAGTGGAAGAAGTGTTTCATCCAGTGGGCTACTGGGGGCTCTCAACTGAATTCATAAGGTCTGCCCATTTGCATGATGTGGCAGTTGCCCATTTACATGAGGTGGGCAGATCAAGAGTTTGGTCAGCATAGTACTCCATCATGTATGTGACGCAGTATTCTTTGCACCAAACTGTAAATTGTGCCCACAGTTAGAAGGCAAAAAAATTGACCAGGAGAAGATGCAAAAAGTATCCAGGCAAAGTGACGACTTTGGTGACTGCTTGTTAGAAATGGGGTCTTTTGTTGGCAGTCAGGTTACCCCCTGTCCAAGCAAGGACCCTCACTCTAGTCAGGGTACAAGAGCATCACCCTCAGCTAACCCCTGCTTACCCCCTTGGTAGCTTGGCTTGAGCAGTAGGCTTAACTTCAGAGTGCTAGGTGTAAAGTATTTGTACCAACCCACACAGTAACTTAATGAAAACACAACAAAATGACACAACAAAAGTTTAGAAAAATAGAGAATATTTATCTAAACAAAACAAGCCCAAAATGACAAAAATCCACAATACGCAAGTAAAATTATCAATTAAAAAACAAAAAGAGTCTTTATGTAGTTTTAAACACACACTAACGCTGTTAGCGTGAAAATGTACCTTGGGTGCATCAAAAATAACCCAGTACGGGCGAGTGTGCGTTGATTTCACTCACGAGCCAGACCATGTGTCGTTTCTCCTTTCGTCGGGTCAGACGCGTCATTTCTTCTCTCTGCAGGAGAGCGATGCATCGATCCGGTCAGCACTCTCAGGTCCAGGCAGGCCTTGCATTGCTTTTACACACCCAGCAGTGTTTGCGTCGGAAATCCAGCCGCACGATGATCCGAAAAGCACGCAGCATGGGTTGCGATCGCATCAACCTCCATCAGCGATCCTGCGTTTCGTTTCTCCAGCTCCGTGTGTCGATTCTTCGGTCGCGCTGCAGACGAGTCTCGATTTTCAGCCACGAAGCCGGCGCGTCAATTTTTCAGTTGCAGATCGGAGTTGCGTCGATCTTTTCCCCGCATGGCATTCTGTGTGTGGATTTATGCCTCTCAGGCTGTCAGCTTCTCTTTCAGGGTCCCAGGAACTGGATGGACACCACAGGGCAGAGTAGGAGTCTCTCCAGAGACTCCAGGTGCTGGCAGAGAGAAGTCTTTGCTGTCCCTGAGACCTCAAACAACAGGAGGCAAGCTCTAAATCAAGCCCTTGGAGATCTTCACAAGATGGAAGGCACACAAAGTCCAGTCTTTGCCCTCTTACTCTGGCATAAGCAGCAACTGCAGGATAGCTCCACAAAGCATAGTCACAGGCAGGGCAGCTCTTCTTCCTCAGCTCTTGAGCTCTTCTCCAGGCAGAGGTTCCTCTTGGTTTACAGAAGTGTTCTAAAGCCTGTGGTTTTGGTTGACATTCTTATACCCGATTTCTCCTTTGAAGTAGGCCTACTTAAAAGTAAAGTCTCTTTTGAATGAGAAATCCTGCCTTGCCCAGGCCAGGCCCCAGACACTCACCAAGAGGTTGGAGACTGCATTGTGTGAGGGCAGGCACAGCCCTTTCAGGTGTAAGTGACCACTCCTCCCCTCCTTCCTAGCACATATGGCTCATCAGGATATGCAGGCTACACCCCAGCTCCCTTTGTGTCAATGTCAAGTGTGAGGTGCAACCAGCCCAACTGTCAAACTGACCCAGACAGGGAATCAACAAACAGGCAAAGTCACAGAAATGGTATACGCAATAAAATGCTCACTTTCTAAAATGTGGCATTTTCAAACACGCAATCTTAAAATCAACTTTACTAAAAGATGTACTTTTAAATTGTGAGCTCAGAGACCCCAAACACCATATGTCCATCCACTCCCAAAGGGAATCTACACTGTAATCAGATTTAAAGGTAGCCCACATGTTAACCTATGAGAGGGACAAGTCTTGCAACAGTGAAAAACAAATGTAGCAATATTTCACTGCCAGGACATATAAAACACATTAATATGGCCCTCATTGCAACCCTGGCGGTAAACGCCACCTACCGCCATGCTGACGGCCACCAACATACCGTGACCGCGGCGGTATTCCGCTACGGGTATTATGACCCACACTGAGAAATCCGCCACTATACAGACACTCACACAAGTCTGACAGACCAAAGGTCAGTGATAAATTGGCAGTAGCAAAACCCACACCGTTACGCAAACAGGAATACGCCCACAGAATGAGGAGCCACGAATCACAGCAGCGGTCTTTCAACCGCAGTAAACCATTGGCGTACACATCACTGCGCTCAAAATACACACTCACTTACAAAACTACACCACATTGGGCAATTCAAACTACACACACCTGACACACATACACACAATACACCCACACACTCAGAACACTATAAAACACACACCCACTTTACCCACAACCCTTTCAACGAAAAAAAAGATTGCCAACAGAGAGACACAAGCCAGGAGCACCCACTCAATCTGAGCTACAGAACACCATCACCCATACACCATCCACGCACCTCACAGCACAACCACAACACATCCCCCCCACATCACCCCACACATATCACTCACACCACATTATGGCATTCCAAAGACACCCCAGGTTTTCAGAGGAGGAGCTAAGCGTCATGGTAGAGGAAATCATCCTGGTAGAGCCACAGCTATTCGGATCACAGGTGCAGCAGACGTCCTTAGCTAGGAAGATGGAGCTATGGCGGAGAATCATGGACAGGGTCAACTCCGTGGGACAGCACCCCAGAACAAGGGATGACATCAGGAAGAGGTGGAACGACCTACAGGGGAAGGTGTGTTCCGTGGTTGCAAGACACCAGGTAGCTGTACAGAGGACTGGCGGTGGACACCCACCTCCTCCCCGACAACTAACAAAATGGGAAGAGAAAGTCTTGGCAATAATGCATCCTGAGAGCCTCGCAGGAGTAACAGGAGGACTGGACTCTGGTAAGTCATATCTTCACTACTATATCCCCCACCCTACCTGCATGCTATCACAAACTCCTACCCCTACCCTCACCCCTATCACCGAACCACCTGACATATACCCCACTGTCACAAACCACCCATCCCAAAACCAAGTCCCTGCATGTAACACCAATCCTGGACCCCCATCACAGACCTGCATGGACACTCATCACCACAGCATGCCCATTAGAGAGAATCACCTAGCCAACAAAAAATCCCCTCGCACACAAGGCAAAGCTGACAGGGCAATCAGAACCATACAGAGAAACACACCCATGCACAAGATAGCGCACGCAGATACAATAACACTGCATTTTCATCCCCACAGAACCCCTACTCAACGTCACAGGAGAGTAGTTGCCAGCAACATCCAGTCCCCCCAGAAGAGGCCCACAGTGATGATAGCAGCTCTGCACGCCTGGATCACGATGACCAACCTGGCCCATCAGGGACCTCTGGGCAGTCGGTTACCCTGCCACAGTCCCAGCTCACCACAGAGCCTCCCCCCACAGGAAACACCAGCACAGCACCCACCCAGTGGACCCATGCTACTGTCCCCAGGACATGTCAATCAGCTGTGTGTCCACCACAACAGGGACCCCAGGCAACCCCACAAAACACAGGACAATCAGGGACCTGGGGTCAGTGGCAGTGGGCACACGTTTCAGGGGACAGAGGCACAGGACAACAGGGAAACTGAGAGGACTGCTGTGCGACAGGGGGAGGACCGGCCCAGGGAACCGACTCTCCTGAAGTCACTCATCCAGGGAGCATACTACTAATCCCAGGAGACAATGGGCCAGATACTGTACAAGTTGCAGGAGACCCAGCGGCTGCAGGAGGGACCGTACCTGGGGATCAGGGAGGAACTCAAAAACATCTGCACTATCCTGGTCACCATTGAAGGGGTGCTGGCTGACATGGGCAACACCTTGAGGGAGGCAGTGGCACACCAACGGGCCTCTGACACTAGCCACACCGATGAACAGCCCTCCACCTCCGCCGGCGCTAGTGGACAAGAGGCCCTGCCACAGGAACAACAGGCCACAAGCACTCCACCCCCTGCAGAAGGAGAACCACCCTACAAATGGTCCCTGCGATCCAGGCAGAAGCTAGGGAACATTGCCAAGACCCCCGCCAGGAAATAGGACTCGCCTGATTGTCACCCTTCTGTACCACTCTGTCAACTTGTCCACCTTGAACTGCCATTACTCCGGTTGCTATGCCCCATTGGACAATGCACCTGTGATACCAAGAGACTGGACTCTAACTGGACATTCCTCCACCATCACCCCAGCCCATTGCACATCCCACTCTATGTATGAGCACTTAAATAAACACCCTTGGAACAAATACAAATCTGGAGTCTATCCAATGATTGAAATATATATTAGTACAACATTCTGAAAACATTACAAGTCATATGTACAGTTATATATATATATTGGTATGACCTTTAGTGGGCAGCAGTAAACATACCAGGAGCCAGAGTGGGCCACAGAGATCTGAAAATAGAGATGCTAAAGGGTACAGTAAGTGGCCATAGACATAGGGAAATCAGGTTGCCATGTACAATGTCCAACAGAAAACTGAAATGTAAAGTTAAGTTACAGTGTCTTACCTAAGTGTCACTGGAAGTACTGCTGTATTATCTTATTTCTGTTGTCCACATCTTCTTCCTCTGCCTCCTCTTCCTCACTGTCCACAGGCTCCACCACTGCCACAAGACCATCTCCAGGCTCATCCTCCTGCAGAAAAGGCACCTAGTGTCTCAAGGCCAGGTTGTGCAACATGCAACATGCAACGGTGATCTAGCACACCTTATTGAGTGAGTAGTACAGGGATCCACCTGTCAAATGGAGGCACCGGAACCTGGCCTTCAGGAGGCCAAAGGTTCTTTGAATGATCCTCCTTTTTCGCCCATGTGCCTCATTGTAAAGTTCCTCTGTCCTTGTCCTGGACTTCCTCACTGGGGTCAGTAGCCATGAGAGGTTGGGGTAACCTGAGTCACCTGCAAATATCGAGGTGTACCTGTTAGACACACACTAACCCTTAGAGACAACCCCATACCCAGACACCAACTTATACTGGGTGGGGGCCTTGGACTCACCTATTAGCCACACCCAATGCCTCTGGAGTTGGCCCATCACATATGGGATGCTGCTATTCCTCAAGATAAATGAGTCATGCACAGAGCCAGGATACTTGGCATTCACATGGGAGATGTACTGGCCTGCCAAACACATCGTCTGCATATTAATAGAGTGGTAGCTTTTTCTATTCCTGAACACTTGTTCATTTCTCCAGGGGGGGAGGGGACAAATGCCACATGTGTACCATCAATGGCACCAATGATGTTGGGGATATGTCCCAGGGCATAAAAGTCAGCTTTCACTGGGGCCAAATCCTCCCCCTGGGGGAATACGACGTAACTGCGTATGTGTTTCAGCAGGGCTGAAAACACTCTGGTCAACACGTTGGAGAACATTGCCTGAGACATCCCTGATGCCATGGCCACTGCTGTTTTGAAGGAACCACTTGCCAGGAAATGGAGCACTGACAGGACCTGCACTAGAGGGGGGGATACCTTTGGACTGGTGGAGAACTAACATCAGGTCTGGCTTCAATTGGGCACACAGTTCTTAGATTGTGGCCCGATCAAGTCTGTATGTTAGTATAATGTGTCTGTCCTCCATTGTCGCAAGGTCCACCAGGGGTCTGTAGGCCGGAGGATGTCGCCATCTCATAGTCATCCTCAGCATTTGAAGCCTATGGAGGAAAACGGTGAGCAGAGGGTCATATTCACACATCAATTGAAATAATGTTGCATCTTTTCCTTTACAGAACTTGGATGTGATTCCGAGAGTCAGTTGCAGTGCCAATGTCTGCTGTGACGCAGTTAGGTGCCATGGTCTGTGCCCCCCTGAAATGGCAGCTGCCTGACCTGTGAGGAGGGACAAGTAGAAATGAGGTAATTCCGCTGGCATTTTGCGCCGTTGCGGTAGGCGGTCAACGACCGCCGCGCAACTTCGCATTGGTTATCATTGGGCCCTATGGGTTCCAGGAGTCAATGGCGATGTACGCCGGTGGTGACGGTATGCACCGCCACAGGCGTAACCATCATTTTCTATCTATTCACTCACTTGCTACCTGACCTTCAACAGGATAGGACCTACCATGTAAGTGCTGGTGTGACCTGTGTCTGGAAGCAACAATGGCTAATGTGTCTGGGGAAAAGGCCGCTGCCTTCACTGCGGAGGAGTTGGAGAAACTGGTGGATGGGGTCCTACCCCAGTACACGTTACTCTACAGTCCTCCAGACAAACAGGTGAGTACACTGTGAGCATGATGCGTGGGCCTTGAATGTATGGATTGCTGTGTGTGTAAGCCACATGTAGGTGGGGGCTGAGGCATCCTGGCCAGAGTGCTGCATATATGGTGGTCAATGTATGTGCGTCAGGGGATGGAAGGGATCTGGTGGGCCATGAGAATTCACCCAAATCAACACACCAAAGTGGCTCAGGCAAACACAAGCACCACACTTCATCTCACAGGCACTCACACAAGCACCATCCCCATGCAGACACACCAACATCCACTGTGTCCCACTCCTCCTCATCATCCACCTCCTTCCAGTAGCGTCTTCACTCACACTGGCATGCACTACATCCTCATCCACTACCTCCATCACCAGCACGCCCATCACAACACACCCCTCACTGGCAGTCACCACCCCCACATCCATGCACACGTCCCCTGTGCCCTCTCCCAGTGTGTCTGTGACTCCTCCTCCCAAAGTACACAAACGCAAGCACCCACCCACCCAACAACCATCCTCCTCACAACAGCATCCAGCCCATGCACCTGCCCCGAAACTCAGCAGACTCCTCCTACAACCACTCCCTCTTACTCCACTCCCAAACCCTCTCCCTCTTCCCGCCCCAGTGTCCCTAAGAAGCTTTTCCTGGCAAACACTGACCTGTTCCCTCCCCGTCCTTCCCCTAGGGCCAGGGTGGCCAGAACCCAGCCCAGCACCTCAGCCACCAAGTCGACGTCCGCTGTGGTTCCTGCAGCTATCAGTGGCTCAAAGGGGGCACACGTCAGCCCAGCCAGTGTGCCACCAACCCCTGCCAAGGCCAAAGCCATTCCGCCACCTGGCAAGGTGAAGAGGGGGACAGCATCCAGCAAGGGGAAGGAGCCACAACCACCCAGCAAGGCCACCTCAAAGACTCTAGCTGCCAGACCCAAGGTAACACCACCATCTGCCAAGGTGAGGAAGCAGCAGAAAACACCAGCCAAGGCACTTCAGCAGTCCGAGGCTGCAGGTGAAGGCCTGGTGGCTACCAGCTCAACCGTCAGCACCGTCACCTGCACCGCGGCCAGCACTGCCAGCAGCCCCGCCGCTAGCACCGCCACCTACACCGCCGCAAGCACCACTACTGTCAGCAGCAGCAGCCCCAGTGGGCAGCCGTCCAAGGCTGCAGGAGAAGCACTGAAGCTTCCCTCCACCACTGGCAGCACCAGCACCTACACCACGGGCAGCGCCGTCACCTGCACTGCCGCTAGCACTGCCGCAGGCATCGCCGCAAGCACCGCCACCTGCACTGCTGACATTAGTACCACTGCCAGGAGCAGCAGCCCCAGTGGGCAGCCGTCCGAGGGGAGAAGGGCTGGAGCCTCCCTCCACCACTAGCAGCACCCCCACCAGCACCGGCACTACCACCAGTTTGCAGCCGTAGCCACCACCAGATGGAGTCTAGAAACTGCCTCCATGGACTATTATGCAACCTGGTCCCTGCAAATCTCGTACCTCAGGCACCCAGGTGAGGTACTGTGAACTGCCACACCCTAAGTGTTGCATCACTGGGCACAAAGCCCCCTCCAGAACCAGTGGAGAACGGCATCCACTCACCCTATCCTTGGCAGGATGAAGTACACTGGGCAGAAAGGCCCCTCCAGAACTAGTGGAGAAAGGCATCCACTCATCCTATCCTTGGCAGGATGAAGCACACTGGGCACAAAGCCCTCTCCAGAGCCAGTAGAGAAAGACATTTACTCACCCTGTCCTTGGCGGGATGAAGCACACTGGGCACAAAGCCCCCTCCAGAACCAGTGGAGAAAGGCATCCACTCACCCTATCCTTGGCAGGATGAAGCACACTAGGGACAAAGCCCCCTCCAGAACCAGTAGAGAAAGGCATCCACTCACCCTATCCTTGGCAGGATGAAGCACACTGGGCACAAAGCCCCCTCCAGAGACAGTGGAAGATAGCATCCACTCAGCCCCTCCTTGGCAGGATGAAGCACACTGGTCACAAGGCACCCTCCAGAACCAGTGGAGAAGCCATCCACTTGAGAGACTGTGGCCTTGCACTCCCCAGGACCAAGCAGTGGGCAAACCATCCTCTTGAGAGACTGTGACCTTGCACTCCCCAGGACCAAGAAGTGGGCAAACCACCCACTAGAGAGACCGTGGCCTTGCACTCCCCAGGACCAAGCAGTGGGCAAACCACCCACTTGAGATACTGTGGCCTTGCACTCCCCAGGACCAAGCAGTGGGCAAACCACCCACTAGAGAGACTGTGGCTTTGCACTTCCCAGGACCAAGCAGTGGGCAAACCACCCACTTGAGAGACTGTGGCCTTGCACTCCCCAGGACATCACTTTGGGCAAGGACCCCCCTCCAGGTGCAATGGCGTTATTCCATCTTTCGGCTGAGGTGCCGCCCCCTTTCCTGTCCCCCTGAGGTGCCTGTGTGTTTTCGGCCTGATGCCCCTGTAGTGTTCTCTCCGTATTGAGGCAGGAGTCAAGTGTGGGCTTTGCCTATGTGTTTTGGCCCAGTGGCCCACGGACATTTGGAGTGGACAATGTACCTGCCTTATGTATATATTATATATTTTTGTAAATACTGTTTTTAAAATTATTAGGTCTATCTGACATTTTCTAAAATATCACTGATTTGACTCTATTCCTTTTGTCCTTGCGTTCTTCCAGGGGGTTACGGGGTGTAAATGTAATGTTGATGCATGTGTTTGTGTGTATGGTGTTGTGGGTGAGGGAGGAGGTGGGGGTGTTGCGTGTGTGTGTCACTCTCTTTTTCCTCCCCCCTTCCCTGTGTACTAGGTGCAGTACTCACCGTGGTCGTTGCCGCTGTAATTCGTACTCACCAGCATGGGGAGGACCTGCAGCGCGCGCTCCATGGCGTCCTGGTTCTTTGTTGAGTGTCGAGAGTTGAGTGGTTCCCGTTCTGGGTACTGTTTCCGCCATGCTTTTGATGGCGTTGGTACCGCCACGGAAAAGCTGGCGGATGGATGGGTTGTGATGGGATGGGTGGTACATTGACTTCCGCCTGTCTGTTGGCGGTTACCACCATGGTGTTTGTTGCTACCGCTGCGGCGGTCGGAGTGTTAAAGTGGCTGTATGTGTTGGCGGTTTCCGCCGTGGTCGTGATCCCATTTTTTTTACTGCCGTCCTGTTGGCGGTATAACTGCCGGTTTAACACCGACCACCAGGGTTGTAATGAGGGTCTATATGTCCTACCTTAACCATACATTACACCCTGACCTGGGGGCTACCTAGGGCCTACCTTGGGGGTGCCTTATGTAAGAAAAGGGAAGGTTTAGCCTGGCAAGTGGGTGCACTTGCCAAGTCGAATTTACAGTTAAAACTTCACACACAGACACTACAGTGGTAGGTCTGAGACATGATTACAGAGCTACTTATGTGGGTGGCACAACCAGTGCAGCAGGCCCACTAGTAGCATTTGATTTACAGGCCCTGGAACCTCTAGTGTACTCTACTAGGGACTTACTAGTAAGTCAATTATGCCAATCATGGATAAGCCAATTACATACACATTCTGTAAAGGAGCACTTGCACTTTAGCATTGGTTAGCAGTGGTAAAGTGCCCAGAGTAACAAAAACAGCAAAATCAGAGTCCAGCACACATCAACAACCTGGAAACAGAGGCAAAAAGTTAAGGAAAACCACACCAAAGATGAAAAGTCTAACACTACTCAATTTTTTGTTCTTGTAAGCTACGTTTTTCCTGTTAAAACCAGTGACTTTATCATGACATCTTCGAGTGGCTATTGAGTTTCAAGAAGATAGATTCAGCCCACCACCTTGCCTCTTTGGAGGGTTTTGACTTCAATTTCAGAGACTAAGGCCTTCATTCTGACATTGGCGGTGAGTGATAAAGTGGCGGTAATCCCGCCAACATGCTGGCGATAATTACTGTCAAATTATGACCATGGCAGTGATAACTCCCATAGACAGCCAATGTACCACACCAACAGTCAGGGCGTTAACACCTCTGACCATGGCGGTAGCCAACAACAGCCAGGCGGAATACAAAGTACCGCCCACTATATTATGGCCTTGCGATCCGCCACGATTTCCGGGGCGGTACCAACACCATCAAAAGCCTGGCGAAAACAGAACACAGAAGAGCAAAGACTCACCATCGGAGACGTAGGGAAGAACAATGCCACCATGGAGTTAGAACTGCAAGTGTTCCCGATGCTCATCTACGTCATGCTCCACCTGGAACAGCAATGCTGACGATGATGACGATGGAGAGTACAGCCACCTACCACACAAGGGAGGGAGGGCGGAAAACGAGAGTGACACACACACACACACAACACTGACACACACACACCATACACAAAACTAGCGGCAGGCGAAAAACAAAGGAAAACGATACACAGCAGAATAATGCAAGGACAACAAGAATTTAGTAATGAGAATATATTGATTGTAAACAGCTACCAAAAGAAACAATTGAACGAAAAACAGATATGTACAAATGTACACAAAGGGCCAATGCCCAGTCCAAAGTACTAAGGGCCCACATGGCCACAGGGGACAGTTCAAGGCCCAACCCAAATCCTGACTTCATCCAGATAGAACTCTGTAGGGGCATCAGTTTGCAAGTGGGCAGGCAGCTCAGGGGGTTGGGGGGTAGGGGGCACCTCAGCCAAATATGGGGAACAAGCCCACTGGTTCTGGACGTGGCTCCATGCCCATTTCTCTGTGCTGGGGAGTACAAGACCACAGTCTCTCAGGTGGGTGACTACCCCACTGGTTCTGGAGGGGGCTCCATGCCCATTTCTCTCTGCTGGGGAGTACAAGGCCACAGTCTCTTAGGTGGGTGACTTTCTCACTGGTTCTGGAGGGGGCTCCATGCCCATTTCGCTCTGCTGGGGAGTGCAAGGCCACAGTCTCTCAGGTGGGTGACTTTCCCAATGGTTCTGGAGGGGGCTCCATGCCTATTTCTCTCTGCTGGGGAATGCAAGGCCACAGTCTCTCAGGTGGGTGACTTTCTCACTGGTTCTGGAGGGGGCTCCATGCCCAATTACCTATCCTGGGGAGCGCAAGGTCACAGTCTCTCAGGTGGGGAACATGCCCACTGCTTCTGGAGGGGGCCCATTGTACAGACGTCCCTGGAGGGTGGCCTACATGACTTCCGCTGGTGGTAAAGGCTGCACTATGTCATCTGGAGGTGAGGGCTGCAATGTGTCAGCTGGTGAAGGTGCCTCCTGGGCAGCCTCTGCTGGAGGTGAGGACTGCATTGTCTCAGGAGGTGAAGGTGCCTCCTAGGCATCCTCTGCAGGAGGAGTAGGCTGCACTTCCTCAGCTGGCGGTGAGGGTCCCGTTACCACTGGTGGTGGTGGTGTCACCCTGACAGCCTCCGCTGTAGCTGAGGGCTTCTTTCTCTTCATGGCAGGATGTGCAGACTCCATAGCCTTCCTGGCAGGAGTCGAGGGCTTCTTCCCCTTCATGGCAGGAGGTGTGGGCTCCTTCCGCTTCATGCAGGAGGTGTGGGATCCTTAACCTTCCTGGCTGGTGGAATGGGATCATTCACTGACTTGCCACCACGACTAGGTGGTGCCACCACTGCCCGCTTGGACTCTTTGGCTGAGGTGCTGGGCTGGGTCATTCGGACTCTGTACTTTCGGGCAGAAAGGGGGAGGGAAGAGGTCAAGCTGGGCAAGGAAAAGCTTCTTAGGATGGAGGGGTCGGGTGAGGGAGTAGGGATAGGAGTGGAGGTTGAGGCAGTGGTTGTTGGAGTTGTCTGTCTGCTGGACTTGGGTGCAAGTGCATGGGCAGTGTGCTGATGTGAGGTGGACAGCTGTTGGGTGTCTGAGTGCTTGCGTTTGTTTCCTTTAGGAGGGGTGACAGACAAGGTGGTAGAGGACACAGGGTACGAGTGCATGGATCTTGTAGAGGTGTCTGCTAGTGAGGTGCTAGTGCTAGTGAGGTGTGTGTGCTGCTTGGTGTGGTGATGCTGGTGGTGGATGTTGATGCGGTGCATGCAGGAGTGAGTGTGGACGTGACTGTGAGGGAGGTGGAGTGGTAGGAGGAGGGGGAGGCAGAGGATGTGGTTGTGTCTGCAACTGTCTGGTGTTTGCGTTAGTGTACGTCTGTATGTGTGCATGAGATGGGTTGGGGTAGAGGAGACTGGGACAGGGAAGTGGTAGTTGGAGTGTAGTGTGGTTAGTTTTATGTATTCATTGCGCTTTAGCTTCAGGCTTTAGGCCTTTGTGCACTTTGCCCTGAATATATTTTATTCATTTGCTGACGGCTTAGAGCCTCTGTGCACTTTGCTTTACATGCTTTTTATTAGGCTTCGTACTGTTATTTTTCAAATAGCCAGTTCTACGGTGTTGTTTTTTATTCATATCACACTGTTTTGCCTACTTCTGCACTGGAGTTCTCCATAACATATTTACTCTGTGCTTCAGTCAAGGATACAGTCTGGTACATTGCCGATAGACGTGGTAGGAGTTTAGACTTGGCATTCCTGCGTAGGGACATTTTGTGATCACGATGACATGTTAGTTATAAAATCACTTCCTTGTCCCAATACACGCAAGAGGGAGATTCCGACCAGGGAACCACAACTAAACGCTGACTGCCTCGTTGCAGATGCTGAACCAAGATCACAGGTCTTTGCTCAGGTATGAGGGCTGATGTCTCCACGGTGATTCTAATAGGCAAGCTAGAAGCTTAACATGCTGTGCTCTAAATAGAACAAGCAGAGGGAGAGTAGAAACTGTTAGACAATATGATAGCTTTGTTCTTATGTTTTACTCTCCTGGTGACTATTTCAATCCTACTGTGTTGTATCGTTCTGTTTATTGCGGCTCACGCCTTAATATCTAAAATACAGTTTATTTTATTAAAAACATTATATAAAACTTATACTGTCTTTGTCATTTGTATATGAGATCATATTGGAAATAAGAGAGTTGGTTTGGATCTGAGTAACCACGACTTCCCTGAGAAGTTCCAAAGATGTCATGCGCTCGGCTGCCAAATCATTTCTTCCACATGGGAGAAATGAGGCACTGCTAGTTAGCCGGAGCAAAAAACGGATTTAGGGTGACAGAGTTCTTTACACGTGGGTCAGACTCAGTCCCCCACACCGTTATAGATCCTGCTACCTAGAAATCCAGTAGTCTCATTTAGAATAATGAGAGCCCACGCGACAGGAGGGGTGACGGTAGGAACAGGGACAATGGCTGCCATCAGAGAGGAGGCAGAGACTGAATTAATCTCTGTTGGGCCGCCAATCCACCGTGGATGCCCTCCAGGAATGCATTGCATTGCTGCATCTGTGAGGCCAGCCCCACAGTAATCCCAGAAGGTCAATAGCCTCCTCACTCATGGCAGCAGGGCTGACTGGGTCAGGGCCTGAGTTGCCTGGGGCGAAGGAGATGCCCACCCTCCTGGGTGAGTGGGCACGGGCAACTTGCTGAGGGGCTACTGGGAGGGCGGTGCTGGTATGGGGGTGGCGGCTGTACCTGCAGCTGAGGTGGTCACGGTGTCCGCCACCACCAGAGAGTTTCCATCGGAGGTGTTATCTAAGTCTATGTTGTCGCCTCCTGACTCCTCCGTGGTACTCCCCTCACCCTCCGTCCCACTGGTCCCCTCGGCGTCGTTGGACTCTGCCTCCGGGGTCCTGTGGGATGCAACTCCCCCTGTCATCGGTGGCCCCGCTCCTTCGCCAGATGATGGTAATGCACACATGGACACTCACTGAATGTGCAAATGGTGTGCCTGGCGGACCAGTACATCTCCCACGCCAATGCTAAGTATCCTGGGTTGGTGCATGATGCCTTTGTTCTGAGGAATAGCAGCATCCCAAATGTGATGGGTCAACTACAGAGGCACAGGGTGTGGCTAATAGGTGAGCCATGGTCCCCACCCACTGTTTGTTAGTGTATGCCTTCAGCTGTCATCCCCCATATCATTGTGTGAGGCTAAATGTTGTCCCTCAATACTTGCAGGTGACTCTGGCTACCCAAACCTATTTTGGCTGCTGACCCCTGTGAGGAATGCCAGCCAGGACAGGGGCTGAGGAACGTTATAATGAGGCACCTGGGCGAACCAGCAGGGCCATCAAGAGGACCTTTGGCCTCCTGAAGGCCAGGTTCAGGTGCCTCCATCTGACAGGTGGATCCCTGTGCTACTCACCCAGGAAGGTCTGCCAGATAGTAGTGGCATGCTGCATGTTGCATAACCTGGCCCTCAGACGGCATGTACCTTTTCTGCAGGAGGAAGAGACTGGAGATGCCCCGGTGGCAGCAGTGGACCCTGAGGACAGTGAGTATGAGGAGGCAGAGGATGAGGATGAGGCCAACCGAATATCAGTTATACGTCAATACTTCCAATGACACACAGGTGAGACATTGAAAATGACCATTCCACTGACTATTGATGTTTTCTGTGTGGCTGTAGCATGATGGCGTTAACTTCCATTGCATCTTAACTTACTGTCACATATTGCTTGTCATTTTACAGATGTTGGTGAGATAACAACTGTGTATTGATGTGATGAGAACAGACAGCTACAGGTCATTATTACTATGCTCTCACAGTGTTCAGATAATTTGCCCCAGAAATGACTGTTTCCATAAATGCACATTTTTAACACATAAAATACTAGTAGTCAAGTTGTGTCCAAGGGTGTTTATTGTAGTGCTATGAAATTGAGGGAAAAGTGCAATGGAATGGGGTGATGATGAAGGAAAGTCCAGGGTATTGTTCCAGTCTGAAAGGGGAGCAAAGGCAGTTCAAAGTGGACAAGGTGACAGTGTGGGACAGAAGGGGGACAATCAAGAGTGTCTCATTTCCTAGCGGTGGCATTGGCAAGTGTCTCTGGCTTCAGTCTGGGTCGCAGGGAACGTTTGCGTGGTGGTTCACCTTCTGAAGGGGGAGGGGTGCTGGTGGCTTGTGGGTCCTGTGTCGGGCCTCCTGCCCACTAGCTGCAGAAGAAGTGGAGAGCTGGTCAATGGAGTGGCTAGTGGTAGGGGCCCACCAATATGTTGTTGCATCCCTCATGATGTTGGCCATGTCTGCCAGCACCCCTGCTATGGAGATCAAGGTTGTGTTGATGGCCTACAAGTCCTCCTTGATCCCCTGATACTGTTCCTTCTGCAGCCGCCTGTTCTCCTGCACATTGTCAAGGATCTGGCCCATCGTGTCCTGGGAATGTTGGTAGGCTCCCAGGATCTCTGTGAGTGCCTCCTGGAGAGTCGGTTCCCTGAGCATGTCCTCCCCCTGGTGCACAGCGGTCCTCCCAGTGTCCCTGTTGGCCTGTGCCTCTGTACCTGAATGGTGTGCCCAGTGCCACTGACCCAGGTCCTCGATTGTCTTGGGGGCGAGGTGTGGACTGGGGTCCCTTTACAGGTGGGAACACTGCTGATTGACGTGTCCTGGGGACAGAGGTGTGAGTACGCTGGGTGGGTGCTGTGGTGTTGGATACTGATGGGGGAGGCTCTGTGGTGGACTTTGAGTGGGCTGGGGTGACTGACTGTCCTGTGGTCCCTGATGGGCCAGGTTGTTGGTCCAGATCCTGAAGTTCACAGTTACTGTCATCACTGGGGGTATCTTCTGTTGGGGGACTGGATACTCGTGGCATCTCCTCTCTGCTGGGATTGGCTGGGGCTCATGTGGGGATGTAAGTGATGTATTATGCTTCATGTCTGTGAAATATTGCACATCCCTGGCTTCCCCTCTATTGTTGCTGTTGTTCTGCCACCTTTGTGTATGGTGATGTATTGTGTGATTGTTTGTTTGCCTATGCTGTGCATGCTTTAGTGATTGGTGTCCATGCAGGGCTGGGAGGGCTATCTATGCATTGGTATGGCATGCAGGATTTGGCATTGGGGTTAGTCA
The DNA here is from genome assembly GCF_031143425.1 of Pleurodeles waltl. Classification (NCBI taxonomy): domain Eukaryota; kingdom Metazoa; phylum Chordata; class Amphibia; order Caudata; family Salamandridae; genus Pleurodeles; species Pleurodeles waltl. The sequence goes on along the minus strand of NC_090446.1, from coordinate 848,069,360 downwards.
TATGTATAGGTGCAGTGTGTGGGATGGAGTGGAGTGATGGGAGTGAGGGGGTGTGATGGCATGTAGGTATGGGGGTGATAGGTAGTAAATATTGACTCACCAGCGTCCAGTCCTCTGGCTACTCCAGCGAGTCCCTCAGGATGCAGTAATGCCAATACTTGCTTGTGAGCTGTGGGGGAGGAGGTGGGGGTCCACCGCCAGTCCTCTGTATGGCAAGCTGGTGCCTTGCTGCCACAGAACGTACCTTCCCCTGTAGGTCATTCCACCTCTTCCTGATGTTGTTCCTTTGTTCTTGGATGCTGTCCCATGGCATTCACCCTGTCCACGATTCTCCGCAATAGCTCCATCTTCCTGGCAATGGTTATTTGCTGTGCCTGTGCTCCAAACAGTTGTGGCTCTGCCCAGACAATTTCCTCCACCATGACCCTTAACTCCTCATCAGTGAAACGGGGGTGCCTTAGTGGGGACATGGGTGTTGTGTGGGGGTTGTTGGTGAGAGTGTGTTGAGTAATGTGGTGGGTGTGTGATGTGGGGTGCATGAGGGATGTATGGGTGTATGTGGTGTGTGTGTCTAGTTGTCTCTGTGCTGTTCGTGTCAATCACCTGGCAGTAATAGTTGTTTGTGTGGGTAATGTGGGTGTGTGTTTTATGGGGCTGTGGGTGGGTGGGTGTGGTGTGTGTATGAGTGTCAGGTGTGTGTTTTTAGTATTGGCCAATGTAGTGTTGTTTTGTATGTGGGTGTCCATTCTGAGCGCGGTGTCATGTACCGCCAATGGTTTACCGCCATTGAATGTCCGCTGTGGTGATTCGTGGGTTATAATGTGGTGGGCATTGTTTAATTGGCGTAACAGTATGGGTGTTGGTACCGCCACTTTAGCACTGACCTTTGGGCTGGTGGATTTGTGTATGTGGCTATATTCTGTCAGATTGGTGAGTGTGTGTCCTCATATAGAGAACGGATATTCTCCACCTCTGCGCTATGTTGGCGGCCGTCACCGTGGAGGTAAGCTAGATTTACCGCCAATGTCATAATGACGGCCTAAATCAGCAGATAAGATCTGCAACTGGGACCAATCTGGTTGTGGTATCTCATCCACGCTCCATTGGAGTTTACCTGACACACTTAGGCACTGGTCAACCATGAACAATGACCACTGATTGGCCCTTTCCTCTCTCTTGGAGTATTTTGTCTTAATTGTTTAAAAACAATAATATTTCCTGTTCTCTTTATTGGATTTTTGTTATTTTAATGTAATTTTACTCTATTTTTGTAAAAGGGTTGCAGGATTTTCATTGTATTGTGTTTTCACTTTTCAACTGTTTCGTTACTGCTAAATACTTTACACATTTTCCTAATGTAAGTCTCTGCTGTGTGCCATAGCTGCCAGGGGGGTGAGCACACATTTAAAATATTGAAACTTTGTTTTATTTTAACGTGCGTGGCCTTGTTCTTGTGGTGGACTCCTGCCCACATCAAACAATAATGCACTTTCTTTCCCACACACCTACCTGCATCCCTTACATGACACGAATAAGCTGTCATTCTCAGAAGTCTTTTACCTTTTAACTTATTTAAAGCCTAGAAGGCACGATTTAAAATGACATCATAATCAAAGAGCAGGATAACCTTAAACATTTCTTATTTAGTAAGTCTTTGAAAGGTATTGAACAGACAGATTTTTTTGTTTGTGATCGAACTTTACTGACCAACTGGCATACTTTGGCGGCAATTAGTCATTGGGTAGACACTAATTGCAGATCTGTTCAGTGCTCTGTTGAGCAGAAGACTAGGGAAATGGGAAAAATTGAAAAACCTAAACTTTGTTGGTGTGATAAATAGATGGCAAACGAATAACTGTAGGGCTAGTAAGGAGGGAGTGCATTCTTCCCCAGTGAATTTTTATTTTTATTTTTATATTTAATCTAAATTACATTCTTAATGAGTTTGTTAAACTATTTGACAGATTCTGCCTGTAAAGTATCACCTGCGAGGGCTCTTCACTGTACTATATGCAGCCATCCAACTGGGACTCCAAATACATTAATTAACAGGAAAGGAAATAATCACGTATCTTCATTCGTCATTTATCAGTTAACCAGAGATGTTAGCCAGGCCCCTACAACTCCTGCGGTGCGGGTAGTGGCGTGCCTCCATTCAGACTCACTTTCAGACTGAAAGCCTATGAATATCCATATGTTATGAGAGGTTAGGGGTCCCTCATCAAAATCTGCATGTTGACCTCTTCATCTTTCATGAATCCACTGCTCAACGCGCTTCAAATAACGTGTATTACAAGAACAGGCCGTGGGCCTTTGTGTAGCAAAGCTCGCGTTGACACAAAAGTGGCAATGTGATATAGCAATGACGTAAGAAGTTGTTTAATTTCAATGGTTTAAGATGGAACAGAGGAGTCCAGTAGCTCGACTCTTCTTTCGCTTCATAAGAAGTCCTCTAAATGTTAAGGGGCATATTTATACTCTGTTTGCGCCGGAATTGCGTCGTTTTTTTTTACGCAATTCCGATGCAAAACTAACTCCATATTTATACTTTGGCGTTAGACGCGTCTAGCGCCAAAGTCCATGGAGTTTGCGTAATTTTTTAGCGTGGACACCTACTTTGCGTTAATGAGATGCAAGGTAGGCGTTCCCGTCTAAACAATTGACTCCGAGGCATGTGCGCCGTATTTACACTCCCGGGCAAAATTCACGCCCGGGAGTGGGCGGGTCAAAAAAAATGACGTCCAGCCGCTTTTGCGCCGTTTTTTAGCGCCTGGTCAGGGCAGGCGTTAAGGGACCTGTGGGCTCGGAAGGAGCCCAGAGGTGCCCTCCCATGCCCCCAGGGACACCCCCTGCCACCCTTGCCCACCCTAGGAGGACACCCAAGGCTGGAGGGACCCATCCCAGGGACATTAAGGTAAGTTCAGGTAAGTATTTTTTTTATTTTTTTTGTGGCATAGGGGGGCCTGATTTGTGCCCCCCTACATGCCACTATGCCCAATGACCATGCCCAGGGGACATAAGTCCCCTGGGCATGGCCATTGGGCAAGGGGGCATGACTCCTGTCTTTGCTAAGACAGGAGTCATTTCAATGGGGGTTGGGAGTCAAAAAAAATGGCGCAAATCGGGTTGAGGCGAAAAATTTGCCTCAGCCTGACTTGCCCCATTTTTTGGCGCCCATGCTCCATATCCCCCTACGCCGGCGCTGCCTGGTGTACGTCATTTTTTTTCACGCACACCAGGCAGCGCCGGCGGCTAACGTCATTGAATAAATACGGCGCCCGCATGGCGCTTCAGAATGGCGTTAACCGGCGCTAATTTTTTTGACGCAAAACTGTGTTAGCGCAGTTTTGCTTCAAAAAGTATAAATATGGCCCTAAGTGTTTGGTTTTCACACCTGTCCAGATGACGTGAACTGGAAGCTAAAGAGAATCAAGTGTGATGCGCTTTATTGCTATGAGAACACTGGTGTCCAGATTTACAATTTGTTTGTGTGGTTATGCAATGCATGGCAGTGATTTTCTGCTCAAAGCTTTCTAAGTGGAAGCCCGCATCAACTCCCATGCACAGAACTGTGCAAAATCTCTTTTGCTCCAAGCAGCAAGAACTCTTGAAATCTATGCGAAGGGAGTTTATTGGGATTGGAACACCAAAAACGTACATGTAATTATCACACAAAACTGAGTATACTAAAATAGATCAGTATGCAATCCTAATGCCAAAAGAAACTAAGGGCCGTATTTATAGGCCCCTAGCTCCACAAAAGCATCACTTTTTTTGCCGCTCCTGTGGCACTAGGCACAGTGCCTTATTTACAAGGTGGCGTTAAGCTACTTTTTGTGGCTTAATGCCACCTTGTAAATACGGCCCCTTCCCATGCAGCACTGTGTGTGGAAGGGGCGTGCAATGGGTGTTGCTATGGGCGTGCCATAGCAACACCCATCTCATTTCGACCCTGCCTCAGATTTATGAAATTTCCTAAACATGAGGCAGTGCCAAATCTAACGCCACCCCCAGGGGTGGTGTTAGCAGGGCGCAACGAGGAAGAGTACTTTTATTCCACCTCGTTTTTTGCTTTTTCTATGCATGCTGCATTCTGCCGCATGCATAGAAAAAGCAAAAATCAGAAATGATTGTTTTTGTGCGGGAAGGTGTTCTTTCCTGCACATAAACAATCATTTGAAAATGACGCTTTGGCACTTCTGTATGTGCTGTATGTTGCCATTAGTGATTGTTTATGATCAGGAAGGGACACCTTCCTGCACACAAACAATCACACCCCTTAACACAGACATCCTTGCATAATGGTGCAAGGATGCCTGTGTTGGAGCTAGGCAGCTCTATTTAGTGCCAGCGCAGGAGACAACACAGGGGTGCACCGTATTCAATTAAATAGGTGCATCCCAGCATTGTGAACATGACAGAGCACAGCACTGCCAATTTTGGCGCAGCGTCGCACTCTATCATTTTCATTTAAACATGGGCCTAGATGTCTTATTGTAAAGGAATTACTAGAAAACACATAGGAAACTTTAATTATTATTTCATTATTATTATTTATGTGTAAAAATGGCACGTGCAAGCGAATATGACACCAGCTATTCTCATTATGGCGAGGGACATTTTCTAGGGAACTGACAACCTTGAAAGATTTTACTGGGAGCATAATACGTCTCTGGAACATACAACCAAGCCTCTTTATTTCCTAGAGGCTTTTAACATTCCATTGAGCCGATCAGCATAGGTTGCACACCACTAGAGCTAAGATGTCTAGTTTTTATCAAATTTTCCAGTTTCAGTGCTGATATTAGGTTCTCAAGTGTAATGAAATTATCCAGATTAAACTGAGTGTGGACAGAATGATTATTTTGAATATGTGCCTGAATGATTTAGCGTTTTTTCTAGATGAAAACAGAGACCACAATCCACGTGAAAAATAAATCATATCTTTTATACTTTTATCTTCCTTAGATGCTGGCCAGAAATTACATTAGAAATTCCATCTTGACTGTTGAGTTAGCTATAATGTAGATTCATTCATCTGTGCTAACTAGGATTGTGTTAAGAGACCAAGAACCTGAATATGTGTAGTCCTGCATTCTAATGAAACACTATGCTGAGTCAGACCTTCATACAGTTATATGGGGGAGTGTCCACAATCTCATACTAAACACAACTATGGACTGCTTTGACTGGGGTGCTCAGCGGCAAACTAGAGCTTGACATAACCGGATTACCCTTTTCACTCATCCATACATAACTCTACCTCTCCGATTGATTTCTGGCTGGGGTCTCAAGATGTGATAGGCAGGTTGAGGGAGATAGTTCACCTCCCTAAGACCCTAATGGAACACTCCTCAGAGGTGTTAACCCTAAATCTGGCTAAATGGTTGGATTCAGGCATGTTTATGGCATATCCAACCTAAAAACCTCCTGGATCCTGTATTTAGGTTGAACACATGTAAAGCCATTAGAAACTATATTGAGATAAAAAGGAGTTCAGTTGATTTGGCTGAAATGCTTTGGGAAGCCCTTAAGACTGTCATTCATGGGGAGTGTACTGCAAATGATCACTGTACCCTAAAACCAATTAGAGCTAGCCTCAATAGATGACTTGCATGAATTGCATATCCTAGAACAGCAGTATGATTCCCCGCATGATGTGTCACTATGAGCTCCTATGCAGTCTAAACTTATGGAGTTCAAGGAGGCGGTCAGAGAGCTGATGTTCTGAAACTAATTTGGGTTAGCCCAGCAATACCTTGAGGATCACAGAGCAGGTCACACACTGGCTTCTCTGCTTAAACCTAAGTGGGCTGCATCTCATATCACTCACATACAGATGTCTATGGAGCAAAACTAAACATTCCTGACACCATTATCACCACATTTGCTGCATTCTTTAAAGACATATACCCTTTCAAGCTGCAAGTCAAGGCTACTGATATTCACAAATACCTGGAGACGGCCACTTTGGTATGGCACCTTATTAAATCAACCGATCATGATATAAGAGATCAGGTCTGTGATCAGGCAGCTTAAAAATGGGCGTGCTCCTGGCAGTGATGGCCTACCTGCTGAATATTCTAACGAATACATGAGGAGCTTGTTCCTTTGCTCCTGGAGATCTATGCAGAGGTGTTTGAAACAGGAAAACTCTTACATACCATGAGGGAAGCGTTTGTTATAATGCCTGATAAACCCCGAGAGCGATGTGATTCCTACTGCCCTCTATCCCTTTTTAATGTAGAGAGCAAGATTTAAGACAAAATACTGGAGAACACCATGCCACCCCTGATGCCCCACCTGATTTGACCAAATCAATCCAGCTTCAAATCTAGAAGATCCACTGCTGATAATTTTAGATCGTTGTTTGCTCTCACACATCAGTTAGACCTCAACATTAAAGTTGCACCTGTCTTTTAGACACTGCAAAGGCTTTTACTAATGGTGTTTGGCTATTTCTATTGGGCTCAGGATTCGCTTGGTCTAGGTAGGCAAGCAGTCTTGGCCTAAGCTGGTTAC